>NC_135498.1:198926843-199266843 GCF_052857255.1 Amblyomma americanum
CCCCGGCGACGGCACAATCTAGAGATGTGACCGATCATACCACAGCGGTAACAAAGTGGTGGGTCGGGGGGGCACTCGGGATAACACTCCTCGTAGCCAGTGTCGAAATGACCATCGTACTCCGGCTGCCGCAGGTGGCGTTGCGGATGAGCTGGCGCCCTGGGGCCGGGGCGGGTGATCCGGGGAGCGTCGCTGTAATCAATGCGAGTAGCACTGGTAGGGGCCTGGGCATACAAACTCCAAGGGGAGGAGCGGTAGGCGGGAGCCGCCTGCAGAGAACCGCTCCCATACGGGACCTCACTGCGGCGCGCAAGATCTTGATGCCGGGAGAGTTCGTCACGCACGATTTGACGAATGACGTCAGGGAGAGTCGCCGCATTCACAGGCTCGTGGAAATCCACGCTGGCGACGGTGGTGACGTTAGGCAGGCGACCGAACTTGGGAGTAATTCGACGCAGTTTTAGAGCTTCAAAGGTGCGGCAGTGCTTGATGATATCCGTGGGCGAGTCTAAATTTTCTTTACTAATAAGAAAGCTGTAGACGTCCTCTGCGATGCCCTTGACGAGATGACCAACGCGATCTTCGTCGGACATACTGGGATTAACGACTTTGCACAGCTTCAAGACCTCTTCTATGTAAGTCGTGCAGGTCTCTCCAGGCACTTGCGCTCTCTGAAGCAAAGACTGCTCAGCGCATTTTCGTTTGGCAACAGTATCCCCGAAGCAGCTGCGGAGCTCTTCCATGAAGCGGTCCCAACTTGTTATTGATGCCTCATGGTTTTCGAACCAAGTTAGCGCGGTGCCATCGAGAAAGAAGACGACATTGGCCAGCTGAAGAGTGGCATCCCAGCCGTTGTATTTGCTCACCCGCTTGTAATTGGTGAGCCAATCATCCACGTCTTCGCCAGCCTTCGCGGAAAACGTCCGCGGCTCACTGTAGTGCTGCCAAGCGGGCGTTGCGGCGCCGGTCGGACGTGCGTCGGCTTCCTTGGGCATTTGCAAGGGCAACGGTGGCAATCCGGCGATTCTTCGGCTGCAGCGGTTGCGAGAGGGATCCGTGGTGATCGACCCAGCACCTGCACCACACTGTTACAGGTTCTATTTACAAATAATATTTACAAGGCAGGTCGAGAGGAGCCTGGTGCGCCGGCGGCAGGATACTTGACTTTCTCTTCTACTTCCAGCCGCCGCACGTCTTCTTTATTCCTCAGAGCCCATGCGCAGCACGTGACAATATTGTTCTAAGGTACCACTCCGTCTAAACTTTAAACTCAAAGTGAAGATCGATGAGCTTTTTGCTCGTAATCCATGCCACTGGTGCTAGCTCATCAACTTTCAATAACCTGGACTACATCAACAGGAAGACTTGGGCAGCAAGCATTGCAGAGCTGTCAAAATGAGTGCTGCGGGAACAATTTGGGAAATAATTTTTGAGCCCAAAAACAGTCTCGAAAGAGGACATCGAGGTCCACTTAGATTTTATGTTTGTACGTGCCTGCTGTACACTAAAAAATGTACAAATCAACTTAAGACTATCCACACATGCAGCAAGAATGCTTAGGAAAAGTAAGAGAATACAAAATAGGCTTGCAGAGGGCTAATTAAATCACTTGATTTATAAAAGTTCTGCGCATGCAGCAGTTACTGAGTCGTAAGCTAAATAGCCAGTTTGAAAGTTGAACGAAACATGCTACAATATATACAAAAAAGATATTTATGCTCTCTCTTATATGACATCATTTAGTCATATTATAGTATTCGTAGTAGACAAAATACACGTGCGGAACACATACATAGTTGAGAGAAAACTGACGCCAACAAATAATTTAACTTTTCCCAATGTTTGGGCACCAACTCAGTATCTTCTTCAGGGGTTACTGAAGTGTGCCAGCCGCAGCAGCGGGTTGCTGCCTCCGCTCTCCCTTTGTTAGCACGTGGCGTAGTCTAGTAACGTACGCGGAGGGGAGCGTTCCTTGAGACCTCTTCATCGCCGCCTTTGTGAGCCGGATGTGCCATGACTCTGCATGTCGCCTTTTGAACAGGTTAGGCTCCACGGCCAAGACGCTCACCTCCTCGAAGGTTATTCGGTGGTCGGTGCGCTCGCAATGTTCAGCGATAGGGTTAGACTCTGAATTCATTAGCCGGATGTCATTTTTGTGTTGCCTTATTCTTTAGTGGTGGTTTTTTGTTTCGGCGTTGGAAGAAAACGGCTACTTGGAAGATTGGATTTTGTAAATGACGCCCGGTTGTTCTTCTCTGTGGACGCGGTCTCTCGGTCGTGGTAAAAAGCGGCTTATTGTCTAGACAGGTTTGTGAGGCAAGTAGATTCCATTTTTCCCAGAATGCGTTCAAGTGCCTCGCTGCTTCCCGTCACCTATGGGAGGACAACGCGCGCGTGTTTCGTTGTTTCATTGTTGGCTGGTCTCCCTCTCCTCCGAGCTTGACGGTGACCAACGCGTTGAATAAAACCACGTGCGTAGTCATTTGTCTGTAGGTCGGTGAAAACGGTGGCGTCTTCTGCTTTTTTCTCCGCTTCGGAGGAGCGAATTGACTTTGCTCTTCTCAGGAGAGAGGAGACGGCGGATCCTTTGTAGCTAGTAGGATGATTGGAATAAAAATTTAGGTATCGGCCGGCATGGGTGTGCTTCCTGTAGACACGGAACTTTAGATCTGCCCCTTTTCTTCTTATGAAGATGTCCAGGAATTGCATTGTGTTGTTCACTTCTCGTTCCGTTGTGAACTGAACAGAATGCTCGACTAAGTTGAGGTGTGCAAAGAAATTTTCGACCTGCGATGCCTTCAGAATGCAGAAGCAGTCGTCAATCGTCGTCAAAGTTCCTCCAACTTCGCAACCTCAAACCATAATGAACAAACATTTAGCATGCACGTTGAAGCACCACCCGGAATAAAAAAAAAACTCTACTTACGCTTGATCTGCTGGAACGGCTCAACACCGGCTTTTTACGGACTGCCAAAAATTCATAAACCTGGCGTTCCGCTGCACCCTATCGTCAACTTCACTACCTCACTGCTTAAAGCATTCTTGGCCTTACTCCACCGAGTCCTGTCGCCCCTGACAGGCAGCACATAAACGCAGGTGCGCAACTCCAGCCACTTCGTCGAACGACTTTCTCACGTACAACTGAAAGCGGACAATTGCATGGTTTCATTCGACGTGATCTCGCTCTTCACCAGCATTCCTGTGCCTTTGGCCGTTTTCGCAGCGAAGCAAGCCTTCGAAGCGGACGCGGACATAGGTACAAGGACGAGCCTGATCCCAGAAGAACTCTGCCAACTTTTGAGGTTTTGCCTAAGCAGCACAGCTTTTCCTGTGGACGTTTTCAATATTTCTTAACCTTTTTTGCTTCAATGTCACAATATTTTGCAACTATCATTTGGTTGCATTTCCCCAGACTATTTGGCAATAGTTTGTGTGTGAGTGGAAGAGGGCATTGCACAGTAAAAGTTTAACCAATACAGGTCAAATATATGTTTGCGTATGTCAATCCCACGATGCTAGACAGTTGTGATATAACTTGGCCCACGCGATTGCCCCACGTCATATTGTCTCTGAAATATATATCAAGTATTTTAAGCACATTTACTACCTCTCTCTTTGAGTTGTTCAACTTAATGTCCGTGTTAATGCTAATATTTTTATTTTTCGTACGGTATAGGATAGCGGTCCTTCTATTAACGTTTATTTTTTATTTGTTCAGTTCAGCCCATATGTATAATTTCTCAAGAGTTTTTTTCGGTCTAGCGATGACCTCATCTGGGCTAGTTGCAGTGAATAACAGTGTCACATCATCAGGGTTAATGACAAATTTCACCGTGAGATCATTTTTATGACGTCATTTGTGCACAAGTTATACAGAAATGGGCCAAGAATGGGTACGACTGCAGAAATGAGTAATACACTGGATGAGTAGCCACTTAAATGTACGCATTGATTGGGGCCATTTAGGTAGAATATAAGCAGCGACAACGGAGTTCCATGGAAGCCGTACAATTCAGGTTGTTTTTTTTTAGCAGGATAGAGTGGTTTAAGTAATCAAAAGCTTTTGTTAATTCGGCGTATACCCCCCAGGGGTACTACTGTGTTTTCGAGAGATTCTAAAATGATTTTTTCTTGCTCCACCAGTGGCATTTCTGTTCTGAAACCGTACTGTGCGTTGTGAAAAAATATTGCATTGTTCACGAAACGTTTACTTTGTATAGAATCAATTTTTCCAATTCTTTGGATAAAACGGGAAGTATTGACAGGAATCTAAAGTGTGTAAAATCATTCTTACTTCACTTCTTGTTCAGTACACTCACTTTGACAAGTTTTATTTGCTTCGGAAATATTCCTTGATACAAAGAAATGCTATATATGTGAGTTAAGCATCCTGTATGTCTTCTATCACATACTTGGTTGGTTTTATTACAATGCTGTCTGCGTCAGCACTTTTAAAGTGAAAACCGATATTAGCTCTGATTTTGATATTGAGGTTAGGAACATATATTTCTGGTTTCGATTATCAAGAGTATTTGAATCGACGAAATCACTAGTTATGTCTGTAAAGTGGCTATTAAATGCATTAGCTAAGTCAAAGCCTGTCAATTCGTTAACCCCGTTCTGCATTCTTGTTACTGGGCTTGAACCTAAAGATCTGCCCAAAATTGCATTCAGTTTCCTCAATAATTCATCCGATTTATTCATGGAGAAAAATTGTCGCCACAATAATGATCGCCCGCACTCCGTATTTCCGTCGTCAGTTTATTTCGAAACACTTTAAATGCTTTAAACATGTCAGCGTCTCGCGTTTTTTCAAAATTCTTGGAGAGCCTTTTTTTTTACAAATTTTGTTTAGCAATTCAGGTGTGATCCATGGATTCCTAATGTTCTTTCGTTTCTCTGCATGTTTATAAGGAAAACATTTGTTGTATATGCATAAAAATGCCGTTAACAAAAAAGCATAAGCCTTTTGGCTGTGTTTCCTCCCCGTCTTTATTCGCGCTGTATCGCATTATGTAAAAATACCAACTAGCCCGATCTGCCACTCTTGCTCCTTAAGAACTTCGCTTAAATCAGGATTATTAACTTCCTCTTTGTTGAAATATCTAAAAATAGTATAGGTGTCACTTTTGTAATAGAAAATTGTATTCGGAATGCAGATAAAAGAGGCACAGTGGTCACTGATATCTGTATTTATTACAGCTGCGTTCAGGACAGGCATATGCGTTTTGGTTATAAATAGGTCAAGTAGTGATTCAGACTGCAGTGTAACCCGTGTAGGCGTAGAAAGCACGTTCAGAACAGCGAAAGAATTCAATAGATATTCAAATTACATTTTCGTGGCGCTATCTGCAAGGAGGTCAATATTGAAATCACCACCTAAAATGACATCGTATTTGTTTTCGCTTATGAAGGATAAGAAAAGGTCGAGAAAGGTAAAAAAGGATTTTAAGTTTCCGTACGGGTGGCGATACATAACCACCACAACCTTCTTTTCGATAAAAAGAGACAGAGCTTCATAATCAGGGTTGACAAAAAAAAAATTCACACTACACGTTGCATTGAAAATGTTTTTTGTTTGCTATCAACAGTACGCTATCAGCACAATTATTCGTGTGATTGAGAAACTGTGAGTCGTGTGAAGGAAGCTTGAATACATTGTTATGTTCAGCATATCATGTTTCGGTCAGCATGACCATATCAAAAGCAAAGCCTAACTGCGTAAAAAGCAACTCGAGATCCGCCGTCTTAGACACTGCTGATCGAGCATTTAAATGAAAGGCACTAAAAGATTGCGGGTTCTGAGATCCGCAAACGTTCAGAAATTCACTTGGAATTACACAACCAGAAGTGTTTAACGCCATGTTCAGTCTGTTTGGAACAGCGGCCTGCCAGTGCAGGGGTGCATCACTGGAAAACTACACCAGCTAGAGTTTAATCTCTCGTCCCATAGTCGTTAGCATCCTGTGAGTTGTTAGCCTATAAAAAGATGGCACATACCCACTCTGGGTAATCGATCAAGAATCGGCTGGCTATTCACCTGTACTCAGTTAATAAAATAAAGCGCTCAGGAACGCAACACCGGTGAATTCTACCTCATGAACAGAAAAGGGATATGATTTTGACTTCAAAATAAATAAAAAAATAAATGATACTAATAATTAATAGTCAAATTATTAAGTAAAAAATTAATATTTTAGAGAAAAGAAAATTTTTCAACATTAGCAGGGCAATCGGTGAGGTTCTAGCAGGAAATTTAGAAACTGCGGTACAAACAGGTCTGTGGCAGAACCGAAATGTAGTGGCGCCAAATGATAGCAACAGCGGGCTGCTCAAACTAAGGCCAAGATGCTGCAAGAACTCCTCCAGGAACCTTCTCCTCAAAGAGCTGAATAGGCCACAATAGAACCAAAAACGCCCGCTAGTTTCAGGCTCACGGAAAACTGCACAAAGGGGAGAGAGGGCCAAACCCGACCAGTGTAGATAAAAATTTAGAGGAGGAATACGGGAGCGCAGCCTCGTCAGAGATACTTCAAGCTGCCGAGATCGACAAACTTGCCTGTTCTATGAATATCTGAGGTGGTGATAATTAATGGTGTTGTGCCTTGCCTGCTTAAAAACGCACGTCCCCAAAACCTAGATGTTGTAATATAGGCTGTAGCGGGGATGATAGGCAACAAGGGGCCGCTTAGGGAAGCCTTTGCGAGATTTTCAGCTATCTCATTTACTGTCACAATGCTGTGACCAGGAACCCATACTAAATGAACAAGGCTCAAATGCGGAGGAAGCAGGGATAAGAATGTGTTTAAAATGGGACGGTCAACATGCTCGGCGAGGGACGAACAGAAACATAAAGAATCAGTAATTACTGCCACTATGGTAATAGAGGGGTCTAGCATGCGTAGAGCAAGTACTACTGCCCGAACCTCTGCTTGAAAAATAAGGGTGAAATCTGGAAGGCGCTGTGAAAAGGACCAGTCTAAATGCGAACAGAATGCTCCCACACCTGCCTTTTCGTTGCATTGTGATGTGTCAGTTGCTATTGCAATATTTGTAGGTAGGGTCCTTTGATGATCTTCTAGTAGACAATTTACAATACAGGGTGGCAGAAGGTTTGCGTTTTGGAGGATAAAATCATCAAAAACAATGTGAACAGAGGGCCCACTGCACAGCGCAGGAAGGATTTTATAAATTTTCGCACCTAAAGGCTCAAGTTTCTATGCCTGTGCGGTATGGAAACGAGACCAGAGGGCACCAAAAAAGAAGGTCGGCTGACAACCGAAAAAGGTTTGCGAACAGTGGAAATGCGATTCATTAATTCTGAGGTAAGTCTCCGCAGTTATAAATGGAAGTCGAGATAAGAGAAGTGGAATGCGGGCC
Organism: Amblyomma americanum; assembly: GCF_052857255.1. NCBI lineage: Eukaryota > Metazoa > Arthropoda > Arachnida > Ixodida > Ixodidae > Amblyomma > Amblyomma americanum. The sequence continues at coordinate 198,934,224 of NC_135498.1, forward strand.
TCAAGGTGCAGCCCATTGAGAGCCACAAATTTGTGGAGCCCGAGGCACATCCGAAGTGCTTCCCTCTTTGAAAGGACGAGAAGACGAAGTTTGTATGCAGCTGAACATGAAAACAACACACATCTGAATTCTATAATTGGCCTGACATACATTATGTATATCATTTATAGCGCATTTCTGCGCTCAACAGAATATTAAACAGCACAGGAGAAAGAACAGCTGCTTGCGGTGCGCCTCTCATTTCTTTGTACATCTTTGAATGAAAACTATTATTGAGGCAAAAGAATTCCCTGTTATAAAGATATATAGATATCAAAGCAACTATATAATCTGTAAACTGAAGAGATTGCAGCCTATGTATTAGGATGGAGGGTTCTACACTGTCGCAAGCTTTGGCAACGTCTAGTGTAACCAAAGCCGCGACCAGGCGTTGACCACGAGCAAGGAGAATTCTGCTTTCAAGATCAGCATGTGCAATCCATATCGAATACCGTGGCCGGAAATCAAGTTGACACGGGCTAAGTATAGTTCTGCAGTCCACGAATGCTGACACTAGAATAAGTAACACCCTCTTTATTAATTTCACCACGTTTGATGTTAATGAAAGTGGCCTAACATTATCCAAATCATAACCTCCACCGTGATTTTTAATTTAGGGCACCACCTTAGCTAGCTACCATTCAGGAGCTTATCCAAGAGTATTTGATAGAGTAGTTTATTAGGTGCAATAAGGAGTCGGGAGACCCTTCAAATAGAATCTTGAGCATCTTTGTAGTGATAGCATCAGAACCAGGAGCAGCAGCTGGCAATCTCTGTACAACTTGTGAAAGCTCTGATAGATTAACTTGTGAGGCATTATTATTTGGCACCACTGGCGCAAACCACATTGTTCGCAGAAGTAGTAGGGACTATAACCGCTTTTTCAGTCTCTGGACAATTAATTAAACCGCCTGGATAGCTTCTTTAGGTGACATAACTTTATGATTGTAAATTACGAGAGGATGTGAGCTGTTTTCTAGACCGTAGAAAGCCGAATAGTGCACGTCGGTTGCCTGACTTTGAAAGATGATCCAAATATTCTGAGTCATATTTTTCCTTCGCTTGAGAAACTGCGTTTACAAGTGGCTGCAATAAATTTATAATCACTCCAGTTATTTGGACATTGGTTATGAAGAAGCTTTTTCTTGTACAGTCCGCATTACTCCAGCTAGAAAAATTCCCTTTTGTTGGCCTCACCAGAAACTCCGACTTTTTACGGCATTCCTCTATAGCCAAACATATGCTTGTTGAGTGGTGGGCCTCGATCATGTTACACACTGACGCAAGAGCAGAGCGCAACGCCGTCTGAAATCTGTCATAATTTTCATGTGACCGCAACTCAGAAAACGCAAGAGTTACACGACATATGATATCAGAATGAATAGCTATACGGTCACTTGATGTGCCGCAATCAACAGTCGACCAATTAGTTACGCCAATGCCAGGACTGGTGAATGTGAGATCTAAAACAGATTGAGTCTGTGCGTGAAAGTAAGTGGCCGATCCTGAATTTAGGCACATAAGGCTGGGATCAGAAGCTCAGTCCCAAAGGCGCTGGCCGCATATCTTTGTCCTAAAACCCCACGACACATGGTGAGAATTGAAATCACCAGCCACGAGAACTGGGTATTTACAGTTAGCGAGTAACACGTCCAGGGGTCTAATATTCTGCACTCCATAGGGGAAATAACAATTTGCTCAGGAAAATAGAGAGCACCCAGGAAGTACAAAGTGCAATGCCAAACTATCAGTCAGAGACATTTGATGAAGGACACCTTAGACCTGTGGAAAAATTTTGAGGAGACTAAAGTTAGTACCAATTCTGTTGGGCCTAGTAGGTGCGTTGTGATAATACAGATGATCGATGTGCGCAAAACTTTAGACGAACCACGTACACGGGAGAACCACAAGGACTGGCGCAACAATAAAAACTATTTTATTCTAAAACTTTCGAAAGCGCTGCTACGGGGGACACCAAGAGAAAGAAAGCGAAGGACAAGCGTTACTATCAACCGAAGTTTATTGGAAAAAACACATAACGTTATATAGCTCACACAAGGCAGCCAGCAGCGAACGCGCCTACCCTCAGAATGACAAAACGAATCACTGTATTGAATTAGGATACCCAATTTCACAATCGTGGACGACAATAGATGGTGTGCTGACGCACATGTCGGAGCTTTGTGAATATGAAATGCCTCAGATAATTCCCTTGTTAGCTGATTGGAATGCCTATACAGAATTTTTGTACTATTGAACGGAGGTACACATGCATTTTTTTCCAACGGGTTAGAATGGTTAAGTTCGCAGTCTCTGTAATGCAGGGCCAAATTAGATGAAGGAGCCACCTGTTCGCAGTCTCTGTAATGCAGGGCCAAATTAGAGGAAGGAGCCACCTTTAAAGACGAATTATGTTGGCGTAGCCGTGTGTTTACACATTTACCAGTTTGGCCTATATAACTCTTTCCGCATGTGAAGGGTACTTCATATACCACTCCCTCGGCACAAGGTGCAAACAGCAACTCATGTTTTATATTGCACAGTTTTTTACTTTCTTTTGACTTTTGTTTTCCTAATCTTGCTCTCCTATCGACCATAGCGCAAATTTTCCAAGTTTTTGGGGAGCTGACAAAAGTACCCTTACCCCATATCTAGTGCCTACGAGTTTTAATCGGTGGGATAATCTGTGAATATACGGAATTACCGCACACTTTCTTTTCTCGTTACTGGAAGGCTCTGGTGAATCGGGTTTACCGAATGGCTTAAGCTTCAGGAGTTTATTGCAGGCTAGTGTGATCACGTCATTAGGGAAACCTGCTGACTTCAGCTTCTGGACCTGTTGTTTGAAACTGTTATCCATAGCGTGAACACATGACTTTGCAATTGCTGATCCTGAGCACGACATTGCTATGCCGCAATTTACCAGCTTGGAATGCCCTGAGTAGAAACTAAGCAAAGGCTTCTCCGAACGCTGCAGAAAGGACCAACAAACGTGATCCAGTTTTAGTTCCAGCCTGATATCCAAGAACTGTAGTTGATTGTTGTCCGGGGTTTCAAAGGTAAATTTTAAACCATAACTATTGCCGACAAAAGTTTTTAAGATTTATTCTACTCGTCTCTTAAAGTCACCGCTTTCAATAAAAACGAAATAACTCATCGACATACCGGAAGACGTGTTTAACACTGTTACCTAAACTAACCTTTATAGCTCTGTCAACGTAGGATAAAAAAAATACTACTTAGCACAGGATCCACCTTTAGCCAATGCACACCCCAGTTCTTTGGATAAACAGTTTTCCTTCCCAAGCAATAAAGGTAAATTCTAAATAAAAAGACCGAAGCTCCAAAAAAGACCCGACAGCATCCCCACACTTCGAAATGAATGCTTGTTCATCATTATCTTCTAATATACATCTATTAACACACTCGTGGAGCTTGTCATGAGGTAAAGAGTAAAATATGTCCTGTACATCAATGCTAAACATACCGCCCAAGCCTGTGTTATTGTGCTTCAAATATTCGACAACAGCCAAAGAATTAAACACAAGAAATGGGTCTTCAATTGAAAGTGAACATAAGCTACTCTGCAAAAAGTTTGAAACAGCATATTGCCAAGTGGCACGTTCAGTAACAATACATAGAAAAGGAATACCGGTTTTATGGGTTTTTGCTGAAAAAAATACTTCCAAAAAATTTCCCTCCGCTTTCAAAACAGACTGACGCAGGCTTTCCAAATTCATTTCACCCAAAAACCGTAACGCTTCTCGTTTCTGCTGTGCAATATCTGTGCAAATCTGTGCAATATAAAACATGAGTTGCTGTTTGCATCTTGTGCCGAGGGAGTGGTATATGAAGCACCCTTCACATGCGGAAAGAGTTATATAGACCAAACTGGTAAATGCATAAACACACGGCTACGCCAACACAATTCGTCTTTGAAGGTGGCTCCTTCCTCTAATTTGGCCCTGCATTACAGAGACTGCGAACTTAACCATTCTAACCCGTTGGAAAAAAATGCATGTGTACCTCTGTTCAATAGTACAAAAATTCTGTATAGGCATTACAGTCAGCTAACAAGGGAATTATCTGAGGCATTTCATATTCACAAAAACTCCGACATGTGCGTCAGCACACCATCTGTTGTCATCCACGATTGTGAAATTCGGTATCTTAATTCAATACAGTGATTCGTTTTGTCATTCTGAGGGTAGGCGCGTTCGCTGCTGGCTGCCTTGTGTGAGCTGTTTAACCTTATGTGTTTTTTCCAATAAACTTCCGTTGATAGTAGCGCTTGTCCTTCGTCTCCTTTCTCTTGGTGTCCCCCGTAGCAGCGCTTTCGAAAGTGTTAAAATGATGTACCAACTCGCTCAACTGTCCGTGTTACTATTTTATTTTCGTTGTCAAGCGATACCTGCCTTTATTTCCATCCCCTCCAACACAGCATGAGCCGCCGCGGTGGCTGAGTGGTTACGGCGCTCGGCTGCTGGCCCGAAAGATACGGGTTCGATCCCGAGCGCGGCGGTGGAATTTCGATGGAGGCGCAATTCTAGAGGCCCCTGTACTGTGCGATGTCAGCGCACGTTAAAGAACCCCAGGTGGTCGAAATTTCCGGAGCCCTTCAGTACGGCGCCTCGTAGCCTGAGTCACTTTGGGATGTTAAACCCCCATAAACTATAAACCAATCCATACAACACTGTATGGTGATGGAAATAAATCCTTATTATTATTATTTCATATACAGTGTTCCACACTTGCGGAAGCTATCAAAAAATTTCAGTCATGTGTGATTACTGGCAATGGTGCGAGCACAAAAATTTAAATTCGGCTGAGTAATGCGATAAGGAAGTATCGTTGACACATTCCTGAGCTGTTTTCTTAATGTTTAATGCTTCGAGAGCCAGCCGCGCGTGTTCATTTCCGCTCCTCTTCAGAATCGCCGTCTCTTGGAATCGTGGTGCAAAATTGCTGCCGCTAATAATGCGCGACAAAAGATGTGCACCTTTGTTACTTTTGTTCCTTACATTTAGCGCATGCTCCCTGAGTCGCTCACTTATGCCGCGCACTGTTTGCCCGATGTACGTCTTTCGACACGAGAGTACGAAAGCATACACGACTAAAGTGGTGCAAGGAACAAAGGTTGTCCCATGCCTGATTTGGCAGCCATGCCTTGCATCTTCGCACGTGCGGGAGCACAGCTTGGAAAGCTTATTCGGCGCAGACGACGCTACAGGGACTCTATGCCTGCTAGCCACTCTCTTGAGTTGGTGGGAGACCTTATGTGTGTAAGGCATCACCACAGGCCGGCACATTTCATATTCGGCCGCCCTATCTTTTGTCACTCTAGTTTTATGCTTCCCGATCAGGGCCTCTGCCGCAGCTGTCAAAGGCAACACAGGGTTGCCCCGTGCCAAAAGCCGACGCACCTGATTATCAAAACTTCCTTCCAATTTATGCATGCACGATTTTCTGAGGGCCAATTCCATACATGAAAGATGCTATGCCCCTTTTCACTATCTTTGATTTAGCAGTGAGGTAATAAACCCCCTCCTCTCAACTGGCGATCTTGGCAAAATGAAATGGTAATTTTTAAAATGAATATGTTTTTCGGTTAAAAGCAGCTTTCTTGGAGAATTATAAAATGACATATATAAATGACTTAGTTCATATCTACAGAGATACAAAATACATTTTATACGCTGATGACGCTAGTATATTTTTTTCATCACCTGAACCTAGTAGCCTTCAGAATAAAGCCAACTCTGCTCTAAGATCCCTTCATAAATGGTCCGCAGCAAACAGTCTACAAATTAATACAAAAAAGACAAAAGCCGTAATTTTCAGACCAAAATCGAAGCAAATAAACAGCAGTCTAATCACCCTTCTTTACGAGAACGAAAAAATCGAAATAGATAGTAGTGTTAAAATACTTGGAGTTATCTTCACACAAAATATGCTTTGGGATGCGGACATTGAATCTGTGTCAGGGAAGCTATCTCGTGTTGTTGGTATGACGGCGCGACACAGAGCTATATTACCTTTCAATATAAAGCTTCTTATTTACAATACTCTCTTTTTTTCTTCTTTGTATTATTGTGTATTGGTATGGGGTACCACGACACGTACAAATCTTGACAGAATACATATACTTCAAAAAAAAAAAATTGTTCGAGCACTTTTTAATGTACCGTATCATTCCCATACTTCACAGCTATTTTCGAAAGCAAACATAATACGCGCGTTTAATCTTTATAACTATAAGTTAAGTCTGGCTTTCAAACGGGAGGTGAAAGAAAATCTCAAGGTTTTTCATGAATTATCAGATCTCGATAAAAACACACATTCCTACACCACCCGTTACAGAGAACCGTGGAAAGTGGTCACTGCGCGGGTAAATTATTCCAGGCAAAAAGTGTCATACACACTGCCAACCCTTTTAAATTCATTTCACAAATCAGGTATAGATTTGCATACGATTTCTGTACGAACCCTACGCCAACATTTCATTAACAATCCTTGCTTACAATAACAACTAAAAGTGTTATCTTGCCTTTTGTTGTTTACCTGTTGTGACTATCAAGTGTGCGTGCATTATTTTGAATATTGTGCTTTCTGCGAGTTTTTTGTTTGTTCTTTTGTTGTTGTTGTCCTATCGCTGCCTGCTTTGTAGGGAGGCTGCGGGCTTCAGTCAAGTCGCTTGTTGTCAAGCGGCTTTTATCCGCAGTCTCCCCCATCACTGATGGAAATAAACAAGTTATTATAATTATTTTATCCGGATTAAGATGGGAAGAAATACAGAACAAATCTATGGAAGCTGAAAGAATAGAGCGAGAGGTCCACTGTAGAAGACGCAACGACACTTATGATTGCGAAAGCCTAGCAGCAGCAACTGCCTGCTCCAAAATGGTATCCTTGGGCTTGGTGCCAAGCTGCTGCTTCTTTAATTTGGGCTGGGTCGAAATGAAACATGGGGGACCCGCAGTGCGTTTCTATCAGCATTGCATCCTGGCCAATCCCCCGCCGTTGGTACGTGCCATTTAGCCTGAGGACACCATATTTATCATCATCATCATCGCTGTGCTTGAGAACCCGCGCATCAGGCTCCATCATCTCGGAATCAAATTCCGAGATTATGGAGCTCCCCCCCACCTAGCCGGGGGGGAGGGGGGCTGAAGCCCCATAAGCCCCCCCCCCCCCCCCAAATGTCTTCGAACTGTCACGCTCCGCTGGCCAAAACACCAATCGGCGCCGGAAGTCCTTCTGGATTTTGTCACCAAGAATGCCTTTTTCAGACTAGAAAAGACATTTTGGCGTGAGCGGGCAATTACGAGCATAAACGGGCAATTACGAAAATGTATGACTGTTCATACCACAGACATTTCTGCCGTTCATTGTAACAGTTGGCATCATGATCAAAATTGTCATGCGAATACGAAAACTTTGGGGGTATATTAACCGATTTTGATTGACCTTGCTCATTGAAAGCCCCGCCCACGCGTTGTTTCCCAACCTGCACACTCGGATATTGGTTATTTCAACTTGCGGCATCATTCGTGGCTCTCGTTTTTGCTTTTCTTTCCTTTTTTATCTAACTGATTTCAGTGTTTCGTTGAATCAAAGGAATACCCTTCTGTAATCATGGGCGCAGAATAATTGTCGCCGTGCAGGCGGTTAAAACATACATACTTTCGTATTGATTTCTGCATTGCTCCTGTATTATTCTAACCATATGGTGCTGTCGCGACCGCAGCATGGCCCAAGTACATATCGCGACTTCTGCTATCATAGTTTTGTTCTTGCCTGGATCGTCTGTCTTTCCATGTGTAAAGTTTACTACCTGCGATTGCGCAATATGTTTATTTGCCCTGTTTGACGCATTGTATAGAGTGACTTTTGCTTAGATATGTAGATTTAATGGAGACATACGCGTATTTAAATATCTTGTTGCGAGCTTTTTTTGCATACATACAGTGACTTTGTTTCCCATGACACTTTCTTGTCCTTTATCATGTTGTATCTTCGCATTTGTAATACTACATTTTATCTTCGCACATCTAATGTTTATTTTGCAGAACTCCTCGTTTATACATGTGCTCGCAGTTGCGAATAAAACTTCGGTGCAATTACTCGCAATACATTACCGGTGACAGCTGCTGCTGCGCAGTACACTGGAACGAAGCACAGCGTCAATGAGATTTTTTCCTGGCCGTTGGATATGTTCAAGAATCTTAAGGTTCTTTAACGACAAAGATTCATTAAAATGCTTGTCCTCTTCTTGCTCATTTCATGTCCTTTACGTTTTTCACATCAGCGCCATGCACTGTTTTGCTGGCTTCGGGCTGATATAGTTTTAGATTTCGTGTGACATTTTCTGTAATTCAATACGCAATAACATGAAGCCATTGGCTTCAGTTATGTCTGCCACGATTTTAAGACATACGAATACTTTCTTTTATTAAAAGAATACATATTTCATTCGTCTACACAGTGCGTCGCGCTATCTAATACACAATGGCATTTTCAGTGGCAATGCAGTTATTCTTGCGTATGATTCCTCCACAAATTCTATGAGAAGGCCGCCCTGCAGCATGAGCCCCCCACCCCCCTCCTCCTGAACAAAAATTCTGGCTACGTCACTGGATGATAACAGCATTAATAGAAGTATCCGAGATAAGTACAGTGGAAGGGGCAGTATTTCATCCACGGAGCTGAGATGCTTCAGAAATTGTAGACCGCGCCTTTTCTGATATCTTTGGGCGCCTTGCCGTGCGCAAGCTGCGCGCCGAACAGCGCCTGCGAGTGAGAGACCAGCTCCAGGGTGAATCGTTTAGCAGCTATATCGAGGAGGTCATCAACCTCTGTACAAGGGTGGACTTTTCTATGTCCGATGTGGACCGGATGAAGCATGTCCTGAAAGGTATCGAAGCTGAATAGTAGCAGATGCTTATCGCCCGGAATGCTACCACCGTTCCCTGCGTATTCACCCGCTGTCAGAGCTAAGATGAACTCCGTAAGGAGCGCATTTTGATACCATCCCCTTCCGTGCCGCTTTACTTGCTTTCTAGCATCCCTGTGCCGACCTCTAACTGCTCACTGCTTGACCAGATCAAAAACTTTGTGCGTGAGGAGGTGGCTCGGAAGCTGTCACTTCTTCATGGCGTTCAGGGTCCTCCCGGACCTCACTCCGACCCTCTAAACTGATTGGCGAGCAAGTGTCCGAAGCTCAACCGCTTCTCACGCTGGTGCCTGCTGTGGCGCTGCTCACATACACCGACGCGTTTGTCCCGTTCTATCCTCCTACGTAGCTGCCTGCCTTTCCAACTCGCCCGCCCCTTAGTCGTGTGAACTCTTGGCGCACCGGTGACAACCATCCAATTTGTTATGCATCTGTTGTATCTGGTCACGTTGCGCGTCTGTGTCGTTGCCATGTGGTGCCACCCGTAGGTGACCCACCAACCTACGTCTACATGGCGCCACAGCCACCTCCACATACGTCGTCTCCCGAACACTATGATGCGTCCGATCGCCGCTCATATGCTCGCCGGCTGTCGCCATCCCCGCGGCACCACTCGGTTTAGCCGCTGCGTCGTCATTCCTCCACGCCCCAGGAAAACTAGTTGCCGCAGTTCCCGAGGCAACAACTGCGTATTCTGCGGCAAGTTTAAGGCCTCGTTTGTCCCCTACGAATGTGCTCAACATTTCCGTGGAGGGCCTCACTGCCTTGGCCTTTGTCGATACTGACGCTGCTGTGTCTGTGATGAGTGAGAAACTGTGCCGCAAACTTCGCAAACTGGCGACGACGCTATCAGGGTTTTCTATTCATAAAACTAATGGGCATCGAATCTGGCCTTTCGGCGCCTGCACTGCCATGGTTATCATTCACGGTTCTTTACACAGCGTCGAGTACGTCATTCTCTCATCGTGCTCGCATGATATTATTTTAGGTTGGTACTTTCTCTCCCAACATGAAACCCTCATCGACTGCGCTCATGCCGAACTCGAACTTCTCCCGTGCAGCGCTGCCTCTACTGATACATCTTGGTGGAGCAGACTGCCTGTGGCTGACATCGAGATCCCTCCGTGCTCATCTCTCCTCATCCCTGTCTCCTGTCTCACTGTACATGACGGCGCCCTCGTCTTTACACCATCCGACATCTTCATCGCTCGTCACGGTCTGCCTTTGCCATTCGCAGTGCTCACTGTTCGAGACGGCTTCATTTTGAAGAAGAATTTGTTTTTGAGCTAGTTGGTGGAACATGACAAAAAATGCAGCCGGCAAATAAACGCCACAGAGGAAGAAAGGACGTACATGAGGCTGCCCATGATGCAGATTCAGCATGATCCCGATCTCCAACCCTGTTCTGAGCCCCTGCATATTTCCGTTGCGAATGCCCTGGCGATATTCAGTTCGTCGGCTCCTTGCTCGAACCCGACCGTTTCGGCAACTATTCTCTTCCTACCAATTCTCTGATTTTGCCCCCATCTCCTACTCCGATCAGAGGCGACGCGTTTGCTCATTCCGTCGACGCCAGTCTTCCACTCCGCAACGCGCCCAACTTCTTCGCTTACTTACCAACTTTCGCTCCTCTTTGGACGTCGCTCAAAACCGACTGGGTCGCTCATTTACCGTGACCCACGAGATCTACACCAGAGCCCACGTGCCGCTTTTTCAACACCCGTACAACGTTTCGGTGGCTGAATTCCTAATTATTCACCATCAGGTGGACGACATGCTTCAGCGAAACGTAATTCAACCTTCCAGTAGTCCGTGGCACTCTTCTGTCGCTGTAGGGAAGAAAAAGGATTGCACAGTATGATTTCGTGTCGATTATCGGCAAAGATCACCCGCAGAGATGTTTAGCCTCGCTCGCTGAGCCCTAAGCCTAGAGGAATACGATATCGGTGTTATATACAGCTCCGGACGAAAGCACCATGACGCCAACGTTTCGTCCCGCTCTCCACTGCAACCTAAGGTTGTCTGCCATTCAAAGTCACTTGCACTTCACTGTTGTTTTCATTAGATTGCAAGAGCAGCGAGTGGACATTCGACGTTCTGGCCCCTATTCCACAATGACCCGCCGTCTGCTCATGCCGGTGCCTTTATAAAATACACACGACTCCGTCTCCGCTGTTGGGGAGACTTTCGATAATGCGAGCGGACGCATGCCATATCGGCTCCGTCAAGTGTCGCTATTTCTTGCAGCCTATCAATTCGGCCTCTCTTGAAATTTGACCTAGTGGGTGCCTAACATGACCGGGACTCTGTAGCCACCACAGTTTAAAAGGTGGGGCCAATTTCCGCTTTTCGAGGGGAGATTTTAACTTTAACACGAGGAGCGGGCGCAAGGCCTAACGGCTGCGTCGCTCCCGTGGCAGTGATACCCTCGCCACCTCTTAAAATGGCTTCTCAAGCCCCACCAAGGGGCTACAACCCATGTGAAATGGTCTGGACAGCTGTTTCGGCTACCCAACTTGAAGCTCCCACGGAGCATGCACGCTTCGAGCACGAGGAGCTTTTTCATCTTGTTAACCGGCGCGGCGGAGCCGGCTATAATATGGCGGCTGCCACATCGGCGGCCTCCCAAACAAAGCAGCAAGCCCTCGCGCACGGGCCTGCCTCATCGCGTAGAAACCAAGCCCAGTCGCACCAGTGGAAACCCCGTCCAATGCTACAGATACACCCTCAAGACTACGTGGTCATTATCAAGCCCTTGGTCACTGCCGACCTAAGGAACGCCTTCCGACGTGGTGAGTTGGGCAAAACCCTGAACTCGCACCTCGGCATTTCTGCAGCCGAGAACATTCTGAACATCGCTCACGCCTGGGAGCAGAATCTGCTCGTTGTGGGCGCATGGAATCCGCACCAACTCGTCCACAAGCAAAGGCAGGGTGCTCGTACACGGGCATTGGAAACAAACCGCGAACGTGTTCCTTTCTTTTAATTCTTTCTAGTCAGTTCACTTGCATCCATAAAATGATTACACTAGTTACTTCCCATTCATAAGCATTTCAGTAAATGTCTGGAACATTCCCCTACGCTTTCCTTTGTTTCATTGCATTAACTGTGAGCTTCCTTCAACTGTTAATCTAAACTGCATCATGTTGCATGGATGTTTCACTACAAACCCACAAGATTTCTCAAAAATATGCAATGAACACAGTGAATTAAGAGTTTATTTAAGCACTTCACGCTCACACATATACACAAAGAATATAGTTGTCACTAGGTTGTGTGATTCGGTGACATATGAGTAGAAGAATCCAGTACAATTTGATCAATGACATACTGTATGAAACAGCAACAACCATATACATTTGCATTTACATGTCCATTATACAAAAGGTACAAAAATTTGGAACACAACTTCTCACTCACTACAGTTCTATCTAAGGTTCTATAGGCAGCAGTTGCTAAGAAATGAACATATACAGAATATAAAATGCCTTAATGCAAGGCTATCTTTATAATGTTATGGATGTGAAGACGGGCTAGAAGGCGGCAACCCGACAATATCTTTGTGAGACGACTGAATTGGTTGTAGAGGTGGGCCTCCCGCAGCTCCCTGAAAGTGTTCACCACCCCCCGTGCCATGAAGTGGCTGGTAGAGGTAGAGACCGGGAGGTCTAGCTTTCGTTTCATGATTTTGAGGAGGATGGCCTCGAGGGCATCCTCTTCTTGTTCCCGCAGGTGCAGGTAGAGAGTCGAATACAAGATTCGACTGGTCACGAACGCGCTCGCCAGCCGGAAGGCGTCTTTGCATCGTAACCCACCGCGCTTGTTGGAAACCTGGCGGACCATGCGGCCCACCTGGTCTCCCACCTTCCGGAGCTTGGCGAGTGTTGTGTCGCAGTGTCGCTGGTTGTGTATGAAGAGTCCGAGGACTGATTTCCTCGGATTCGTGAATGGCACCGCTTTGCAAGGAGAGATTGTTTTGTGTCGAGCATGTGTACGAAGGGCGCATATGCACGAATTCCGATTTCTGTGGGAAGCATTGCAGACCACAGTCTCGGGCATCACCACCATCAACCTTACTACACCTACTGAAGGGTAAAAGCCTCTCCCATGTCTGTGCAATTAACCCTGTCATTTGCCAGCTGCATCCACCCTTTGCCAGCAGACTTCCTAATCTCATCCGCCCACGTAACCTTCTGCCGCCCCTGTTATGCATACTTTCCCTCAGAGTCCACTCCGTTACCCTTAAGGATCAGCGGTTACCTTGCCTTTGCAGTACATGCCCTGCTCAAGCACACATCCACCTCTTGATTTCGACTAGGATGTCACTAACCTGCGTTTGTTCCCTCGCCCACTCTGCCCGTTTCCGGTCTCTTAACATTACACCTATAAATTTCCTTTCCACGGCTTGCTGTGTGGTCCTTAACTTAAGCTGGGCCCTTTTCATTAGCATCAACGTTTCTGTCCCGTAGGTGAGCACCGGTAGGATACAGCTGTTGCACACTTTTCCATTGAGGAATATTGGCAACCTACTAGTCAAGATCTGAGAGAACCCGCCATATGGGCTTCATCCCGTTCTTATCCTTCTAGTTATTTCGCTCTCATGATCCCGATCATCTCTCACTACCTGCCCTAAGTAGACGTATTTTTCACCACTTCCAGCACCTCGTTGCCAATTGTGAACTGATGTTCGCTTCCTAGACTATTGAAAATTACTTTGTTTTCCTCTATGTTAATTGTTGGACCCAGCACTGCTCTGTCTGTGTAGCTTATTGATCATGATTTGCACTTCATCTCCTGAATGACGCAGCAAGGCAAACGTCATCAGCGAATCGCAGATTATTTGGGATTCTCTATTAACTCTTATCCCCGGCTGTTCTAAATTCAGGCCTCGGAATACCCCCTGTAAAAAGGCGGTAAATAGCATTAGCGAGATCGTATTTCCTTCACTGAAGCCCTTCCTTGTTAAAATTTTATTGCTGACTTTATGGAGGACTATGGTAGCTGTGCAGATCCTATATATATCTTCCAGTATTTTGACATAAGGCTCATATACACCCTGATTACGCAATGCCTGTATGACTACTGAGGTTTCCACTGAGTCAAATGCTTTCTCATAATCGATGAAGGCTATATATAGGGGTTGGTTATATTCTCCGCATTTCTCTGTCACCTGATTGATAGCGTGAATATAATCTATTGTGGAATATTCATTCCGAAAGCCTGCCTGATCATTTGGTTGATTAAAGTCTAAGGTTGCCTTGACACTATTAGTGATTACCTTAGTAAATACCTTGTAGGCAACGGAAAGTATATATATATTTTTTTTTCATACACTTCAGAAAGGAGGCCAAAAGGCGTGGTGCCTGACGAGGGCCTTCCTCCCTGGGGGTAAGCAAACTGCACTCGGCACATACACACACAAAATAAACAAATACAATAAATGTAGCGGTCGCCATTACACTTGCTGGCATGTTAAAAGAAAAACAAAGGAAAAACTGTACAACAATGTTAAGGTATCTTCGAAGTTGTTAAGATGCGTGCTGTTGGGTTACAGGGAATTATAAAAGGAAAAAATATATATACAATCATGTTGACTGTTATCAATTTATAATATGTCACAGGATGTACCGGTTAGTCATGAAGTCAACAGTGCAATCACTTTTCTCTTGTATATTTTTTGAGTTCTGCATTGATGGAGGAGGATATGAAAATTTCTGTTTTCATTCAAAAAGGTAGTCATCTGATATCTAATCGTTTGGAATCCGTAATTTGTTCTTGATTTTGGTGCTCTTATTGTCATGTGTCGAAGGGGATATGGGTTTTGCGGTAGTTCTGGTGTTGCACAAAAATTAGTTTCAAGATGAAATCTGTTATATGTTTCAAGTGCTAGCCGAAGAGTTTTTAATTGAAAAATTGTCAGTAACCCCAAGCTGTTCCACCACGAGTTAGTGCTATCCAAGTAGCCTAGATTAGCAATTGCTCGTATGGCCTTTTTCTGTAGTAAAAACAAAGCATTTAAATTAGTCTGTGTTGAGTCTCCCCATATCAGTAAACAATAGTGAAGATGTGAATGAATTAAACTGAAATAAAGTTGCTTTTTGAGCCATACTGGCAATAGAAGTCTAAATTTATTTAGAAGGCCCACTGATCGCGAAATTTTTTTTCTTACTTGATTAATATGGTCAGTCCACAACAGGTGTTCATTAAATATAACTCCAAGGAATTTTATTGACTGTACTCGTTGTAAAATATTCGAATTGTATAATATGATTGGCTCATTATCTATGACTTTATTTTTAGCTCTGAATATTACATACTTCGTCTTCGTGATGTTTAGTTCTAACCTGTTGGCCCTCAACCATAATGTAAGGTTTTCTAGCCAGAGATTAGCTCTACATTCTATTGCTTGTAAACTCGCGTCATGAAAGAAAATATTTGTGTCGTCAGCGTATAAAACTGTTTCGGAGGAAGGAAGAATATTAACAATGTCATTTATGTGAACTAGGAATAGAATAGGACCCAGTATTGAGCCCTGTGGCACACCAGTGCGTATAAGGCCGTGGCTTGAAGGTATGTCGTTAATCATTGTGAATTGTACTCTGGATGATAAGTAGCTCTGAATAAGATTAAGTGCGGAACCTCGTATCCCATAGAATTGTAATTTGCGCAGTAAAATTTTGTGACAGACCGAGTCGAAGGCTTTTCTAAAGTCTAAGAATAGTCCAAGTGTAAAAATTCTGTTTTCTATATTGTTAATTATTTTATCCTTTATGTGAAGTAAAGCTTTTTCCGTAGATTTCCCTTTCTGAAAGCCATATTGTTCTTTCGCAATAGCTCCGATCTTAATGAAGTACGAAGTAAGGCGGGTATTGATGACTTGTTCAGCAATTTTTGAGAAGACCGGTAAAACGGATATTGGGCGATAATTGTTAGGATCATTATAGCTTCCTGTCTTATGTACCACACAAACTCTTGCTATCTTTAATTTATCTGGAAACCTGCCTTCTTTGAGCATTTGGTTGCATATATGGGACAACAAAGGTGCGATAATATCAGATACGGCTTTTACTACCTCACCCTTGATGTTATCAGCTCCAACGGAGCAGTTATTTTTTAGACGTATTATATACGAAGAGATTTCGGCTGTAGTTGTTGGGGAAAGAAATATCGAAGGCTTTGGTATGCCTTTAAGATATGACATTAGATCAGTGCATGTTGTTTGCGCAGACTGATTGTCACCAACCGTCAGGAAGTGTTCGTTAAACATGTCTGATAAGGGACGACCTCTGAGTGGAACGCCATCTACCACAATCTCTATTGGAGTTGGCTCGGTTCGTTTTGATACTAAATTGTTGTATGACCTTCATATCTGATTAGGGGCAAGTTTATTAACGAACGCTTTTGCGTAATATTCCTGTTTTGCGGTTTTTAGATCAGTGTTGAGCTTATTCCTTACAGCTTTATGCAGGTTTAGTATATTGATGTCCTTGTGCTTCAAAAAATCAGCAAAGAGATTGTGTTTTTGCCTTATTCTTTTGTACAGCTCTTTCGTAACCCACGGTTTCTTAGACTTTTTGTACCTAGAGCGGCGGACTAGAGGAAAGGCTTTATAATAGGCATCTTGAATTTTTTTTTCAAAGACATCGTAACAGCGACTAGGATCTTCTTCATTAAAAACGAGTGACCAGTCCACCTCTGAAATCATGCGTCGAAAGCAATATATAGTTTCGTCATTAACTTTCCGATAGAAAGTGTTAGCTGTGCTATTAGAAAAAGTTTTCCTCGAATGGGGCAAAAAGACAAAAAATGGAAGATGGTCGCTAACATCGCAGGCCATCACACCCGACTGTACATCATTTGGTAAGAAAACAGTGAAACATAAATCAAGAGCAGTTCTGGTACTTGTGGTAATTCTTGTTGGCAGGTTTATAACATTTGCACAGCTGTAGGAAGACATCATACCAATAAAACTCTTAGAAACTGTATTCTCAGTCAATATATCTATGTTAAAATCACCCAGCACGACAACAGATTGGCTATGTCCTGTAAACGAGTGAAGTACACTGTCAAGGTAGGAAAAAAAGCGTTCAACTTTACCAGACGGGGGTCTATAAACGAGAATTATAATAACACCACAAGATTCAGCAACAAGTACCTCAAAATCACAATCAACAACGGAAAACGACTCTAGGGAGGCGTGTGATACGCCATCACGAAAATACAGAGAGACACCGCCCCCTTTTTTGTTGTCTCTGAACAAAGACACATGAGAATAGTCTTCAAATTGAGCAACGTCTGAGGAATCAGTGAACCAGGTTTCTGTAAATGCTAGAACATCAAATTTATGGTGAAGTAAGTTCAGATAAGCGCCAACGGCATCTCCTTTGTTTCGAAGACTTTGTGACTTTAAACAAAACATAGAAAGAGGCTTATTTGAATGAGAAGGTAATTCCATTACTGTCTCGTTAAATTCATGTATCGCGTAGTAACTGCGGTTTTGTGAAGATGCTTCGTAATCCATACTGCTAGAAAAGATAAAGAAACACAGAAAAAAAAAACTAAGTTGATGGACGCTCACGCCTCCGAGTCATCACTTTCAGCCTGCTTAGTTTCCTTGATATTACACAGATCTGCCTCACACGAAATCCGCAGAATTGGTTCACCTGGGCCCTTGCGGACCATCACCTTTCCATTCTTTTGCCACGTGAAGCAGTAACCCATCTGCTGTGCCCTTGTACGTGCCAGCCACAAAAGATGCTTGTTTCGACTGGTAAGGTTATCGTAGAAGCGGACTTCTGATTCACTGTCAACCAGTTGCTTATTCTTGCTCTTCCAGTTCTCTTTTGTTTTTCGAGAAACGAACCGCACTAGAATGGGAGCCTTTCGACCTTTTCTTGTGGAAAGACGGTGAATGCCATCAATGTCGTCTTCAACAAGCGAACGAAGGCCAAGGGAAGCAGCCAACTCATTGATTTTAGGTAAAAGGTTTTCATTTTCTTCCCATTTGACTCCATGAATCTCGAGATTCTGCCGTCTACCATACTGTTCAAGTTCGTTAACTTGATCCTTTAAATCAGAAATCTCCTTCGCACTGACGGAGTCTTCCACTGCTGTAATACGCTCCTTAATGTCTGTTAGTTCATGGTCCTGCTTGGTTAGGCGCTGTAGCACTTCATCATACTTATTTATTATTTATTTTTATTTATTGATACTGCGATCTTTTACAAGACCTTCGCAGGGGTGGGCACACAATACATAAATTCTGGAAACAACAAAAACGACCTCAGGAACAAGCAAACAATCAAGAACAATTGATCAACAATTTAAGATCAAGAAACAATGAAACAAAAAAAATGTAGCGGTACGACATTATAAAAAAAGTTAAAGGTGGCTTTCAAACCTTTTTAGTGAAGTTTGGGTTACTGCATCATTAGTTAGATTATTCCAGTCTGTAATCGTTCTGGGGAAAAAAGAGTACTTAAAGGTGTTATTTCGTGCGTTTAATGGTGTTACTGTAAAATCATGGCGTTGTCTTGTGTTGTACCCTGAGGAGAACGATATAATATTGGATGTGTCAATATTGTACTGACCTTTGATTAACTGAAATAAAAATTTTAGACGACAGATGCGATTTCTATGAGAGACTGGAAGCAAACCACTTTGATTAAGAAGTGCAGTGATAGGTGTGCGGTTATATGAATTGTAAATAAACCGTGCTGCTTTCTTTCGGACTCTGTCTAATTTAGCAATGTTAGATTTAGTGAAAGAATCCCAGATTATGACGGCATATTCTAACATAGGGCGAATAATAGTGTTATACGAAAGTGAACGTACACTGGGGGGGCCGAGCTTCAGAGCACGTCGGAGGAAAAATAGTTTGCGTAGGGCATTAGCTGTAACGTTGTCAATGTGCTCTGTCCAGGAGAGGTTATTGCAGATCCGCAGACCTAGGTATTTGTAAGTATTCACTTGAGAGAGAACTTTGTTTTTAGCAGTATAGTTAAACAAAAGAGGCTTCTTTTTCTGGGTTATACGCATGAACACTGTTTTATCATAATTAACGCACATTTGCCATTGGTCACACCATGTTATTATCTTAGTGAAATCGTTATTTAACCGTACTTGGTCCTCAGTAGTAGTAATCGTTTCATATAACACACAATCGTCAGCATATAATCTAACAGAAACTGAGATGTTATCGACAATGTCATTAATAAAAATCAAGAAGAGGAGTGGCCCAAGAACAGATCCTTGGGGAACGCCGGAATCAACAGGAACTGGAGGGGAAGGGGAATTATTTACTACTACAAACTGACGACGGTTTCTTAAGTAAGCTGTAATCCATGCAAGTAATTTGTCATTTTTTAGTACATTACCTAATTTGTGAAGAAGTTTGTTATGCGAAACTTTATCAAATGCTTTTTTAAAGTCCATAAATATAGCGTCAGTCTGCTTTCCTTCATTTATTGCCTGCGCAAAATCATGTATAGTTTGTACTAGCTGAGTGGCAGTGGAAAATCCTCGTCTGAAGCCATGCTGTGCATTAGTTAGAAAATTGTTTTGTTCAAGAAAATCTGATATATGTTTATGAATGATGTGTTCCAAGACCTTGCATGCTGTAGATGTTAACGATATCGGACGGTAATTCTGAATAGATGCTTTGTCTCCAGTTTTGTGAATTGGTTTGATTCTTGCCGTTCTCCAGTCATCCGGTAATGATCCTTCATTTAGTGATTTGTTAAATAAGATGCATAAGTACTTGGCACACCATTCTGCATAACGCTTCAGGAATGCGTTGGGAATGTCATCTGGTCCGGGAGATTTTTTTACATCAAGCTTCAATAATAAATTGAGAACACCTGCCTCGGAAATCACAACATCAGGAATTGAAGGCAAATTCACGGAATAGCAGGGAAGAGAGCTGTCATCCTGCGTAAACACCGATTTGAAGTAGTCATTGAAAGCCGTGGACACCAAAGCATCATCACGCTCACATATTCCATTTACTTTGAAAGTATCATGAGATCGTGAAGCTGGAGTTATCTGCCTCCAGAATTTCTCAGGGCATGTTTTAATGAAGGTAGGTAGCTGAGTAGAAAAGTACTTTTCCTTGTCATGGGCAATCAGCTGTTTGAGTTTTTCTGTTTGTTCATCAATGATCGTTTTGGAATAGTTTCCTGCTTTTAACCTTTTTTTCATTCTTTTTAGCTTTCGTTGTGAGCGTAATGTCTCTCGTGTTATCCAAGGGTTACATTTTGGGGACTTTTTTGCAATTTTTGGAACGAAGCGTTCAATACACTGAAAGACAACACTTTTGAAAAATAGCCATAAGTCATTCACATTTCCATTAAAATTCATAAAGCGGTCATAATGAAAGTCGAGCATATCAAGAATAGATTCATCATGTGCACGAGAAAAATTAGGAAAGAAACCGACAGTATTTCGGCGATCAAAGTTTGCATTTATCAATGTCAGTACAACAGCTTTGTGATCAGAAATACCGGTCGTTACATAGCATTCGACATTTTCTTTGACAGTACCATTTACAAAAAATAGATCAAGAATTGAATATGAACCATTGTGGACTCTAGTAGGATCTTTAACTACCTGAAGCAGGTCAAAGGCAATAGAAATATCAAGCATAGTTTGCTCAATGGTGTTATTAGAATGCGAAAAGGCAGTCCAGTCTATGTTTGGTAAATTAAAATCGCCAGTCAACATTAGCCTATCATTCTGTTTTATATGGCGCTCAATATATTTTTTTAGATTCACTAGGAGTGCTACAGAGGAATTGGGTGGCCTGTACACGGCTCCTAAAACGTAACGAACATTGTTTTTGTAAAATTTACAAAAGATGCCTTCTACATCGTCAATATCTGGCATTCTAAAGACTTGCAGTGAAGATTTGAACAGTATGGCCACTCCACCGCCCCTTCCATCTCGGTCTTTGCGAAAAACTTTGTAGTTTTGTGGTACGAATTCGCTGTCAAAAATACTTTTTCCCAACCAGGTTTCAGTGAGTGCAGCGATTTCTACATCATACGTCAACAGCAGGCCCTCAAGTTGCGTAGCTTTGCAGACAATACTTCGACAGTTGACGTTTATCAGTGTGAACCTTTTGTTCTTAATATGCCTCTGTCATTCCCTCTTTTTAGATATACGCTAGGGCTCATTCTTCACTTCGTCCCATCCGAACATAGCACCGTCGATAACCAGCTTATCAAATATCAGTTTGGCTTTAGCGCCGTTAGCCTTCTCCACTGCACAGCTTTGCCACAGCTTTTTTCTAATTTCACGAACTCGGCTGGAAAAGTCTTCAGCCACAGAGAATTTGGTTCCTTTCAGCCCCGAACAAGCCTGTAACACCGAAAGTTTTTCTCTGTAGTCCTGAAACTTCATAATTACGGGGCGGCTTTGATCTTTCTTCTTTTTTCCCAGCCTGTGACACCTCTCTATGCTATTGATTTCAACTTTCAATTTTTCTTCAAAGAGTTCTTTCCGGATCGCATTCTGAAGACTGGTAGGAGTTTCTTCGTCACCCTCCTCCAAACCATAAACAATCAAGTTATTTCTCCTACTCCTGTTTTCTAAATCATCAATTTTTTTTAGCATGTATGAATTATCTTGCTCAAGTTGAGCTACCGTTTCTTTTAGATCACTGACCACTTTGCTTATAGATGCCAGACAGGATAGTTTGTCTTCCAGGTTGGTAATGCGAACAGATAAACCTCCGATTTTATCCTCCAGCGTAGTCTGTTTTTCCAGCAACTGGTTAATAGAGGCAGTCATATTGGTTTGGCCTGAAACAAGCTGAAGCAACAAATCCTCCTGTGTTGGACCGGGGTTAGATTCAATGTCACCGCATGACAATAGATCTTTTGTGAATGACCGGACATCAGATAAAAAGTACGCAATGCATAGTGGGCAAGGCAGCAGCAATGGGCAGCGGTTATCGCTGCGGAAGCATTTAGTAGGCATATAAGAACAAACCTGAAGAATGAAGCAAAAATGGCTCCTGAACATCGTTTCCGATGCGTTGCTGCCGAGCCCACTGAAGATGAACGCAGATGCAGGGCTCCTTTTGAAGGCTTGGTGAACCACGTGCTCTGCCGTCCCAGACGTCGGGGCATGCGCAGAAATCCTGGCTGCCGGTTCGATGATTCTGTTGACGCTTGTCACATCAGCACGTGCCAGTAGGTCGTTGTTGATATCGGCGATGACGGCAGACAGTCCAGGCAAGCAGAAGACAGGTGGCTGCACTTGAAACAGGCCCACCAGCACCTGAAGAATGAAGCAAAAATGGCTCCTGAACATCGTTTCCGATGCGCTGCTGCCGAGCCCACTGGAGATGAACGCAGATGCAGGGCTCCTTTTAAAGGCTTGGTGAACCACGTGCTCTGCCGTCCCAGACGTCGGGGCATGCGCAGAAATCCTGGCTGCCGGTTCGATGATTCTGTTGACGCTTGTCACATCAGCACGTGCCAGTAGGTCGTTGTTGATATCGGCGATGACGGCAGACAGTCCAGGCAAGCAGAAGACAGGTGGCTGCACTTGAAACAGGCCCACCAGCACCTGAAGAATGAAGCAAAAATGGCTCCTGAACATCGTTTCCGATGCGCTGCTGCCGAGCCCACTCGACATGTGTTGGACAGACACTTGTACATCAGTCACTATTTGCTTTAACTCGGGAAGTGCATTCATCGCCTCAACTAAAGGCATCAGAAGGCATAGCTTTTTTTGCATATCTGTCACGATGCCCATTAGTGCCTGTTGAGAGAGCTGCTGCTGTTCGTTATTTGAACAGCTATGCGTAGAGGAGGAGCCACGTGAGCGACATTGATCGCTGGACGGTCGAGAAGTGCGCTCTGACGCCACTACACATGTCCGACATTTCCACTGCGCAATGCTGCTATCAGCCTTTTTGCTATTGTAGCTTCTGGCTGTTAGACCTGAACATGCTTTTCCAACATGGTAGTTGAATTCGCACGCTACACAGGTTACAAATGGGGAATCGGGTGGGATAACAGCATGGCAGGTCTGATAGGTCTGTAGTTTTTCAGATCCTTGGCGTCTCCTTTCTCATGAATTATGAATTAAGGTAGCCTACATAATGGAGGTTAATATGGGGAATATCGAGCATGCTCTAAAGAACGGAGTTAACCTAAAAGCGGTGAAGAGGAAACTAGGCATAGGTACAAACCAGGTGTATGTGTTAAGGGACAAGGAGGGAAATGACATTAGCAATACGGAAAAGATAGTTAAAGTAGCCGAAGAGTACTACACAAATTTGTACAGTAGCCAATGTAATCAGAGCCTTAATCAAAGAGACAGTAGCGCACAGCAATGTCTCATCCCTCCAGTAAAGAAAGAAGAAGTAAAGAAAGCCTTGAGAGCAATGGAAAGGGGGAAGCAGCTGGGGAGGTTCAGGTAACCGCAGATCTGTTGAAGGTTGGAGGGGAGATCGTGCTAGAAAACTAGCCTCCCTGTATACGCAATGGCTCCTGACCTCGACCGTACTATAAGCTTAGAAGTATGCAAATATTATCTTAATTCTTAGGAAGGGAGACGCCAAGTACTTGAAAAATTACAGACCCGTCAGTTTACTATCCGTTGCCTACAAGGCATTTACTAAGGTAATCGCTAATAGAGTCAGGGCTACCTTAGACTTTAATCAACCAAAGGATCAGGCAGGCTTTCGTAAAGAATATTCCACAATATATTACATTCACACTATCAATCAGGTCATAGATAAATACCCAGAATATAACCAACCTCTATATAGAGCTTTCATTTATTATGAGAAAGCATTCGACTCAGTGGAAACCTCTGCAGTCATACAGGCATCGCGTTATCAGGGCGTAGTAGAGCCTTATGCAAAAATACTGGAAGATATATATATTGACACGGTGGTGCATTCTGCTAACACGCGCCGCCTCAAAAGAGGAAGAACAAAAAGAAGAAGCGATCTGGAGCTGTGGTCAAGACGTGATCAGTGATCACATGAGAGAGTGGCGGGCTTCGACGAACGTTGTTGTTGTTGTTGTTGTTGTTGTTGTTGTCCACATACTATGGCACATTCTCACATAGAGGGATTGGCCAATAACTGGGGGGCAAAGAGAGGTTTTGAGGTCAATAATTCCTGGACGAAATTGAATTGAATAGTAAGGACGGAAAAAGTAAACAAAAACGAACAACGAAATGAAACGGGAAATGCAGAACGCACGCAGGAGATCGAGACTGATGTTTATAGCCGAGTAGTTAAATTATAATGATAATTGTAAGAATAAAATTAGTATTGAAAAAAATTTTAAATAAACTAACAAGGTAACCGTCTTGATTCCATTAAAAAAAATTTCACGGCAGTAAAAACAGACTTGTGGCTGTACCCAAGTATGGTGGCTCCAAACAACAATAAGACTGGGCTGTTCAAACAAAGGCCAAGCTGTTGTAGAGGTTTCTCTAAAAACCGTCTTCGCATCATGGTGTACCGGCGACAAAACAACAAAAAATCGTCTATGGTTTCGTGCTGACCACAAAATACGCAGACGGGATTAAGCGTCAACCCAGATCTGTGCAAATAAAAATTTAAGGGCGGGATCCGGCAGCGGAGCCTTGATAGCGATACCTCAACCTGGCATGACTGGCATGATTGCCTGCTCCACGAATACCTCAGGTGCAGGTAATCATCAGACCTTAAAAGAGATCCGGTTGTCATTCTTAAAAAATTTTGTCGCCGGAACCTCGCTGCTGTAATATACGCTGTAGCCGGAACGATAGGTAGCACGGGGCCATTGAGGGACAACTTTGCCAGGCAGTCCGCAACTTCATTGGCTGTCACACCGCTATGGCCTGGCAAACATATCATGTGAACAAGGCTCAAATGCGGAAGGAGTAAGGAATGGAAGGTGCTTAGAATTGGCGAAGCTACAGCCGAAGCAAGGGACGAACACAAAGAAAGAGAGTCTGTAATGACAGCCACTGAAGAGAAAGTTGGCTCTAGTTTGCGAAGAGCAAGCACCACCGCCAGAAACTCCGCTTGGAAAATTGGGATGTAGTCGGGATGCCACACAGAAAGACCAATCAAGAAGCGGGCAATATATTCCTTTTCATCACATTGGGAGGCGTCAATAGCTATCGTTTAGCTAATAGGTAGGCTTTGTAAATGGTCTAATAATACATTTTAAATGTGGGGTGGTAAATGCTTAGCGTTTTTCAAGATAATGTCATCACAGACAATTTCTACAGAGTACCCACTGTTTTTTGTCAGAAAGATGTTATACAAAAGAACATTTAAAGGTTCAAACACATTTTTTACAACTACCTGTGGGGTATGAAATCTAGGCCAGTGGACTCCAAAAAAGGAAGTCGGCTGGCAACAAGTAGTAGTAGTAGTAGAAGTAAAGACTTTTATTCGACCATAATTTATAGGCCGAGCATGTCGACCGCCTGGGCGACCAGAAGCCGCTAAAACAGACAAGGAGCGGTGTAAATCTGATTCATATATCGTTAGGTACGTCTGAACAATTAGAAATTGAAATCTAGACGATAAAGAAGGAATACGGGCTTCAAGATAAAGCACGTTATTGGCCACACATTTGGGGAGGCCAAGGCATCACCGAAGCGCTTCCCGCTTCAAAATAACGAGCGAGCGAATTTTGTAAGCAGCCGTACCAGAAAACAGCACAGATCCTAATTCTAAAATTGGTCGGACATACAAAACATATATCAGCAAAAGTGCATCTCTCCGCATTCCAGACCGGGGATTACTTAATCTACGCAGCATGCCCACAGCACGAGCCCCTTTTGCTGCGACATGGTCAGTGTAGGAGCGCCATGTGAGGCTGTCATCATAAATGGCACCAAGATATTTTAATGACTTAACTTGAGGAATATTTTGTCGCTGGTAATTGAAAGACAGATGAACAGAATCTTTCATTTGAAAAACAAGTACAGCGCACTTGTTTACATTTAAGGTGAGACGTAAGTCACACAACCAACTTTCAAGCAAATTCAGGTACGATTGCAGACATATATAGAGAGATTGAATGTCAGCTGCAGCAGTGAAAAATGCAATGCTGTCCGCATAGACGAACGTGCTAATGTTTTGATGGCTGGTTAATGGAGCTCATTAGAATATTAAAGAGTACAGGCAACAAGACTGCCCCTTGTGGAACACCTCTGTATTGTTTTTATCTTCCAGAATTCACACCATTTAGTATACAAAAAACTGTCTGTTTTCAAGGAACGCAGATATCCACGCAAGTAATTCGGAAACTGCAGAGTATTTATTTCTTTGCAATAATATGTAGTGTTCTGCGCTGTCATCAGCTTTGGCTACATCTAATGTCACCAACGCAGCATGCATTTTTGCTGCCACGCAAGACAAATGCCACTCTAAAAATCGATGTGACCATTCCATATGGAACTTTTTTGACGGAAACCATTTTGACAGGGACTGAGGATATTATTACGGTTCACAAACTCCGAAACACGTAGGAGTATGACCCTTTCAATTAACTTAACCATGTTTGATGTCAATGAAATGGGTCTAATATTATCCAGAGAGTAGCAACCGCCATTGTTTTTAGGTAAAGGGATCACTTTTCCGATTTTCCACTGAGGAGGAATTCATGCCTGTTTGATTGAAAAATTAAACAGTTGCAATAAGTATGCACGCGATTCTTTAAAGAGGTTCCTTAACATTCTTGATGTTACCCTATCAGAGCCAGGAGCAGCAGTTGGTAACCTCATCGCTATCCGGGAAAGCTCGGGAAGGGTAATAGGGAGGACATGCTGAAACTGGTCCACTGACGCCACAAACGCGGAGCGAAAAAAAAGTAGAGGCGAAACGCTGTTCTAAGCTTTTGGAAATTGTCTCAACTGTTTCTATTGCTTCTTGCGGGGTCAAAACACATGAGGGTGAATTTTCTGAAACCGGAATCTTTTTCCGCGATCTTAAGAAACCGAAAAGTGCGCGACGATTTCCTGGTTTTGAAAGGAAATCAAAATGCTTGGATTCATAATTTTCTTTCGCTTTTGAGACTGTGCGTTTAAAAGTAGCCGCAATGGACTTATAATCACGCCAATTATTAGGGCACTGATCGTGTAGGAGCTTCTTCCATGCAGCTTTTCTGCGTCTGTAATCCCGCGGGAAATCTACATTCCACCATCTAGCTGAAGTGTTCCCTGTTTATGTACATACCAAAAATCTGACTTCTTTCGGCATTCCTCAATGGCCAAGCATATGCCTTTTGCTGTATGTTCTTCAGCAGAATCAACCGCTGAAGCAGGAGTGGAGCGCAAAGAGGACTGAAACTGGTGATAGTTGATATATGACCTCAGCTGAGAGCCCGCCGGAGTTAAGCGGCAATTAACATCATAAACGAAAGGTATGTGATCGCTAGATCTTCCTCAATCCACAGTCGACCAATTGAGTACACGAACACTACGACTGGTGAGTGTTATATCTAACACAGATCGAGTTTTTCCGCGGAGAAATGTGGCCGAACCTAAATTCATACACGAAATGTTATCAATAACCCAATGCTAAAGGCGCTTACCACAGAAATCTGTCCTAAAGCCCCACGATACATGATGAGAATTAAAATCACCGGCCATGAGAATTCACTTCTGACAATTAAGGAGCCGGAGATCTAGCTGCCTAGTATCCTGCACACCGCAAGGAAAATAAACATTTAGTAATGAAAACGGATAGCGCCCCGGAATTTCAAAGTCTAAACCAATAATTCACAGTCTATAGTAGATGACTCAAAAGTTATCTTAGCCCTGTGACAAAATTTAGAAGAAAGCAATATGAGTAAGCCTCCTCCTCTTGACTGACGATCTTGTTGAAATGAAGAATATTTTGCAAATGGAAGTGTTTTTCAGATGTGAACCAAGTTTCTTGTAAAATCATTATATCTGGATTATGTTGAGATATAAGGTACAGCAAGTCTGTTGAAGCTGAAAGGAATGACCGACAGTTCCTCTGGAGAACTCGTCACACCCCTATGGTTGAGGAATCCGAGGGCAGCAACCGCCTGCCCTAAAAAATTTCTTTCGGCTTAGAGCCAACCTGTTGCTTCTTTGATTTCGGCTCAGGATGTCAAGAAGAAGGGTTAGACATGGGGGACCCGCTGCGTTTGAGGATTCGCGTATACGAAGCCACCATATCCGCATCATGAATAATTTGAGCATTATCTGAATTAGTGGACCGAGGATGTGGAGAAACAGCAGTAATTTTTTCTTGGGGCTGAGACTGCTAAGGCAAGGAGTGTTGGTTCATTAACGAAGGCATGGCTGACATGGCAGAAGTCATTCCAGTTTGCATAGCCTGGGTAATCTGCGTTGCCACAGCAATAGATATGCACTCTGTGATAGCGGACACTATCCTGTCAACCATCTTAGCCATACAGGCTTCCACAGCTGTCACTATTCCTGAGGCGAATCTAGTGTCACTCCTGAACGGGCTGACAGACTTGCATAGCCGTGAGCTCTCTCTTTAATTTCTGATACGGCCTCGCGCCGCTAACAGCGTTTGCGGTCGGTTATGTATAGATTTTGCAATTCATGATCCAGAGAAGGACAATCCATGAAATTTGCAGCGTGAGGTCCACCACAAAGGCAACACCTCTCGTTTTGATCAGAGCATAAATTTGCTGGAAGGTCAGAGCCGCATTTGCAACAGCTCAAGATGGACTTGCAGCCACGAGTACTATGTCCATATCGCCATCAATTGCTGCACTGCAGTGGCTTAGACGGAAGGGGATCTACACGGAAGATTAGGGGCCATGCTTTTATTTCTGAGGAGCAGGCTGTACCCGCAAAAGTGACAATAGCCGTTTCCGTTGGCACCCGCTCATTGTTCACCTCCCGACTACAGCGGTACACAGCAACAACACCCGCTGCAGAGAAAAGGTCGAGGGTCTCAACTGGAGACAAGCAAGAGTAGAGTCCACACCGCGAACCACACCTTTAGTACCGGCTAGATGAGGCGGAATGAAGCTGTTTACTGAAGGAGACCCAAAAGACGAGCAGTTTAGAAGATCCTTTATGCACGACAGGTCTGGTGAACGGCACAAAATTCCGCCACGTCCAAACTGCCTTACCTCAGTGATTGCCTCATAAAGGGAAGTGACCGCCTGGAGAGCATCTCAAACAGGCCCTGGAATGCTAAGTTTGATAGATGCACCATCCTTTGGCACCAGTGCCACAGGAATGCTGCGGACGCCGGAGCGTCGAAAAGCTTCCAGAGGCATCTCATGAGATGGTAGGGAAGCCGACCAATGGGAACTCCCCTGGCCGGGAGACTCCGTAGACATTACCTGTGATTTAGAAACTAACCGCGTGCGTTATCCATACAAAAAAGGTGCAAAGGCACAGGAGGAAAAGGAACAGAGGACCATTTTCGCTCAAAGCGCAACACGAACGGGACACAAGACGAAGGACTAGCACAAACAGGCGCTGACCATCAGCTGGCTTTTTATTGAAGAACGAAAAGCGTATAAATACAAACACTGAACTACTTATCAATTAACAAAAAGTTATCTGGACCAGCCGCCCAATACTTAGCCAATCCCTCGTCTTCCTCCAGAGCTTGCTCACAGCTCTTCTTCTTCTCCTTAGTAAGCATGGCACATATCCACGCAGGGGAATTGGCCAAGGTTCAGTAGATAATCCCAAATAGGTATTTGCGCAGGGAAAAATAGGTGTGAGAAGACTCAATCAAGATAAAAATTGGGAAAGGCAAATGAATTAAAGAAATATGAATTACCAGTAATAGAATCGAGCATTTTTGGACATGCGACAAAATTTTGTATAGAGCTAACAAGGTAATCGATCAGTTGCACTTATGTAATCATGAAGGTAGCCGCAGGCACTGCTTAACGGGAATCCCTTTGCGCTCGCACCGAACGAAAGAAGAATAACTGGAAGAGACAGGGGGAGTCCTAACCTCAAAAAAGGGACCTCCAAATAGTGTTTTCTCTTAACTGCGAACCGCCTTCAAGAGAGGAGAAATTGATCTATTGTTTCAACTTGCCCACATGATACACAAAGGTTTGTCGCAGCGAACACCATCTGCATGAGTACAAATTTAAGTGAGGGATTCTGCATCGCAGAAGCGACATTGACACCTCACAAAGCCTTGATTTACACCACCGGATATTCCATGTGAACTTTAAGTGGTTAAAGTCACGGTATTGAGCAATGGATCACTCAGTTTGCCTCAAATATGTTGGAAGCACTGGAAACGTGAAGATTCTAACCGACTGAGGTGAGGGATGGGATAGATTACAGGAGCGCTTACAGCTGACCTTGCCATTAAATCAGCCACGTCGTTAAAACAGACGCCCGAATGATCAGGTACTAAAACGAAGGGGATCTCACGCACTGTGTGCGGAACAAAAACCTATGTGAACGATTCGATAAAGATTTTGCCGAGTTTTGGAGACAGATTAGAACTGAAAGGCAGTCAGCAAAAATAAGAACACGTAATACATGCCCAGGAAGTTTGAGAAGAGCCAGACTAATGGTCTGCAACTCTGCGAAGAATATAGGAGTATAATCTGGGATAAGAACGGAATAGCTCCAAGCCAGCGCCTGCGAATATATCCCAACCGCCACCTTCTCACAGCTGCCGGAGGCATCAGTACAGACAACAGTATGAAGAGGAAAATTCTGTAGGTGTTCAGAAAGGAGACCATTTGGGATATTCGCGGGCATATGTTTCGCATGGGACGGGAAAATATGCTCATAAGAGAAGACGGGGTCATCCTGCGTATCTGCAACTTGTTGCAAGGAGATCAGATCATCCTGAAGCGGGGCTAACAGATTCTGCGTGAACCTAACGGCGAAAGCTGATAGTGTGGCCAATGATTAGTGAAAAAAAGGTGTGGTTGGGATAGAAAATGAAACTACGAAAGCAGGGAGCCGGGTCAAAGGAGCTGAGGAAAGTTCGCACTGTTAGAAGTTGTAAGCGGGAAAGAGATCGGGGATACGGGCTTCCAGGTAAAGGACAGCGTTTGAAGCTGATTTTGGGAGCCCGAGGCATAGCCGTATGGCACGCCTTTCCAGTCAAGATAATGGCTGAAGCTTGTAGTTTTCGCTACCAGAGAAAAAGACACAAAAACGTTCCAGAATCGGTCTCATATAAGCCTTATAGAGCCACAGTAACGTGTCAAACATGCCAAACATTTTATTGCCAACTCGTGTCAACTGGCCCAGAGCACATTCCCCTTTAACAACATTCTTCTTAACATGGTGTCGCCAGTCCACACTTTGATCATAAGTAACGCCTAGGTATATAACCGACTCCACCTGCGGAATTGGAGTGGAGCGGTATACTAGCGAGATGTACAAATGAGTGTCGGGCAGAAATACCAGCACGCCATATTTGCTGATATTAAGTGATAAATTAATTTGGTTCAACCAGACTTCTATAGCATTCAGATATGCCTTCAAACACTCGTATAGTGCATGAATATCCTTTGCTGATGCGAAAAAATCTATATCATCTGCGTATACGTAAACTGTAATGTTTGGATGAATGGGTATGTCACGAACCAATATGTTTAAAAGCAAGGGAGACAAAACAGATCTTTGCGGCACACCTCTTGATTGAACATAGGTATTAGAACAGAAAGATCAGTCTGTACAGAAGAAAATTCTCTTTTAAAAATTCGCAAATCCAAGCATAAATGCAGTGCCGTGGATGTAGCTGAGCAAGATTGTTAATATAGACTGTGTGTTCAACGCTGTCATAGGCTTTTGCAACATCAAGGGTCGATAAGGCTGCAACTTCTCTCTTGCGCATTGAGAGTCGTATTCGTTTCTCGAGATCCACATGCGCGGACCATATGGAACAACCGCGACGAAAGCCAATCTTTGAGGAGCTGAGGCCGTTAACGTGATGAACATGCTCAGTGACGCAACTTTGTACTACTCTTTCTATTAGCTTTACTAAATTTGAGGTTAAAGCAATCGGCCAAATATTGCCTAATGGAATCCATTCTCGGCATTTTTCAAAAGTAAAATTATTTTCGCAAATTTCCAACTGTAGGAATCCAAGAGTTTTCCAATGACGCATTTACAATATCCAGAAGGTTAGTTTGAAATTATTTCGCTAAAGTCGTTAACAAGCCCACAATAAACCCATCAGATCCCAGGGAAGCAGACTGCATCGACGAATCAATTGGCAGGAGTTCCGACACGTCCACCTCAGGATAGTCCGAGGTGGGGGTGAGAGTGTGCAAATGTTCCGTTTTCTGCACTTGTAAACGTAAAGCCAGCCCCTGAGCGCTACGTTCAAGGTGTTGCTTAGCTTCCTACGGAGGCAATACCATTGACTCTGTGCGGTTGGAGGCCGGAGAGTTGTTATTGTGCGCCATGAATCTATATAGAGCCTTCTTATTCTGAGGTTTAGAGAGATACGGGTTTAAAGTTTGATTATAATCCAAATCTGCTTTTTAAACAGTTCTTTTGAAAGATGAAGATAAGAACTTATCCAATTATCTGGGCTCTGATTATTTCGTCACGTAGGTATTTGGTTTGGTTTATGGGGGTTTAACGTCCCAAAGCGACTCAGGCTATGAGAGACGCCGTAGTGAAGGGCTCCGGAAATTTCGACCACCTGGAGTTCTTTAACGTGCACTGACATCGCACAGTACACGGGCCTCTAGAATTTCGCCTCCATCGAAATTCGACCGCCGACGTAGGGATTTCGTCACGTAGGCTCGTCGGTATGACAATAAGGTATTGCTGATTGTTTGCGGTGAAATTTTTCATCACGAGGTCACCATGGCGAACGCAAAGTGACGCTACCGAGCACTTCCGGACAGTCGGGCGGGTACATTTAGGAACCTCATGAGGTGCCGAAGTTCCGGGTCGGCGTATTGTTTTTCAGCGAGGCTCGTTGCACTGATCGCATTTGAGGTGCTGTCGTCGTCGTAGTTACCATCCTCCGTTGCGGATTCGACCGGGGAGCGCGAAAGGCAATCGGCGTCCGAGTGCTTCCGGCCGGACTTGTACACCAATGTCATGTCGTATTCTTGGAGGCGCAGATTCCATCTGACAAGGCGGGCTGACGGATCTTTGAGGGTCTCGAGCCAACGCAAGGCATGATGGTCCGTAACTAATGTAAAACGTTTTTCATAAAGATACTGCGCTAGACACACTACGCTAGACACTCTCAGTTGCGCAGTAGTTAGCTTGAGCGTGAGACAAATAGCGGCTGGCGTAAGCAATGACCCGTTCTCGACTGCTGTAGATTTGAACCAGAACGACACCCAAGCCGACGTTGCTTGCGTCAGTATGAAGCTCCATATCTGCGTTTTTGTCGCAGTGAGCCAGAACTGGGGGTGCTTGCAGGTGGCGTTGAAGAGTTTCAAATGCTTGTGGTTGGGGGCCGTCCCACGTGAAAGCCATATCTGTCCCCGCGAAACGCGTCAGGGGCTGAACGATTCGTGCGAAATCTTTCAGAAAGCGACTGTAGTAGGCACATAATTCTAGAAAGCGGCGGACTGCCTTTTGGTTCTGCGGTGGAGGAAAATTGGCAATAGCTTTGGTTTTATCTGGATCCGGCCGAACTCCCTCCTAACTGACTTCCTCCTAACTGACAGCTCAGTGTAAGCAAAGTGGCATTTCTGATTTTTTAACGTTAGTCCAGAAGACTTTATGGCTTGCAGCACAGCTTCGAGGCACCGACGGTACTCCTCGAATTTTGGTGCGAACAAAACAACGTCATCAAGGTAAACGAGGCATATCTGCCACTTCAGGTGTGCCAGAACTGTGACACAGCCGTTGGAACGTTGCGGGTGCAGAGCACAAACCAAATGGCAATACCTTAAACTCAAAGAGCCTGTCCGGAGTAATAAATGCGGTTTTTTCTCGGGCCCGTTCATCTACCATGATTTTCCAATATCCTGTTTTAAGGTCCATGATTGAGAAATATTTTGCTTAGCAGAGGCGATGGAGAGCATCGTCTATTCGAGGAAAGGGATAAATAGCTTTTTTAGTTACTTTGTTTAGGTGACAGTAGTGAGCAAAAAACCGCAGTGTACCGTCTATTTTCTTCACGAGGACCACAGGTGCCGCCCAGGGACTACGGGAGGACTGAATAGCATGGTTTCGAAGCATCTCCTTATATTTGACGGCTTATTGCGGCGCGTTCAGTGGAAGACACACGGAAAGGTGACTCTCGGAGAGGGTGGAAGGCGTCATCCATAATTATCCGATGCTTGGCCAAGTGTGTTCTTCTGACGCGGGATGAAGTCGACAAAGCATCGCCGTAGCGCTGGAGATTTTCTACTTGGCCTTGGCCTACTGGTAGTGGTAAAAGAATACGTCTCCTCAGGGTAGGTAGTAACAGCTGATCCGGATCATGAGAGGCAAATAACTAGAAGGTTAAGAATGAGGTGGAGCGCATATGGCAGGTTCTTTCAGATCATGAATGGCAGTTTACCAATTTCTCAGAAGAGAATAGTGTACGACCGCTGTATCTTTCCGGTTCTCACCTACGGGGCAGAAACAAGGAGGCTAACGAAAAGAGTTCAGCTTAATTTAAGGACAACGCAGCGAGCCATGGAAAGAAAAATAATAGGTGAAACGTTGTCACAAAATTCGGCGCATCTTCGGCAAAACGGCGCTGCGCGTAAGCAATCGCGCCCGCCCGCTGTAAAATAAAACAAAAAACTGCGGAGAAGGAACCCCGGGGAGTGCGTAATTTTACGTAAGGTGCTGCCCTTTCCACTCAGCTCGCCTGCGCGGCGCCGAAGGAGGCATGGCCGCGGGCAGCGTCGATTTATCTAGAATGTATGAGTAGTTTCTACAAGTTTCTAGTCATCGTCAACAGAGAGGGCGTGACCTTGACTGCTCTAATGTGATACCCTCCCCCTTCGCTCTTGCGCCTATGACTTCGCGTCGCCAGAAGGACCCAGACTTTCCTAGAAGGCGGTTTACGCACTCGACAAATGGGGTCGCGCGCCCGGCGCTAGAAGGTCAAGGAGCTTGTGCAGTTGGTAGTGCGTGTATGTGCGCGTGCCTTGGCGCGAAGAACAAACAGACGCGGTCTGCGCCTATAAATGAGGGGCTTGAACCGCTGTCTGTTAGCCCGAGCCGCCGTTTAAGCTTCCGAGGAGCGCGCCCGCTCGAATCCTAGGAGAACACCACTCGCTCAGCCACAGAACAGCGAGGCTACGTGCGCCAGTCTGCGGGTCGGCACCGTCGGGCTCCTCAGGTCGTCGGACTGTCGCTGTTCCCGGTGAACAAAATGTGTTTTATTTGTTTGTCTCTAGTTGTCTTAGTGCATTTTAGGTGCAAAGATTATGTTGAAATGTGATCTCTCTCAAGTGTTACTTTGCACGAGTTGCATTGTATTTGTAAATCCCTTTGTATGCTTTCGTACGAGTGATTGCGGAATCCTGTGTATCGTCTCTTTGCTGTATAAACTTTGTTTTGTTTTGTAAACCTTTGGCTCCGACCCATTCTCTGGCTTGCGACCGGCGAACGCTGGGCACCAAACGACCAACCCCCTTGTCACTTGGTAGCTGGTCTCTGGCTGAGCTTGCCACGCTGAGTCGACGGCATCTCCTTTGTGACCGAGACCGCTAGCCCCACACGCTCTAAGGGTGCCTGGGAGCGCACGCTAAAGTGCGCGAAGTGGTAACAAACGTTAAGAGACCGGAAGCGGGCAGAGTGGGTGAGGGGACAAACGCGGGTTAATGGCATCCTAGTCGAAATTGAGATGATGAAATTGGCTTGGGCAGGGCATGTAATGCGAAGGCAAGAAAACCGCTGGTCCTTAAGGGTAACGGAGTGGATTCCAAGAGAAATTAAGCGTAGCAAGGGGCTGCAGAAGGTCAGGTGAGCGGATGAGATTAAGAAGTTTGCAGGCAAACGGCGGATGCATGCACCTGGCAAAGGACAGGGTTAATTGGAGAGACATGGGAGAAGCTTTTGCCCTGCAGTGGGTGTAGTAAGGATGATGATGATGATGCCCATGATGCTCCCCACAGAAATCAGAATTCGTGTATCTGCGCCCCTCGCGCACATGCTCGACACAAATCAATCTCTCATTGCAAAGTGGTACCATTCACGAATCCAAGGAAAGCAGGGTCTTCGGACTCTTCATACACATCTAGCGACGCTGCGACACAACACTCGCCAAGCTACGGCAGGAAGGAGACCAGGTGGGCCGCATGATCCTGCGGGCTTCCAACAAGCGCGGTGGGTTACGATGCAAAGACGCTTTGCGGCTGGCGAGCGCATTCGTGACCAGCCAAATCTTGTATTCAGCTCAGTACCTGCACCTGCGAAACAGAAAGAGGATGCCCTCGAGGTCATCCTCCGCAAAATCATGAAACCAGCGCTCGACCTCCTGTTCTCTACCTCTACCAGCCACCTCATGGCACTGGCGGCGGTAAGCACTCTCAGGGACCTTAGGGAGGCCCTCCTCAACAACCAATACACTCGTCGCACGAAGACAGGTTCGGGTCTCTGCCTTCTAGCCCGTCTTCACATCCAGCACACCCAATTCACAGAGGAGAGATGCCGCCTTCCCGTACACTGGAGACGCGTACTCCACGCACATCCTCTCGCCGCCAATATGTCCAACGAGGACCATAATGGTAGGCGCCTGGCGCGGGCGGAAGCATTGGACCACAATTTTGGGAGCAAACCAGGAGTCCTCTATGTGGACGCCTCCGGCCCTGACCCCAGGGGTTGATACACAGCCGCGGTCGTCCACGAGAGCAAAACACTAGACGCCCTAACATTTAAGGCCCAGTCAGCAATTCAAGGCGAAGTGGTTGCCATCACCCTTGCAGCTCCGACTCCTCCTCCAACTACATAATCACCGAGTCGCGAGGGGCTGGTCGAAACGTCGAGCAAGAGTTGGCTACTCCCCTGGCCTGTCGCATCGACCAAGTTTGTTGCCGAGATTCGGATCACGCGCACTGATCTCTAGTTTGGGCTCCAGGTCAACAAAGCCTCCACGGAAGCGAAACAGCCGACACCGCCGCCCGCGCGCTCTCCCCTCGGGCATTTCTCACGGGACCCGACTATGACCAGGACTCCGATTTCAATCCGGTTCACACTTTTATGTAAATATGCGATTATTACAAATCCACGCACCAAACTCTTCCCGCCCTGTGCAAAGAACTGGGGAAGGCCAACGAGCGGGTACTCCTGCGTCTGCTCACTAACACGATGCTGTGCCCGGCAACTCTAAAGCATTTCAATCCTCAATCCGACAGGCTGTGCTCACACTGTGTGGAGGTTTCTGACACCTACCACACGGTGTTTTTCTGCCAGCAGAACCCATCCGTACCCCCTATCCAAAAACTCAACCGAGACGACTGGGAGGCGACCCTGTCCGGCTGCTGCACACTCGAGGCCCAAAGGGTCTTAACGCAGCGCGCCCGGGCTGCGGAAACCGCCTATGGGGTGCCTGACTCGGCATCCCACCTAGTGGTTGTAAGGGTGTGACCCTTCCGGTCATGACCTCCAACACCTCTCTTTATGATTAATAAATGTTGTCACCACAATCACCCTCCGCTGTTATTGGCGCGATATGTTCACATGCGTCCGCAAGAACGTCCGCTCGTGCCGTGACTCTCAACGTCTCAAGACCGCTCCTCACCACTCAGTCGGCCTGATATTCTCTCCCCCTTCCGCATCCCGGCGTTTTGACCGCGTCGGGATTGACGTACACAGACCGCTCCGGTACACTGCTGCTGGCAACCGCTGGATTACTAAGACCATCGACCACCTCACGCGTTATGCCGAAACCGCTGCCCTCCCTGCTGCTTTGGTGCCCCGCACGTTGCCTCTTTCATCTTGCATGACTTAATTATTCGCCATGGAGCACCCCTGGAAATTTTGAGCGACCGCGGGTGGGTCTTTCTTTCGGAGGTTGCGCAATGACTTCTCAAATAATGTATGATCCCT
The DNA here is from genome assembly GCF_052857255.1 of Amblyomma americanum. Classification (NCBI taxonomy): domain Eukaryota; kingdom Metazoa; phylum Arthropoda; class Arachnida; order Ixodida; family Ixodidae; genus Amblyomma; species Amblyomma americanum. The sequence continues at coordinate 198,972,160 of NC_135498.1, forward strand.
CAATATACCGCAATGGCCTACTATCCACATACTAACGGTTTGACAGAACGGTCTAACCGCACCTTGGGCGGTATGTTGTTCATGTACGCGTCTTCCGACCATTCAAAATAGGACAGAATCCTGGCTTTCATCTCCTTCGCCTACATCACCGCCATGCAGGCCACCACTGGCTTCTCACCATGTTTTCTTCTCCGCAAACGAGAACGTTCCTCCCCGCTGGACACTATACTTCCTTACCGGCCTAACGAGTCTGAGTGCACCACCAGGGAATATCAGGGAGGAAGCATTCTTCACTGAAACCCCAGACCCCTGTTGTGCGTTCTTACCCACGTGTTCGTGACAACGTATCCCATTCCTTCACTGACATTCTATCTCTCGACTCACCGGAAATTAGTGACCCCCCCCCCCCCCCTAGGCACCTGGTATGGCCTGTTTCTCGCAGCCAGTGTCATTTGCGGAGCGGCAGCTCTTTGGCCGCGCATCTACAGCGGCGCCCATCTTTGCTTTTTGTTCGCATATTTTCTTTTCATGTGCGCGAGGGAAGTGTACATGAAAAAACATTAAACCAGATGCTTGGGCGAGTTGGTACGACATATTCCTGAAAAACAGCGTGAACTTGAACACGGACAGAAGGAAGACAACAGATGGGCGCTGACTTACAACTGAAATTTTATTGCTGGGAGCAGGGAAATAAATAGGTGCCACCAAACAACAAAAAGAAGCATAACACTCACAATTCATTCACATCACCGAGGAAGCCATCGCTATGTCACTTGCGTGTGGATAAAAAGTCAAGTTCTTTGCATGAAATTGTCAATGAGGGGCTGCTGACACATGTATCTGCTGATCTGGCGATTTTTTCGGCTTCGATGATTTCACGGGTTAGCTGATTCGTGTGCTTACATGGAGTGGCCGCTTTAACGTTCATAAACTTAGGGGGCAAGTTTTTCGAGAACACTGGCTTTCCGGCACGGTGGTAGAAACACACTGCTTAGAATAAGAGGCTCAGATGTAGCAACTGTCGACGGACCATGGTAAGAGCAATCCCGCCTCTATACATACAAACCATCACCATTGCTCTCCAAGCAAGCTGCACAGAGCATGATTTTTTTTGTGTTCTTAAGTTTACAATAAAACGTTCCGGAGAAGTTAACCGCAATCTTGCAGAAATGACAAAAAACAATTAGTAGACAATTTACAAACATTTACTCGCCTAATGAACCCGCTTCTATTCCGGAAGACTAAAATTTCAGTCCAACTGTTACACTTTTGCAATCCACTTACCAGCTTTCTCAAAACATACGCACTGAGCGAACTTCTGAGAAATACAATTGTCAAAGCTGCGTCACTGTTATTTTTCTCTGCGGCAAACTTCAACAAGCGAAAACATAGATAGCAAGTAAATGCATTGTATGCCACACAACAGCACTAGACGTTGCCTGGTTCCTTCAAGCGCCTCTTTCCCTCCCTCCCACAACCGGTCACCTCCGCACCGCGTAACAATAGGACCATAGAATACCTAACACCCCATTCCTTTCTTAGAAACCTCCAGAGCCGCCTCTACGTGCTGGGAAACGTACACTTTCAATGCACCTCTCTCTGCATATGTCACCGGCGCACGTGTCTCTGGTCTAGCTCGCAAAACGTGTGCCTTGTGACTGCAGCAGGTGCTCGTCACGTCCAAACCCAGTTTAGACGAACAAGTTGGCGATTTTTCCATCGGGCCTTCCTCCATTGACGTCACGCTGTTCACACCGGAGATAGGTCTCTTCCTACTCTAAGAAAGTGACGACAGGTTTGGTTTACGCAGCAACATAGTTCGGCGCAAGGTAAAGAACAATTCCAGAAATTAAATCCTGTCATGATGTTCAGTTACCAACAGGAGTCTGGTCTCATCAAGGAAAAAAACGTGAGCGCTGCATGTGATCCCAGATCCTAGATCCTTGACAATGTCTAACCCTGGTGTAAGCAAAGTGAAGAAAGTTTTGGTTTGCACAACAACCTGTTTCGTCACAAGTCAAAGCAGAATTATAGAAAGAACATTCTGTCGCAATGTGTAGTTTCCGACAGGCTTCTTTGAAAAAAAGGGAAAGAACGTGAGCGCACGTGCCACGTGATCCCGGATCCTTGAAGGTGTTTTTATGCCGGCTTGTTCGTTGACGTGCTATCTGGCTGGCATGCTATCAATACAGCAACATCGAGATGCTGAACCACATTCGACCATACCCTACAACTACAACCTAAGTTTTGAGTTGAGGAGTTGAGTTGAGGTGTTGAATGCTACAGGTGGGGTTGGCTTTCTTTATCTGCCGGCAATTGCTCCACCGCAGCGTCCCTTCGATATTAACAATGCCGCATCTACCCCGCTAAGCGCACAGTCTCTTATAATAGCATACATTCTCTCCCGCAGTCACCATCTATGCACACAATCAATCCACACAGCTCACATCACAGTCCACTCCAGATGTCACCATCTATGCACATCTTCAGTCACAGTAGAACATAGGCCATTGTAGTGCCACACACCATACACACATTCACTCACAGTATAAAGTAGTCCACTCCGGAAGACACAACTACGCACACATTCAATCAGAGTAGGCCATAGTCCGTTCCTGCTGTCTCCATTTAAAAACAAGATCCGTGTTCTGCAGAAGTGTTAAAAGAAGGCGTGCAGCCTCCCTTCTGCATGTCTGGTTTCCACTAGGTTAGACAATGTCCTGCACTGTGCTGTGACGGGCTCTTCCGAGCCAGCCTTCTTTGAATGGCGTGGTCCCTTTAGGCTTGCCGGCGCCGGAGCAGCAGTACTCTTCCCGTAGGGACAGTACCGCCTTGAAGATGCTGCCGTCCTCGAATATTCAAATAAAACTGGGTAAATTAGGAAAAATTAGCTAAATAAACTGAGCTGAGGCGACAGGCGATCGAACAACGTCTTCGTCTTGCCAACCTAACTTTTCTTTGCTTGTCGTTGCTTGATTTACCAAACACTGCTGCTGCTAAAGTATGTGATGGTATTGTTTAGTGCAGTATAATATTAATTTTTCACGCTGCCACAGAAATAAAAGCTTTTGCAGGCAATCTAACCTAAATAAGAAAATACCAGCCTAAAAAAGACGAACACACCAAGAGAGAGCAACACAGGACAACGGCTGGACTAACAACTGAATTATTTATTTAGTACAGACCGCCGAGTAATCTCAACGCATGCGCCAAGGCAGGACAGATGCTCAAGCATACTTATTCAAATAATCAAGTTCTTTTATCGTAAGTGCTATCGATGTTGAACTGACGCAAGCATCGCCATGTTTTGCTATTTGAAAGGCCTCAAAGATATCGCGGGCCTTCCGTGTTTTCCCATAGCCCAGAATGGTGACTTCAGAGAAACGTGGGGAACACTTGCCAGGATATCTGCTAAAGTGCCAAGGAAGATTGCCATCTTCACCAGCGCCAACTTTTGTTTTGTGCTGGCGCATCCTCTCGTTCACACAGTCACCCGTCTGACCTATGTAAAATTTTCCACACGTCAGCGGAATCTTATAAATCACTTCAGTCCGGCACTTTGCGTACATGGTTCCATGTTTGGTCGTGCAACGCTTCTTGTTTCAGCCAGTCATGATTCGTGCACAAAGTCCTGAAAGCTTGACGGGGGCCGAAAAAATCATATTTACCCCTTGGAGCTCGGCGTCTTTTTTAACATTGTGCGCCACTTTGTGCAGATAAGGCATGACTTGAAATTTTTTCCTTTTGTCAGTGGCATCATTATTTTCCTTCTTGACCTCGCCGTTCATCTCTCTTGATACGGATTCAGCGACCGCTCTCAACATTTCTGCAGGGAACCCTGCATCAGACAGACGTTTGGCTTGCGTAGCGACACTGATTGTGACACGGTGTGACAGCAATTTTTTTCAGAGTTCTCGAAACAAGCCTTAGCATTACCTCTCTTGACTAGTTTCGAATGGTTAGAGTCAAAGGGTAAGAGCCCTTTTTTTGTTCTAGGTGAATACATCCAGCACACAAGGCCTTCTCCAGAAAAGGTTAGTAGAAAGTCTAAAAAACGGATGGAGTTGTTAGTGGCTAATTCGTGAGTAAATTTCAGAAGGGATGAGCAGCGCCTAAAGGCAGTCAAAACATGTTCAACTATCATCTGATAGGAGTCATTAGGTCCGGTGTTTAAAAACACTAAAAATTCATCAGCGTATCTGACAATTCGCAGAACACGCCCGTCATCCAAAACACTTCGAAGCGAGCGGTCAAACTTTGCTAAGAAAATATTGCAGAGCACTGGGCCTACACAAGCACCTATACAGATCCCTTTCTTCTGAATATAAAACTTGTTGTTAAACTCGACGAGAGTGGAAGAGAGGTACATAGCAAGGGGCTCTAAAAACCTTTCACTCTGGATTCCACATCTTGTTTGAAAGGCCAGTTCAGCACACTCTTCAATCAGTTCTCTCACCGCATGAAACAGTTCGTCGTGAGGTATAGAATAGTAAACGTCCTCGATGTTCACAGAGAAGGCATTATTTGTTCCTAGTAGGCCTTGCTGTAGCTCCTGTAGAAGAGCTGCAGAGTTCCTAATCCCGAAAGGGTCTTTTGGCGTAAGGCTGTTCAGATGTTATCGCAAGGAAAATGTTATCGCAAGGAACCAAGTTATCGCGAGGAAAATGCAAGACCTTCGCAAGGTGGTTACATTTTTTCGTGACTCGAAGCTGGCTCTTCTACAGTCTAACAAGGAAGGCTGTTTTGTTGTGCTGCCTATTGATTGGTTCAGCGAAAAAGCTGCGGCAGCCATGGAAAAATGTTTTGTAAGCGCTTCGAACAAACCTACCAATGTGAGGTCCGCCGCTGAGCAGCTCCTCGGAGAACTCAATTTGGATCACCATCTAAAATCTGTAAAGAAATCTTCGCAGCATTTGCTGCAAGTTTTTTTCTCAGCGAAGACACATTAGCCATCCGTACTGCTGAGGGCCATCGTTACAGAAGAGGGCTCGTGGCAAAAGGTGGTTGGACAATATCTTGAACGACATCTGAACAGCCTTACGCCAAAAGACCCTTTCGGGATTAGGAACTGTGCAGCTCTTGTACAGGAGCTACAGCAAGGCCTACTAGGAACAAACATGGCCTTCTCTGTGGACATCGAGGACGTTTACTATTCTATCCCTCACGACGAATTGTTTCATGCGGTGAGAGAACTGATTGAAGAGTGTGGTGAACTGGCCTTTCAAACAAGATGTGGAATCCAGAGTGAAAGTTTTTTGGAGCTCCTTGCTATGTACCTCACTTCCACTCTTGTCGAGTTTAACAAGTTTTATGTTCAGAAGGAAGGGATCTGCATAGGTGCTTGTGTAGCCCCAGTGCTCTGCAATATTTTCTTAGCAAAGTTTGACCGCTTGCTTCGAAGTGTTTTGGATGACGGGCGTGTTCTGCGAATTGTCAGATACGCTGATGACTTTTTAGTGTTTTTAAACACCGGACCTAATGACTCCTATCAGTTGATAGTTGAACATGTTTTGAGTGCCTTTAGGCACTGCTCATCCCTTCTGAAATTCACTCACGAATTAGCCACTAACAACTCCATCCGTTTTTTAGACTTGCTACTAACCTTTTCTGAAGAAGGCCATGTGTGCTGGATGTATTCACCTAGGACAAAAAAAGGGCTCTTACTCTTTGACTCTAACCATTCGAAACTAGTCAAGAGAGGTAATGCTAAGGCTTGTTTCGAGAACTCTGTGAAAAAAAGTTGCTGTCACACCGTGTCAACTAGTGTCGCTACGCAAGCCAAACGCCTGTCTGATGCAGGTTTCCCTGCAGAAATGTTGAGAGCGGTCGCTGAATCCGTATCAAAAGAGATGAACGGCGAGGTCAAGAGGGGAAATAATGATTCTGAACGTAAAAGCGCAAAAAACACAAGGACACAGACTAAGGCAGACAACACGCTCGTGTTGTCTGCCTTAGTCTGTGTCCTTGTGTTTTTTGCGCTTTTACGTTCAGAATGGAAAACCAACTCGCCCAAATGCAGCCATTATTGAAATAATGATGCCCCTGACAAAAGGAAAAAATTTCAAGTAATGCGTTATTTGCACAAAGTGGCGCACAATGTTAAAAATGTCGCCGAGCGCCAAGGGGTCAATTTGATTTTTTCGGCCCCCATCAAGCTTTCAGGACTTTGTGCACGAATCATGCTGGCGGAAACAAGAAGCGTTGCACGATCAAACATAGAAAGAACCATGTACGCAAAGTGCCGGGCTGAAGTGATTTATAAGATTCCGCTGACATGTGGAAAATTTTACATAGGTCAGACGGGTGACTGTGTGGACGAGAGGATGCGCCAGCACAAAACAAAAGTTGGCGCTGGTGAAGATGGCAACCTTGCTTGGCACTGCAGTAGTTGTCCTGGCAAGTGCTTCCCATGTTTCTCTGAAGTCACCATTCTGGGCTATGGGAAAACACGGAAGGCCCGCGAAATCTTTGAGGCCTTTCAAATAGCAAAACATGGCGATGCTTGCGTCAGTTCACCATCGATAGCGCTTACTATAAAAGAACTTGATTATTTGAATAAGTATGCTTGAGCGTCTGTCCTGCCTTGGCGCAAGCGTTAAGATTACTCGGCGGTCTGTACTGAATAAGGAATTCAGGTGTTAGTCTAGCCGTTGTCCTGTGTTGCTCTCTCCTGGTGTGTTCGTCTTTTTTTTGGCTGGTATTTTCTTCTTTAACATGCCATACCAACAGGCCCACCATTCTGCCTTCCTTCAATGTAACCTACGAACTGGAAAATAATGCATGAAATAACGCAATTTCTTTAGAGTAAAGGCTATGAGGGACAGCGCACTGGAGCTCATATAAGCAATTCGACCCCCTGGGGTAGCCCGGGCTTTGTAGCGTTTTGCGTCTGCTGATATGTGGGCATAGCGGCTGGGTTCTGAGCCGGAAGTGCATCACTCGGCGCCCTGTGCATGACTTTTCCGCCCCTCCGCCGCCTCTGTCTCTCTCTTTGACGGTATTTTTGGAGAGTTTCTTTGATTTTTGGGGCCCATCCTAACGAATACAGTCCAGTTTTCATCATTTTAACAGTCTCAATATAATATTTGTACTGGCGTCGGCAGGACACTTATCTTTATTTTACTTCCTCCTCTAATTTATGTCCCTTGACATCTTTGACCTTGCATATCACGAACAATTTCATACGTTTTAAAATCATTTTGAGGAGGAAGATTAATCGTAAAAGCAAGCGGCTTGAGGCAACGCAAATCACCTCTTATACTGGTAAAATAGAAAAATTTATTCCTTAAAGTGAATACAGCACACCCTCACAGGAAAGATACAAATGCTCCACAAAGGAGGCTCTCAAGCCAGTGGCGTCAACCGATTGATACGACATCGCGGCTAATCCTGTTACTCCGTTGTTAATCCTCTTGAACCTGGAGGCCCCCTGCGATATCAATCTAGGAGGGGCAAGCGTGTTAACTACGATAGCATGAAAATCGACCGACACAGCATCGTAGCAGCGACTGACAGCATAGTGATTATCAGCGTAGCAAATGGCAACATAGCAAAATGCTATAGCGACCATATTTGCCATTTATATCTACCATTATGAGCTGCTTCCTTGATGAGGTGCATATAAAAGCGCTTTTTTGTAGGACAGAAGTGGACAAAATTAAAGTCACCAATTTATTCGCAAAAATGGAAAATTTTGGTATCTTGTTATATTTTTAAAAAGGAAGCTTCGTACCTCAAAAGCGAAGCCTCACAATCAAAGTTGCCATTAATTTCCCATTTGAAGCCTGAAGCTGTGCTTACTGCACAGCTTGATGTTTGCATGTGTTTGCAGACCTGGCATCTACTTTTTCCACAAGGCCGGCACCCCAAAACCGGCTGGTTATTTGTTTTGGAGTGTACTAGAATATTTTTAATGTTTTTTGGTCGTCTGTAGACCACGTGAGGGGGAGCAGTGAAAATTTTGGTGAGGCGCTCGCTTTGTTCGAGGATGTTGAAATGTTTTCTGAGGATTTTGTTTACGTTAGGCGGGTTACTGGTGAAGGTAAGTACGAGATTTGCCCGGTGGTCTGTTTCCTCGTTGTGGCGACACCCTCCAGTATTTGCTCTCGGTTGAGTTTAGATGCCTTTTCAATGGCATCGTCGACAATGGCGGGGGGGGGGGGGGGGGTATCGTTGCTTAAAGAGGACTTCTCGCATGCGTTTGGAATTTTTTACGAAGTCCTCCTCTTGGGAACATATTCTTTTAAATCGATGTGCCTGAGAGTATGGAATGCTTGTTTTAGAGGGACGAGGATGGCAGCTTTGGAAGTGTAGGTATTGTTGGCGGTCCGTCGGTTTTCTATATACACCGGTAGTAAGTGACCGAAATCTCAACATCTAGAAAGTTAATTGTGGTGTTGGAGTACGTGTAAGTGAAAGATATGTTGGGGTGGACGAGGTTGAAGTTTTAAATAAAACGTATGAGTTCTTGCTCTGTGTCAGTCCATATTAAAAAGATGTCATCCAAGTAGCATTTGTATAGGGTGGGCTTAATGGGGCAATCTTTCAGAAATTTGGATTCAATACTATGCATGAAGATATTGGCGTAGGTAGGTGCCATCCTTGTACCCATGGCTGTGCCAATGTTTGCAAATAGTGTTTATTGTTAAATTCAAAGTTGTTATATTCGAGTACGATTTTTGCCAGTATTTCTAAAACACGTGGGCTAGGGGATTCCTCCTTTCGGTTTTGTTCAAACGCTTCGATCAGAGATTTATTGCCATCGGAATGAGGAAGGTTTGTGTAGAGAGAGACTACATCTAGTGTTGCCAGGAAGGCTCCTTCCGGATAAACGAATTAGGCATGAACTACATATTCATAGCCTAAAGGCCTATCTTCAATCAAAAATCGTACCAAAAGTTTTAAAAGTGTCGCTAACACCATCAATGGGTGACCTGTGTGAAGAGGAGAAGGTTAATTTGAATCGTATACTACAATATGCCTCTTTAAATTTGTTTGTAGTTACCAGTGACCAATTTGAGAAGGCGTTGGTGGCTCTTAGAATGGAAGAGAGTCGTGCTCATCAACAAATTACCCTTACCGCGCCGGAGGCCACAAAGCTTATGTTCTTTGAGGAAAAGAGAGCGACTGAGGTACGCGAGCCCAAACGCAAAAAATTCATTCGAGACGGGTTTCCACAACACGCGTGGTCAAATTCAATAACAAGCGAAAAAGAATCAAGAACGGAGGCAGCTACAAATATTAACCCCACTATTATAATAAACTTCAACAACAAATCCAGTAGAACGACACAAACATCAACAGTTCAAGAAACACGCGTAGAATGATCTGAAATGACAGCATCTACTAATATTAATCCAGCGGTTCCAAGCGCCGACTTTGCTTTCCAGCATAATATTATTAATCTATCAACCAGGGCATTAAAGATAGAGGAAATATCCATCCTTTCTCGAGGCCTTACATTCTGCCCTACCACCGGTAAATACAGTGAATTCTCGGTGTTAAAACATTTGGACAACTTTGCACGAATGTTGCGACTCCGGGAATACTTCTTCGATCGGGCGCGGGTTACCCCGGATAGCAGAGAACTCGTCGTTACTAACCACCACTGGACTCCTAATATAGGAAGGGACAAACACTTGGACATGTACATTAACGCCATCCAGAAAGACATTATTTACGCCTACAAGAACCACACTCCAGGGAGGCAGAACTTGTCTAAAAACGAACGGGATGCATTGAAGGCTCCGTCTGTCGCTGTGGCAGTCGGAAGAGCGGCGGTTTTGGCACAACTCGTGAGATGATCAACCGCAACGATAGCCCAACGGTTGCCGGCCGCAGTGTACGGATGCGGGTCGTAGAAATCAATTCCGATACGGCCGAAAGGGCGTGGTGGGCAAGGGAGTGGCTGCAACTCTCCAGCAGAACGATGAAGAGATGGCTTGCGACGTTGACAGGCGAGACAGGCGCGTACGTATTTAAGTACGAAGGTGTACATGCCGCGCCAGTAATAGCGCTGCCGGATGCGGGTGTATGTCTTGTAAACTCCCGCGTGACCGGATTGTTGGTCAGCGAGGAAATAGCCGCATATGTTCGTGCGCAGGTGGCGAGGAATAACGAGTAACCACTTGCGGCCGTCGGTGCTGTAGTTCCGGCGATAGAGGAGGTTATCGCGAATCCCAAAGTGGGAAGCTCGGCGGCGGAGAGCACGGAATGGAGGAGCAGCCGTGGGGTTGGAGAGAAAGTCGAGAAGAGAAGCGATCCAGGGGTCAGTACGTTGCGCTGAGGGCATGTCGCTAATGTAAAGGGACGACGGGAAGACGTCAGAGGTGGAAAGGCTGGCGATCTCGGCTGGAAGTGGGCAGCGGGACAGGGCATCAGCGCCTTGACGCTTGCGACCGGAACGAGAGACCACGCGGATGTCATATTCTTGCAGACGAAGAGCCCACCTGGCAAGGCGGCCGGATGCGTCTTTCAAGGAAGAAAGCCAACAAAGCGCATGATGGTCCGTCACAACGTCAAAAGAGCGGCCATAGAGGTGCGGGCGGAATTTCGCAAGGGCCCATACGATGGCCAAACACTCTTTTTCGCTTACGGAGTAATTATTTTCAGCCTTCGTAAGTGTGCGGCTTGCGTAGGCAACAACGTATTCATCAAAACCGCAGATGCGCTGGGCGAGTACGGCGCCGAGGCCGACACTACTGGCGTCCGTGTGGACCTCGGTAGGAGCGGTCCTGTCGAAATGGCGCAGTATGGGCGGCGCTGTGAGGAGGCGGCGCAAGGTGTTATACGCATCGTCGCACGCCGGAGACCACATGGATAAGTCGGAACTGCCGGACAGTTGTGTTAAAGGCGCAGCAATCGAAGCAAAGTTGCGAATAAACCTCCAAAAGTACGAGCACAGACCTAAGAAGCTGCGCAAGTCATTGATGGAAGTGGGTTTCTGCGACAGCGCGAAGTTTAGCTGGGTCGGGACGAACGCCTTAATTAGAGACAACGTGTCCTAAAGTTGTCAGCTGACGCGCAGCAAAACGTTATTTCTTCAAGTTGACCTGCAGGCCAGAGTCAGAAAGGCAGGTCAAAACGTGCTTCAGGCGGGATAGATGGGTTTCAAAGTCGGGGGAAAAGACGACAATGTCGTCGAGATAGCATAGACACATTTTCCACTTGAGTCCACCCAAAATGGTGTCCATCATTCGTTCGAAGGTTGCAGGGGCATTAGAAAGGCCGAATGGCATCACAGTAAATTCATACACTCCGTCGGGTGTCACAAAAGCAGTTTTGGGACGATCGGCTGCTTCCAAGGGTACCTGCCAGTACCCAGAACGTAAATCGAGGGAGGAAAAGAGCTCCGCCCCTTGCAAACAGTCCAGAGCGTCATCTATGCGGGGGAGCGGATAGACATCCTTGCGCGTTATCTTATTAAGCGAATGGAGCCATCTTTCTTATTCACAAGGACAACAGGCGATGCCCAAGGGCTACTTGAGGGCTGAATGACGCCGTTTTGAAGCATTTGGTTGACTTGCTCTGTAATAGTCTGGCGCTCGGTTGGACACACACGATAGGGGCGCTGCCGCAGCGGCGCGTGGGCACCAGTGTCGATGCGATGGGTGACGGTGGAAGTTCGGCCCAAGGAAGTCTGGTGAGCGTCGAAGGAGGAGCGAAATTGATGAAGGAGGTTGAGAAGCTGTGTTCTGTGCGGCGGGGAAAGATCGGCGTCGATGGAGCGCAAGAACAATTCGGTAGAATAGCGATCTGGCGTAGAGGCAGGAGGGCTGAGCGCGTTCATGGCGAGGAGCGGTGTATCGTCGGTCTCCTCGCGGATGAGCAGAGATGCGATGGGCTGCACACTGCCGAGGCATTCACCAAGGCGCAGAGCGGTAGGGCAGGAAAACGGGTTAGAAACCAAAAGTATCGAAAGGCCAGCGGACACAGTCAGTACGGCGTATGGCAGAGGGAGACACTTGTGGTGCAGAAATGTATGGCCTGGAGTAAAGAGGACAGTGTCGTCACCGATAGAGTCGCAAGACAAGTGTACAAGAACGGAAGAGCACGGGGGAATGTCGATGTCTTCGGCGGTGAGGGCTTTAACACAGGCAACAAGAGGAGTAGCGTCCGGAAAAATATTGGGCAGAGAAGAGAACCCGACTTCCGCTCGAGCACAGTCGATGATAGCTTCATGGACGGAAAGGAAATCCCAGCCCAGAATAACAGGATGGGAACAGGAAGGCAGCACGACGAATTCTATCGTGTAGAGGGAGTCCTGAATCACAACTCGAGCGGTACACGCTGCGGACGGCTTGATGTGCTCAGCGCTGGCCGTACGCAGTGACAGTCCAGCAATCGGCGTCTTTACCTTCTTCAACGAACTACAAAACTTTTCGTCCATAACAGAAATCGCAGCACCGGTGTCCACAAGGGCCAAAACAGTAATGCCCTCGACAGAAATTTCGATCAGATTAGCAGGGTATATGTGAGGCCATGGAAAGTTCGACAGGGACGCAGTTCTCGCCTCAGGAACAGCGGCACCAAGTTTTCCTCCTGAGGGAGATTGGGGCGACGTCGCATAGGAGAAACGGAGCGGCGCCTCGGTGAAGGTGAACGGCGTCTAGAAAGGGCTGAACGGTCAGGAGAAAAAGGAGGACTAGACGGCGGCTCAGCAGATACGGAGTACTGACTCGTGGAAGGCCAGTACGTGGGAGCTGGAGGAGGTGGCGCGTAGACTGGGAGACGGCGGCGGCAAAGCCGGGCCACATGACCAGGCAAGCCGCAATTGTAGCAGATAGGCCGGTTGTCGATGGTGCGCCAGGGATTGCTGAGTCGCGGAGCCGGCCGAAAAGAAGGAGCCACCGCTCGCGCAGGTGTCGGAGGCAAAGCATATGTAGGCGGTCTAGGTCTGGCGACGACGTCCGCGTATGTCAGCGGAGCGGCCATAGGGGGCGGCGTCTGGGCGACAACGTCCGCGTATGTCAGCGGAGCGGCGACAGGTGGTGGCGGATGGGCGGGCGGAAGAGCCTCGGCAACCTGCTCTTGGATGGCGTGTCGAAGGGCCGGAGCCAAATTTGGAGCTTGCCCTGTCGAGTTCGGCAGAAGAGAAAGCTGACGCGCCACTTCTTCCCGAACAAAGTCTTTGATTTGTTGCAGCAGCGATGAGGTGTCAGGTGCTGGTGTCAGTCCAGCAAGCGACTCAACCTGTCGAGGGTGCTGTCAAGTCAGGAACCTCTGTTTCCGCAGCTCCTCGAAGCTTTGGCAGAGGGTAACGACTTCAGCAACGGTGTGTAGGTCGCGCGCTACCATCATCTGAAAGGCGTCGTCGTCAACACCCTTCAAAATGTGTTTAATCTTGTCAGCTTCTGACATGTTGAGGTTGACACGCTTGCATAGGTCAATGACGTCTTCGATGTAACTGGTAAAGCTTTCGCCGACCTGCTGAGACCTTTCACGCAAGCGTTGTTCGGGGCGTAGTTTCCGAACAGCAGGACGACCAAACACTTCGGAGTAGGTTGTCTTGAAAGCAGACCAGGTGCGAATTTCCACCTCGTGGTTCCGATACCACAGGTTAGCCACGCCGGCGAGATAAAAAATTACGTTATTTAGCTTGGTGACATTGTCCCATTTGTTCTAAAGGCTCACCCTCTCGTAAGAAGTGAGCCAATCTTCGACATCCTGCTCATCGGTCCCACTGAAGATGGCCGGGTCCCGTTGGCGAAGGGAGCCGGCGCAGATAACAGCTGAGCCCACTTGCACGGCTTGATGTTGAACGTCGTGAGGCATCGCAGGTGGCGGGAGAATACGGTTGCGCAATTCCAGGGCTGTCACTCGGCACCTCCGCCAAATGTAAGGCGGGGGTTTCTTTAAAAGAGCTGGGAGGAAGGGAGCAGCGGCCAGAACAATCCGAGTGCAACCAGGTCGGGCACAGACACACGCGGCGATAGCAATACGGCTGACGCGCAGGGCCATCTTCTTCGTTTTCACGAGTCATCTGCTTTGTCTGGCTCATCATCTTCCTCACAATATATATATATATATATATATATATATATATATATATATATATATATATATATATATATATATATATATATATATATATATATATATATATATATATATGTAGCCGACAAAGTTAAGGCAATCAGGGGCTCGTATTTGATAAACTTATGAAGGGAGCCAACAGTCACCGAAACCAAGGTGCATAGGAGAATGCTTAATTTTTTTTAATGCATAGTGCTGATCAGTGGGATAATAATACGTCGAATAATCTATCGCATAAAGAAGAGAACTTAGAAAGCAGCAGAAGAAACAACAATGCCACCGGTGGGATTCAAACCCACGACCTCCGAATATCGCGTCCGGTGCTCTACAAACTGAGCTATGGCGACGGCTGTCCAATCTGCTGATTCCGTGGGTATTTATGTTTCGCGTGTACGCGAACTTTGACAGTGTCCACCAGCGCCACCATTTCCGATAGCGGTGGACGCAGCACGTCGTGTAATACCGCGTGTGTGACGTAGAACATCATCTAACGGCGAGGGCGGAAACTGTGCGAGAACCCTCTTGTGCTACCTATGGTACCAAGACTTCCCGAATTGGGACCCTCGTTAAGCTTTGAGCAGACAAGGCAAATGAAAGAGGGGCTCGTTTGAGAAACATATGAAGCCAACAGTCATGACACCAAGGTGCACAGGGGAATGTTTCGATTTTTTTTAATGTGTAGTGCCAAAAAATTAGTTTAAAGAAAATTACTTATAATGCAGCAGAAGAAACAACCATGCCGCCGTTGAGATCCAAATCCACAACCTCCGAATATCGCGTCCGGTGCTCTACCAACTGAGCTACGGCGACGGCTGTCCAATCTGCTGCTTCACGACACACAACCAACCCCCGTAGCGCATTTTCAGCTATACCCTTATGATGTAGCTTTAAAGTAAGTGTCAAGCAACGCTAAGGGGCTAAGGCGCCCGTATGCTGTGCGATGTCAGTGCACGTTAAAGATCCCCAGGTGGTCGAAATTATTCCGAAGCCCTCCACTACGGCACCTGTTTCTTCCTTCCTTCTTTCACTCCCTCCCTTATCTCTTCCCTTACGGCGCGGTTCAAGTGTGCAACGATATATGAGACAGATACTGCGCCGTTTCCTTTCCCCCAAAACCAATTATTATTATTATTATTATATAGTATTGAATTTATGCTGTTGATTGCATCATCTTGGCATTTAGGCTCTGTTAGCCTTTCTACTATTATTTTTTGCCTAAATGCATTTAGATGCGTTTTCTTATGGCTACTGGGATTATTGTTGTTCCTTTTACTCCCGATTAACTTGTGTTATCTGTCTCTTAACATTACTTGCGCCGTGGTTGTTGTTAAATAATTTTGTTTGAAGCCGTATTGATATTTGTGTAGTAGGTATTGTAGTAGTTTTTTTTTCAGAGATGATAGTCAATTCGATTTTAATTACAATTTGAAGTATCTTCCCTAGTATGCAAATTATATCTATAGGTCTATATTTTTGATGCCTGCTTTGTTAGCATTTGCTTCGGGTATGAATATTACGCTTCATTTGCTCGAGGTTTTGGGCAAGTATCCCACAGTAAGACATGCATTGAATACTTTTTTAAAAAAAGACATGTGTTATCAGTGCTGTTGTTAATATCGTAAAAATATTATTAAGACCAAGCGTCACTTCTGTTGTGAGATGTTTCGCTATTTCTTCCAACTCTTCTTCGGTAAAAGGCATGTCTTCGGCCTCGCAGTGATCCGCTCCTTCTCTCCTCACGTCCTCACTCCGTCCTCACCCCAGGTGGTCGAAATTTGCGGAGCCCTTCACTACGGCATCCCTCATAACCTGAGTCGCTTTGGGACGTTCAAACCCCTAAAACCAAACCAAACCAATCACTCCGTTCTCTCGTTGTCTCTTCTGTTACATCTCGGCCTTCTTTCTGTTCTAGTAATCTAACTCCTCCCAAAGTTGCCGTTTAAAAAAAAATACGCCGCCATCGTCTGGAAGACGTTGAAGTAACGATCGTTAGCTGTTTGGTTGCTCAATCTATTATCCATGAGATGTTTTACCACGTGATTAGGCTTCGTTTCCATACCCCACGGCGAGCGGGCGCCTACCGTCTTGAGATCGGATATTTTTTATCCCTTTGGCCCGAAAAAAGTTTTCGACCCCTTTTCCTTACCTCAAGGCGGTAGGGGCCCGGTCGCCATGGGGTGTTGAATTGTGAGCTGCCGAGTGCGGACGTCACAGCCGCCATGTTAAGCATAATCATAACTAAAGATTAACCTAATTAGGCGATATTGATGTTTAACATGTTGTACCCATTAAGCCCGTTACAAATATGGCATTAGTTATATGATGACGCCATCGGTTTCTTAATTATCAGCAATTAATATTAAACTAACCATAGCTAAATACAAACTTAATTAGTTCTAACTGGTGTCTAATGTGTTCTACTGATCCAGAAAATTCCAAATATCTAATTCGTTTCATGATTACCTCATTTATTTATTGGAAATACCTGCAGCGCCCGAAGGCATTATTGCAGGGGGGATGAGGATACATAACAGAAGAATAGGCCAGAAAAAAAAAGAGGAAGAAAAAAAAAGCAATACAACAAGGCATGACACAGCAAGTACAAAATGAATGAAATATGAAACAACAAAAAGACATGACGAAAAAAAAAAGCCCAACTGACCAAATGATGCTGGACCAACAAGAACGAAGACCGCGTGATTAAAAAAGCCAAAAGAAAGCCAACTGCGCACTCATACAACCGACAGTAACGCGCGGAACATAGACTCGGAACGGCACTCAACAATTTCATGGGGCAGGCGATTCCAGTCATGAATGCTAGATGGGAAAAATGCGTTTTGATAAGTGTTAGTTTTGCATTTAATTTCTCTAATCTTCCACCCATGGTCAAGTCTGTTTGACCTGAAATGCGGTGGAAGCAAATAAATTTCTTTATCTATTTTTATTTTTCGGTGAAAGATTCTGTACAGCATTTCTAACCGGGAGTTGGTACGGCGTTTCCGTAACAGCTCCCATCCCAGCGTTAGTTTAATGTTAGTAACACTGCTGTTAAAATCATAATTACTTGAGACAAACCGAGCGGCAAAGTTCTGAATACGCTCAAGCATGTCTGTTAAATTTAAAGTAGGGGGGTGCCAAACAACACAAGCATACTCCAATATTGGCCGAATATTGGTGAAATATAGAAGCTCTTTAACTTTTAGTGGTGCCATTTTAAAATTTCTTCTTAGAAAATTTAGCATGCCATAAGCTTTAGCAGAAACGTGCTCGACGTGCTCTTTCCAGGTGAGATTAGACGAAAAGTAAACGCCGAGGTATTTATAGTGAGTAACTCTAGAAAGTCGGGTAGAATCTAGTTTGTATTCAGCCAAGAAAGGGTGATGCTTGCGCGTGAAAGAAATGAACTGACATTTTATTGGGTTCAGAAACATCTGCCACTTCAAACACCATTGCTGTATGCGGTCCAAGTTGCACTGCAAATGACAAGAATCTGAAGAACTGTTAATAACATGGTAGATAACACAATCGTCAGCATATAAACGTATTATACAAGTCAATATAAACTAGAAACAGCAGAGGTCCTAAAACAGACCCCTGCGGTACCCCCGAAGATACAGGAACATAATCAGACTGGGACCCATTAATCAATACACGTTTTTTGCGTCCCTGCAGGTAACATTGAAGCCAGTTTAGAAGGGAAGTTGGAATCTTGATCAAAGATAATTTATACAGTAGCAAATCATGCGGTACCAAATCAAACGCTTTCTTGAAATCTAAAAAAATGCAATCCGTTTGTAGACCCTTGTCAAATGATGAAAAAATATCATGGCTAAATTCTAAGAGCTGCGTCGTACACGAGTAACCTGATCTGAAACCATGCTGAGCTTGAGTGAAAAATTCATTTTGTTCCAAATGCTTCATCAACGCGCTATATATTATGTGTTCAAGCGTTTTGCAACTAATACTTGTAAGCGAAATCGGCCTGTAATTAGCAACTATATTTTTAGGACCACCCTTATGAATGGGCACCACGTTAGCGTTTTTCCATTGCTGGGGTATTATTCCTGTATCTAACGATTTCGAGTATAGAATAACTAAGTAATGAGCAATGATTTCAGCACAGACCTTCAAGACATTACCGGGAACATCTTCGGGCCCGCTTGCCGAAGACACCTTTATGTTATTCAGCAGGTTTAACACACCGTTGTATGTAATTGTTAGCTCAGGCATTGTCTCTTGCACATGGGCATCCATGACTGGCATTTCATGATGCGAGTTCGCTGCGAAAACAGACTTAAAATAATCATTGAAACAGCATGCCTTATCAAAATCATCAGTTATAGGTTCAGCGCCGTTATTCAGTGCCGGAATACCGACTGATTCACGGCCATTAACTTCAAGAAATTTCCACAGTTCTTTTGGATTACTCTGAATTTTAGCACCTAACTCCTTCAGGTATCTTTTTTTTGCAGCTTTATTTTTAACTTTTATGTCTGTTCCAAGAGCACGTACCTTTTCAAGAACTTTTGCGTCCCGGCATTTTTTGTACGTGTTTAGGAGACGACGCTTTTTCTTAATCAATAGTTTAATTTCCTGAGTTACCCACGGCTTGTCCTTGCGCCGCTTAGCTGATTTGTTTTTGAAAGGAACATATTTGTCAATGAGCACATCAAGCTTCTGCTTAAATATGTCCCACAGCGCAGTAGCATCGAAACGCTGGCTCATGGATATGAAGTCTTGTAAATAGTTGGCAAGCTCGCTATATAGTGATGAGTAATCGCCTCTATCATAGAAGAAAATTTTCCTGGGGTGCCTGTGTGGCACTGAACGATGGGTCATTGGCACGTGTGCAACGACACAGTCGTGGTCACTGATACCTGGGATAATATAACTATCGCGCACAAGTGAATCTCGGTTAGAAAAAAGCAAATCTAGAACAGAATCTAGGAACCATGGCATGACCTGGTTGGCTCCTTAACAAACTGATACAGGTCGTTTGCAATAATGAGGTCGCGGAAATCAACATACAGCTTTGACAGGTTGGTGAGGACTGGTTTATTGTCAGCCCATGTAACTTCAGGCATATTGAAATCACCTCCAATGATGTAATCGTTGTGCATCTTACTTATGAATTCAGAAAAGGATACAAATACATCTGGATTAGCCCGCATAGGAGAACGATAGAAACAGCCAAGCGTAAGCAGCTGCCCGTTCTCTAAATGTAGATTCCGCCAAACAGATTCTTCGCAGCCATTAAGTTCCGGCAGAGCAGAACAGCGAAGACTCGAGTGAATGAGCAGGAAAACGCCACCTCCACGTGAGTGTCGATCGCAACGGTAAGCTTCAAAATCTGCTGGAAAGACTTCGGAGCTGTGAATCGAATCGTCCAGCCAGGATTCAGTACCCATGACTACATGCGGTTGGACTGAGGAAATAAGCGTGGCAAAATCATCAGTTTTATTCTTTATGCTACGGCAGTTCACCACAAGTATAGTAAGATCAGATATGGACTGAATCCTGGCAAGACCGCAGTGAATGAGGCGCTGGAACCCATTGCGCAGCTGCCTGGCCTTTTGTTAAGGTTTATGCTCAATAACCTGGTCATGAAGTGGGTTATAAACGAACCACTTTTTGTTGATAAGCATTTTGTCATAACGAAGTTTGAAAGTAACTTTCTTGGCACGAGCATAGCTTACAAGCTTATCTCGAGCCACCCGCACCGCCCGGGTGAAATCTTCGCGGATCGCGAAGTCTGTGTCTTTCAATTTATTTCCGCAAGACAAAATGCGTTCCTTGTCTTTAAAGTTGCAGAACCGAATGACTATCGGGCGGTTTTTACCGTCTTGGAACTGGCCAATACGATGCGCACGTTCAATACTTTCTGAATGAACGGGCTCACCCAACTGGTTTAGACAGAAGGCACGAGCCTTCTCTTCAGATTCACTCCATGTCTCTGTAGCCGAGTCAGCCAAACCCAGAAGAACCAGGTTATTTCTTCTTGATCTGTTGTTCGCATCATCAAGCGATGTCTTAAGCTCGGCCAAATTCCGCGCTAGATCATCAACGGCTTGTGGTTAAGCAGATACGCAAGCAGCCTCATTACGTTTTATGACTTCCATATCATTTTCGAGAGCTGAAACTCTACCCAGAAGACCATCCAGAGATGTATTCATGGCATTTTGGTTCTCTCTTATTGCCTGCAGTTCTTGAAGGAAATTAGTTTGGCCCAGTTCTAAGCGCTTAACAACTGCAAAGATCCCAGCGATAGTGGCAGTATCGGTGGTTATACCCAGTGTACTCGATGTACTGTTTGCGGAATCAGGGCCAGGATTGCTTTCAACGTCCCCGGAGAGCATCAGTAAAAACTGACTCAAACCGAACAATACACAATCTATAAAGGCATGGCACACTCGCACGAGACGAAACAGGTCGCTGGGGCACGACACCGCAATAACACAGCGATTCGAACTCCGGTAACAAGAGGCAGGGTACAAATAACTAACCTGGGCGAAAAAGACGTGTAAACGCATGGCCGCAACGATGTCGTGCCCCGGGAGCCTCGCACTGAGTGGCCGCTTAAGTAGCCTTTCCACAGAAGTACCGCCCATTGGTTGTTGCCAGATGAGCTGTTGCGTCGGAGTCAAGCCTGGATGCATACACGGATAAGCTTCAAAGCCACGATGCGGTCGCTCCAGAGCACTGCTGTCCGCCTTGTTGAATGACACAGAAGTAGATTCATGCCTTGCGGCATTCCACGGTAGGTCAGGATCCTCTGATGTAGCACCCAGCAGTGACAGAGTCAGAACCTGGGCGAAAAAGACGTGTAAACGCATGGCCGCAACGATGTCGTGCCCCGGGAGCCTCGCACTGAGTGGCCGCTTAAGTAGCCTTTCCACAGAAGTACCGCCCATTGGTTGTTGCCAGATGAGCTGTTGCGTCGGAGTCAAGCCTGGATGCATACACGGATAAGCTTCAAAGCCACGATGCGGTCGCTCCAGAGCACTGCTGTCCGCCTTGTTGAATGACACAGAAGTAGATTCATGCCTTGCGGCATTCCACGGTAGGTCAGGATCCTCTGATGTAGCACCCAGCAGTGACAGAGTCAGAACCTGGGCGAAAAAGACGTGTAAACGCATGGCCGCAACGATGTCGTGAGATGAGATTAAAGCGACTAAATACGGTCACGTGGCTAGTTAATTATGACGTCACAAAATTATTGACCTCATCACTCAGTCACCAATTCGATATAATAATGACGTAACCAATCAGTGACCAGTTGGGCTGCTAGATCGATTTACTATTTGTCCCGCCATCTTGAATTCCTCGGACTTAGAAAATTTCACGCTCAAGGGATGTGGTAGCGACCCCAAGAAATCGAGCAATGTGATGAATAATCGCTCATCTTCAAAGAAGCCAAGCTTGAACGTGTTGATTTATAGGGCAACGTAAGAGGCTATTTGTTAGATTACAGCGAAGTTTCTCCAATTTTTGCGTTTTTGCTTCTTTTATCATGTTATTCTAGGATGTGTTTCTTATAATAAAGTTTTTTATTTTTGCCTACCTTTGCCGTTATCGTTCTAATATCTCGTTAGCATTGCTTGAATTCTATTACTTTGTACTTCTAGACCTTCGTTCCGCCTTATGTATAGATTATGCCTACTAAGTTTTTTATGCCTTCTGCAACCAGAAGACACTGCTTTGTGTTTATAAACAAGACTGTAATTTGTGGGTCATGATTAGTTCTGAAGCATTATTCCAGAACTGAAGCTGACGTTTGATGAAATGAATTACCAGGCAACTGGACATGCCGTGATAGGGCTAAGTTTGGAAGGAAGTGAACGAGGGCTCTGTGGTTGTTAAAGCGTAATCAAAATGGAGCTTAGTCTGACATATATATTGAAAGTTTCATATGCTACATTGGAGCAGATAGACAACGTTTGCAGTACAGCAGGTGAAGTGGCCATGAATATTTAAACGAAAATGTAAACCAGTGCTGCTGGCGCTGTGAGGTGTGGCCATGTGCAGACAAACTTTACAGCGACATTTATTACATGAGATGTAGCCTATATAGTTTCTGAGAAATTGGTCTTCGATAGGGTTAGTATATTCCGTAGGATTTTAATCTTCTGTAAACTGCTCTAGGTGGTTCAACAAATACGTTCTTCGGGTGATCACTTTGCATGAAAATGTTGTAATGCTTCGTTAGTATCGTCGGTACTTTCGAAACGGGGCAGGAGTCAAGACAACATTGGTATGAAAGCGCTGATTTTTTTGTCTTTAGCAAATATATTCCTTTTGACTTTTGTTCTTTTGTGTCAGCTTGCATTTGGAGTCATCTATGAGCTGCGGTGGGTATTTGTTTTTTGTAAGCGAGGTACGAAGTGTGGGGCAGTTGAGTTCAAAATCAAGTTCTTCCGATCAAATTTGTTTGAAGCCAACTATTATACTGTAGGAGATGCTGCTTTTAACTTGCGCGACAAGGCTTCTGTTCAAGTGGAGATACAGCTGGCGGTCAGTCGGTTTACCTTATATTGCTGTAGTCCAGCTGTTATCGTGAAGTGAAAGTGCGACGTCAAGAAAATTTATTGTAAATCTAGATTGCGTATGGGAAAAAGAACGGAGGAATGCACTCTGTTGAAATCGGCAATAAACGATAGCAGCTCTCCTTTGCGACGGAACGAAATGAAAAATAAATTATTGATGTAGCGCCTATAGTAAAAAGGTTTGGTTTGGTTTATGGGGGTTTAACGTCCCAAAGCAACTCAGGCTATGCGAGACGCCATAGTGAAGGGCTCCGGAAATTTCGACCACCTGGGGTTCTTTATCGTGCACTGACATCGCACAGTACACGGACCTCTAGAATTTCGCCTCCATCGAAATTCGACCGCCGCGGCCGGGATCGAACCCGCGTCTTTCGGGCCGGCCGCCGAGCGTCATAACCACTCAGCCACAGAGTAAAAAGGTATTAAGACTAAAGAGGTACTGAGCCTGAAGAAGGTAACGACGCTTAGTAGGCACTAAAATTGTACTAAGCGTCGTTACCTTCTTCAGGCACAACAACCTGCGGTTACTTGAGGCCGACAAGAATGGAGGATTCGTCGTCCTAAATGAAGATGCCTTCAAGGAGAAAGCGGCTCAAGCAATCGCTAAGAACTTTGTACGCGTCAAACTAAGTGACACAAGAATCAAAAGCAGGGTTTCAGCGCTTTGCAGGGATCTTGAATTGTATAGGCTTGCAAGCTCGATTATCAACTGTAAAAAGAAAGCGCTGTCAGTTTTCTTCACGGCAAAAACGGACAAGGATTCTGTGCCGTTTAGAACTATTAGAAGCGAGAAGGGTTCTTGGCAGATGTTAATTAGCCAGTTTCTGCAAAAACATCTTGGTGCCTTACAGATTGTAGACCCTTTTGCGACAAAAAACTCCGGTGATTTAGTAAAGTCCTTAGATTCCACTGCTCATATTTGCACCGCCTTCTCCATTGATGTGGAAGATCTGTTTTATTCTGTGCCTCATAATGAATTCTTCGCAGCCGTCAAAGAACGCATTAAGAGTTCCGGTGAAATAGCGTTTCAAAACTCGGCTTGGGTTCCTGCAGAAAGCTTCATGCACCTGGTGGAATTTTATTTTCAAGCCACCTTTATCTCTTTTAAAGGCCGTTTTTACATTCAAAGACAAGGCAGTTGCATTGGCTGCTCTGTCGCCCCAATCCTGTGCGAAATATTTTTAGCTGCTACTCACCGTTCCCTGACTCTAGAGCTTACTAATCCCGTTGTTCTTAAGTGTTTTAGATATGTTGACGATTTTTTAATTGTTTTTTCTGAACAGAAGACGCTGACCTGCACTGATTCAAATAGCAGTGTTTTAACTCTTTTTAGACAATACAGCCAAGGTTTGGTTTTCCCGCACGAACTCCCAGCTAACGGTTTATTGCAGTTTTTAGAGATTAGCTTGCTGTTTGGCTTGCATCATGTCTGTTGGAAATATGCTCCTCGAGAACAGAAAGCGCTACTTGCATTTGATTCTGCACATTCAAAGATTGTGAAAAGAGCAATTGAAAACTCGTGTCTAGAATCAGCCTTAAGCAAATCATGCCAGCATGAAATTCATTTCAGCTTTCATAATCAGATCACCAGGGTGCTTTCCGCCGGATTACCCTGCTCGCCCATGACAGCGGTAGCCGAGAAACTTCTCCAGAAGATAAAGAAAGGCAAACGCAGATGTGACCTTGAGCGCTTGCAGAGTACAAAGCCGACTGTGGTTTCATACATGCACAAAGTCGCCTGATTATAAAAAAGTGGCAAACAGGCATGGTGTTCCGGTGGTTTTCTCGGCCCCCAAAAAGATCGCTGGGTTATGCCCCAGATTCATCGAGGAACGAGCCCCGCGAAGCGCCTGCACAAAGAAACATGCTGCACAGTTTTTGAAATGTGCCACGGGCGTGGTCTATCAAATCCCGCTCAGTTTTGGACGCGTGTATGTCGGCCAAACTGGACGCTGCGTCAATGAACGCGCTGGGGAGCATGCTCTTTCTATACAAAAAAGAGAAGGGGCGAACTTGCCCGTTCATTGCATTTCATGCCATGGTTGTGAGCCGTTTCTCAAAGACATTAAGATTCTAGGCAAGAGTAAAAACAAAATAGCCCGCGAACTTTTAGAAGCTTTCCACATCAAAGAAAAAGGCGATAATTGTGTTAGCGATACCTCTGCCACCTTATAAGATAGGGAAAAGAGTTTTCTCCGCGGCATTTGCTTACCTATGCCGGCTTGACATCATCTTCTATTGTCAACCCTCTCCCTCTTCTTTTGCACGTGTGATTACTGCATATATATGCTGTTGCTAAAGCAATAAATTCATTTCATAGTTTGCGCTCTATCTGCCATTTTCTGCTCTTTCCTGTGTACGTCTGGCCGTGTGCGCAACGCCATCACAAGAAATACTAAAATCGGCTTTCCAAAAATTTGTTTTCAAGCATGTACGTAACTATGTTTATTTAACTGGGGCCTATTCGCATATTCATTTAATTACCACTCATCTGGACATAATGTTTTCTCTCAAACTTAAAATTAATAAGGTGAAATATAAGTTTGACCAGAGTAGCCAAAGTGAAATGTCTGTCTTTTTTTGCAAACTTCACAGTAAGCGGTCACAACTGTCCGGATACCATCTGCATGTGGAATGCTCGTGTATATTGAAGTAAAATAGAGCGTGACACGCAAAGAAGCCTGAGGGATGAAAAGACAAATGTAGTCAGAAAGGAAGTTCTTGGAGCCTTTATGGAAGATGTAAATGCGCACGGTATGTTATTAATGAGCGTGTCAACGTAAGGAGACCGATTTTTCACAACACTGCTGACGCCGAGAACATTGAGTCAACCCGGATTTTTTTTCTGAATTTTTGGTAGCAAGTACATTCTACCTGCCAGCTGGCAGGTAGAATGAACTGCCAGGGCGACTGAGCAGAAACGCTTCCTGTAATTTGGTTTTCATTACAAATATCTAGCAATGAATTCTTAAGAATATCTTTGAACTCCTCTTTGGGTTCGCACAATACAAGTTGATAAAATGATTCAAGGGGTTCAACAGCGACTTCTCGCCGAACACAACCTTACGTTTCAGGTTGCATATGACTTGGCCACAACTGCAGAAGCAACTACCAAGCAACAGAGACATACGCAAGCCCGGCCGATACGAGACGGACCGTCGGGACATGATACAAGCAACCCGTAGGAAGCAAGATACACCAGCGCAGAGGTCCAACTGTTACCGGTGCAACGGTAAGCATGCTCCCCATTAATGCCGTTTTAGAAAGGTGGCGTGCTTCAACTGCAGATAGGTTGGACTATAGCTAAGGCTTGTCGATCGAAAGATGATAGTAGAACGGCTCGGAAGACAGCGTGTGCGCAAAAGAAGAAAGGAGATAAGAGCAAGGGCGCGTACGGAACGAGTGCACTGTTTTCCCTGTGCGAAGAAAATGAGCAAGAACAGAAGTCCATGGTTCAATTAGTGATTGAAAAGCAAGAAGTTCTGATGGAGGTTGATTCTGGCGCATCGTGCTCCATTGTGAGTGCATATACGTTCCGGGTTATTAACGGGAATCACGGTAAAATACCACTGCAAGATTCTGGGACAACTATCGTAACCTGGTGAAAGGAGGCGTTACCCGTGCTGGGTGGAGCAACTATCTTGGTGGAATTCAAAGGCCGGAAGGCCAAGCTGCTTTTTCCCGTAGTGCAGAAGCAAGGCAACAGCCTGATTTAGCGAAACTGATTTAACCCGTTAGGCATTGGCTTGCGGGGAATACAGCAAGTAAACGTGGAAGATGTGCCTTCACGATTTTCCGAGGTGTTTCGCAGGGACATTCCAGGCTGCACGTCACCGCCAGTTCAACATCGAACTGAAAGATTACGCCCAACCGGTGTTCCTCAAGAGCCTACCAGTTTCACTGGCCCTCAAGGACGACGTGGCGAAGGAAGTGGACCCCTTGGTGCAACAAGGTGTATTATGGGAGACCGTCAACTACTCCAGCTGGGCAACACTTATCCATCCATACATCCATCCACCCACCCACCCATCCATCCATCCATCCATCCATCCATCCATCCATCCGTCCGTCCGTCCGTCCGTCCGTCCGTCCGTCCGTCCGTCCGTCCGTCCGTCCGTCCGTCCGTCCGTCCGTCCGTCCGTCCGTCCGTTCGTCCGTCCGTCCGTCCGTCCGTCCGTCCGTCCGTCCGTCCGTCCGTCCGTCCGTCCGTCCGTCCGTCCGTCCATCCGTCCGTCCATCCATCCATCCATCCATCCATCCATCCGTCCGTCCGTCCATCCATCCGTCCGTCCATCCATCCATCCATCCATCCATCCATCCATCCATCCATCCATCCATCCATCCATCCAGCGCAGATGACTAGCACTTCGACTGCTCTGGACAGGTCTGTGGACGACTGTGGAGCACAAAACTTACAAGAAAACTATTTTTCAGCGGTATAAGCATACATGCAGGAACTGACGGATGAACTCCGTAATTTCCTCTGTGAAGAGCCCGATACATTTCGTAATGCCTGGCTGTGTCTCTACCTGGCGAGAAAAATCAGGCTTTTGGCGATTTCGGCGTTCGGAGAAATGTTGTAGGCGCCTGTACTGCTTCCTCGCTTATGGGCAGGCCTGTCGAGTTGGGATGGGCGACAGCGTGGGTGGCCGCTCGGCTTCATTCGTGGAAGAATGGGAACGGGGGGGGGGGGGGGGTCGGTTCTTCGCTCTTATTGGCCGGAAGGTCAAGGAACGGAATGCGAACGCAGCAACAAAAGAAGCATGGAAAAATTTGCTACCTCCTGTTTCTTTATATGAAGTACACAATGTTGTGCCTGCACTTTATTAGCCAGTGAAGCTGCTTTTTAGAAAAGAAACCTGAAGAACTGTTGTCATTGCAGAAGAGGGTAGCGGATTGAATAGCCGGAAAGGAAAAAGGGGGAAAAAGGGGGAGGAGGCGCGTATGTGGCGTTCGCAAGTAATGTTACCCAAGTATGGGAGACCAGAATATGAGTTGAAGGGCAGCAAAAATTATCCTTGGGCATCGTTATTTTTAGAACGAGCCTAGAAGCAAGTTTTGTGTCAGTAAATCCCGTAACCTCTGCTTTCAAACTATCTGATGTGCTTTCAAGCATATCTGATGTGATTTCCTGGAAAAAAAGTAGTGGCGCAACCAGTGGGTGCTATTGCACCTACGGGTTACGGCGACGACGGCGGGCGACTGCGACGCAAAACCCATGAACGGGCGCCTAACAGCTATCGTATCGCTGCAAAAAAATCCTTCAGCAGAAAAAAAGTCCAGAATCTCTTCCTCGTGCTGGCCCGTTTTGCAGTTTTTCGGGAACCTATATATTTGAACGCCGTAACAAAATTCATTGTAGCTCAAATCAGATATTTTTCTGTTAGATTTTAGTGCTGTTAAGATGACGAAGGGGATGATGAATCAACATTTATTGAGCCCGAAATAAATTGGTGGTGCATGCAGGCACTACACGGGGTGGTTCCCTAGTTACGGGACCTATATGTTCCCAGCAGCTCCTGGCTCCTGTCCGTCAGTGCGAGCTGAATCGGTATAGGGCGGGCTGGATAACAATGTCTCCCATCGCTCAAGGGGTTGGCGGAAAGGGGAGGAGGGGGGGTCTTCAGTTCTGTGCACTGTGCCAAGACGTGCGGCAGGTTGCCCTTTTTTTCTTTTGCAAAAAGGACAGAGCATATCGTGTTCTGCAGGGTACATGTGGTTCATCAGCACGGGATGCGCAAGCAATCCCGCCTGCTCTCGACGCAGGATCGTCTGTTTTCTGGTGAGTTTTGGCTGCGGTTCTGGCAGTCTGCACCTTTTCTCTCGGTATATCCGGGTAATTTCCCTAAAGGTCGTAACCGGGTGCGGTAGCACTTCCGCCTCGTGCTCAGCCCGGATTGACATTTCTCGGGCATTGTAGTCGGCGATGATGTTGCCTGCTCCCTGCGAGTGAGCCGGGACCCACACGAGCTCTATGGATCTTCCCGGGTGCTTGCACTTCGATAGGATGGCTCGGGCCGTGGAGAAGATTATCCCCTGCGGAAGCTTTCGTAGGCTATCTTTGAGTCGGCGACCTTGGTGTTCACGCTCGGCTGTGCGAGTGCGAGGGCCACGGCCGCTTCTTCGGCAACAGCGGGGTCTATTTTCTTCAGGGACGCACTGACGATCAGCCTGTCTTTTGTCGTAACCACCAGCGCTGCACGGTCACGGTGTTTTCGGAGCGAGGCGCCTGCGTAGTGGACCCTGAGGTTCTCTTCCAGCTTGCGGGCTGTGGCTTTGACCCGCGCGGTGCGCCTCTCGTCGTGCTTGTCAGGCGTCATGCTTCGGTGGAGGGGTTTAGTCTGAATGATCGTCTTCCGGAGGGACGCCTTGATGGGTACTGGCTCGATCTTCCATCTATTTATTTATTTATTCACATTTCCTGCAGCTCCGTGAAGGCAGGGGGGATACAAACATACAATTTTCAAAGATAAATCTTACAGCATGCGACATGGGCTCCACCTCTGGCACAAACAGTTATGTAAAATGAAAAGGATCGTCAATGCGAAATCACATCATTCAAAGTAAGAAAATGGAGAAAGCGAGATATGAAGAGGGGGAAAGAGTATCCAAGTAAAACCACATCAGAGGTCCGACAACATTGCACGAATCTTTGCCTGGGACTGGCATTCGATCAGAGTGAGGGAGCTTGTTTCATTTATTGGTGGTATGTGGAAAAAAGAGCATTTCACGCCATTTCACGTATCTTCCATTTGTGGTCGCATCTCCTTCATATAAAATGTAGTGGAAGCAAATAAGCTTCAGAGCTCATCGCAGTTTTATTGCAGTAAATCCGGTAGAGAAGTTCTTACTTAATTCGGAAACGGCGCTTTTACAGTGAGTCCCAGTTCAACCCCTGCTTGATGCAGCTAGTAAGGACGTTAAAAGAGTATTTGTTTGTGACTAATCGTGCTTCACGATTCTGTACACCCTACAGCATAGCACAATGGGTCCCGTTTTGAGGATACCAGACTGCGCAGGAGTACTCCATAATAGGTCTGATGCTTGTGAATTACAAAACTTCCTTAACCTTCTGAGGAGCATCTTGGAATTCCTCTTTAAGAAGTTCGACATTCTTGCTGCCTTTGGCGATATAGATTTGGTTCGTTTTTTTTCGAATCAGGTCCGCAGAAAAATAAACACCAAGATATATTGGAGGAAAACAACGCAACGACGCGGACAGAGTGGAAGAAAATACAGGACAAGCGCTACTGCTTTCCTTAAATAAATTTCAGTTGTGAGTCAGCGCTTGTCCTGTATTTTCTT
This sequence comes from Amblyomma americanum, assembly GCF_052857255.1. Lineage (NCBI taxonomy): Eukaryota > Metazoa > Arthropoda > Arachnida > Ixodida > Ixodidae > Amblyomma > Amblyomma americanum. The sequence goes on from NC_135498.1 coordinate 199,002,042, forward strand.
CCACTCTGTCCGCGTCGTTGCGCTGTTTTCCTCCAATATGTACCACCAACTCGCCCGTTTGGCTATTGTGCTGAACCAAGATATATATAATCGGTTATTTTAGTTAAAGGTTAGTTATTTAAAAGGTAGTCAGACAAAACTGAAGTGCGCTGCGCGTACAAGAAATACAGCAACATTTTGCAGTATTCAAACAAATCTTCCATTTATCGCACCAGAGTTGAATGCGGTCCAAGTTTTCCTGAATATTATCTTAGTCACATGGTGCTTGAATAGAACGATACAAAACACAGTCGTCCGCATATAGCCTCACCTGCCAAGTAACACTTTCCACTATGTCATTGATATAGATTAAGCACAGTAAAGGCCCCAACACAGATCCCTGTGGGACACCAGAAGTGAACGTTGCATTGTTTGATAAGCACCCGTTTACTACGACGCGTTGCTTGCGGCCTTGCATGTAATCTTTAATCCATTGAAACAATTTGCTTTGTATGCTAAGAAACGACAGCTTATGGAGTAACAGGACATGGGAAAGTGTGTCGAAGGCCTTTTTAAAGCCATCCTATCTTCTGTGATCTGTCATCCTAGGAGAGGACAGCATGAGCGATATGAACCCCTCGGCTTCTTGAAGAGGCACAAAGAGCATCCGTCGGGTTTGATTATGTCAAAGGAGTTATCAAGTTCAGCGCTAGAACCCATTTTGTAGCTGGCGCAAGCTTGAGAACGTTACTTACGAAGCTTCGTTGAGTGCCGTTTAGATCTCCAATTATGCCTGGATGTGTTGCATGGAGCGCTATACCAGATGGCGTAGTTTGGCGAAACTCGGCTAACTCCCCGGCTCTGGCGACGCCTTCTGAAAATTTACCTTTCTGGACGCCTCCAGTTTCACTGGGTTGCCGTCATTTGGGCGTTACAAAATGGACGGTCTACAACGTACGACTCGCGTTATCGCACCATCGGTGCCTTCTTTTATTTGTTTATCGTTCCGCCGAGAGCACTACCTCTGCAAGTAAGTTAGAGTAAAACCATTTTAGGGTATTTTAATTGCACACATTATGGTAGTTTATAAGCATTTTACAGTGTTCAGGATGTGCATTAAATGCGGTTTAGAATGATCTGAACACCATTATAACTTGCCGTGTACCGCAAGGGAACGCACCGGTTGCGTCATCAGCTAGGTTGGCTTTGATTTCACGCAGAAATAACACGCGAGGCGGAGGTTCCTCAGCACGTAGGTTTACAGGTGGCGCGCGTAATTTGTATTTACCGGTAGTTCTCCAGATTAGCTTTGTGCAGTCAAGTGCGAAGAACGATGATATAGAGTCTATGGAGACTGTGGAGGAGCGGAGAAAAGTCTTCAGCGCAGCTTCTTGCAGCGCGCTAATAGAATATGGACTGCTTTAGACTTCAAACAAATGATGAGACAGGCTTGCATAAAGGATACTCGACAATAGACCATTTCATTTATTCCATGAACTCCTGAGGAGATGAGGGATGAGAGAAAAAGCTGTATTTAAGCAGCTCGACTAAGCTCAAACAACCTTGCAACAAGAGCAGCAGTAGCAAATATCTTACGGACATCACAATAGTTAGAATAAAAGGTAAAAACTACATATACATATGGAATACAAAATGCATTTGTCTCTAACACGGCAGTAATTTCAGCACTCTATAAAAACACGGCAGTCTGTCACAAAAACTTTACTACAGCATTACAGAAGCGTAAAACAAACATAAAACACTACATAGAGAGCTCCTTTACTTTCGCAACCGTAAGACAATCTATGCTAGCATTTCTTTCGTACAACATGTTCAACAGTTTAGGAAAAACTTATCATAGCCTTTGCATTCTGTAATCTGTCCGGCTGAAAGGTATTACCCAGTGTTCAGTGCGTCTTGGGTTATAAGCGTGTGCATGTGTGGTTAAATTAGCTAGAGTGCGTATGCATCTTTTATTTATTTCACTAAAGTTGTAGTTATTCAAAAAATTTAAAAAGTTGTTTATATTAACGAAACCATATCTCTGCGTCATAAGACTCGCGAAGTGGTCTGAACGCATGCTAGATATAACTCTTATTAATGTGGTCTGAAGACTTCTCATTTTGTTAGTCTTAATGAAAGTAGCAGTTCCTCATGCTATAAAACAGTACTGTATAGAAGTCAAAAACAATGAATGGTGGATCAGAATCTTCATATTTACAGGTAGAGAGTCTCTTTTGCGATGTAGTAGTCCTAATATACTTGATACTTTACTAGTCAAATTATTCATATGCAAGTCCCAATTCATATTTACCTACAAGACTACACCTACGGTTTGAAACCTGCTATCTGTATTGTTGGATTTAACATTCTTAAAAATAGCAGGACTTGTTCATGGTTAACGAGCGCGAAAAAGACGAAGACGCAGAGAAGAAGGCGACATGACACAAGCGCTCACTCACCTGTGCGCTCACCTGCGGCAATGCTTACATCGGCCAAACCAGCTGCTGCTTAATCATACACATTATGAAACATAATAATTCCTTTAGCCAAGGCCGCTCTAACCTTTCTGACCACTGCCGGGAATGTGACTGGCTAGGAAAACGTAAGTGATGTGCGCAAATTTTGATAACACAACTGTTCTTTTTAAACACAATAATCAATTCACACGCGAGCTAAAGGAATCATAAAACTTGTATTACATCGCAAACTCAATAGACAAGTGCATTAGCACGCCTTCAGTCACTCTAACAAGCCATGAAATAGCTTTCCTTGATGACACTTGATTTTGTCCCGCGCATTTCTTCTTCCTTGCCGATGTTCACTGCATTGCTTTAGAACTCTTGTTGATGCGCGTGTAATCCGTTCCTGATTAAGATTCCAGGTGCGTCATTGAATTTCAGTCTCTTGCTTGTTTGTATTTTCGCTTTTTTGTGTACGCATTGCTGCTTTTTCGCAATAATCTTTCAGTTGCGAGTGAACGCTTGTGTCGTGTTCGTGTCTTCTCTTCATCTTCATTTTTTTTTGCGCTCGTTAACCATAAATACGTACCAACTAGCCGAACTTCTCACGTTAACGCTTCGACTTATCTTTTTACCCTTAGCGTGAAAGATAACAACCAGAGTTTTTGCAACATTATTTGCTACCATATTCACCCTATCAATCAAATGAAAGTAATTAGCACAATGTAAACAGCCCTATGTATAGCCATCATAGATTACGAGAAAGCATTTCACTGAGTCGAAACCTTATTTATCAAGCAGGTATTTCAGAATCAGGCTGTATAAGAGGCATATCTGAAAATACTGAAAGATATTCGAAACGGCTTCACCGCTATTACAGTCACCCATAAAATCAGCCATAAATTTTGAGGGGACATAATAATAATAATTGGTTTTTGGTGGAAAGGAAATGGCGCATTATCTGTCTCATATATCGTTGGACACCTGAACCGCGCCGTAAGGGAAGGGATAAAGGAGGGAGTGAAAGAAGAGAGGAACAAATAGGTCTGTAGTGGAGGGCTCCGGAATAATTTCGACCACTGGGGATCTTTAACGTGCACTGACATCGCACAGCACACGGGCGCCTTAGCGTTTTTCCTCCATAAAAACGCAGCCGCCGCGGTCGGGTTTGAACCCGGGAACTCCGGTTGAGGGGACACTCAACCTAATCTCTGGGTGTCCTCATATCCTTCCTGGCGCCGAAGTGAAGCGGTTAAGCGGTGCGCCACTGCCCTGCGATATAAGCTGCTCTTTCCGAAAGACCAATCACTAATGTAACTGCCACCTGCCACGGTTGGCAGTTTTCTCACTATCTGGTGGGCAGGTTGCGATGACGCAGCAAGGTCACTTGACCTAGGTGGCCCGCCTGCCTCCTAGGTAGCTCTCTGCGGACCACATGACAGAGCATAGCCTCCTATATTTTCCATGCCTGCGCACGGCTCAAAAACGGCCGTTCAAGCAATTCAAGGCTACCAACCCTCTTTGCGGGCGAAGTGTGAGTAGGTCAGGAGAGGGTCCACTACGCGCCAATGGGTGCGTGCTGCTGGTTCGTGCGCACTTCAATCTGCCTGTCGCGAGTGGGTTGTCTGCGATGCGAATGCCTCATCACGGCCACCGGTAAAACTAGGCCCGCCGCAATAATCCAGGCGATGAACGGCGTTTTAGTTGTTTTCCGATGCGAGCGCCTCTTCATGCAAGCGTCTCATTCTTCGCCTCGCGCGTACTATTGCCGATCGCCAAGAAGCGGCGCTCGTAGCCTTGACAAAAAGTGCGATGGTCGGTATCCTTCCATCCTGGCGTCGATGACCAGGCATGGAAAATACAGTGGGCTATGGCCAGAATCCTGCTCGTGATGTTTTGCTCACAACGACGAAACCTGATTTTTAATGCGAAATTTCACTGGCCTGGCGGCGCCGATGTCGTCGTGGGCTGCAGTTTGACCCTGAACGTCCTTTCTGCTCGGGCTCAGACGACGATCTTCTCGATGAACTTCGTGTCCGGTATCTCAATACTACTTCCCCGGACCCTCTCCTCCCCTACATAGGTGGCGCCAACCCTGTCCACGATGCGGAGATTTCGGAGGCTGAGGTAAGATTCGCTCTCGCTCAGCTCCGCCCATACTCTGCTTCGGGACTGGACGGCATTTGCAAAAAAACTCTCCGTAATTTACATGACCCGTCCATGGAGGCTCTCACTGCTTTCATGAATGACTGCTGGAGAAAGGGTGAAATCCCTGCAGCATGAAAACATGCACGCGTGACTTTCATACCGAAGCCAGGCAAACGACTAGCTCCCGACCGCTTCCGTCCCATCTCCCTCACTTCCTGTGCTTGGAAACTGATGGAGCACGTCATTCTCAACCCTCTTAATTATTGTGCTGAATATAATAATCTTCTACCTCGCACTTTGAATGACTTCCGCTCAAATCTCTCTACGCAAGACATTATGCTCCCGCTCTCTCGAGAGATACTGTGCACCTCTACCAGAGCGGACACAAAGGCAATTCTAGGGCTGGATTTAACTAAAGCATTAGGCAGCGTCTCTCACGGAGCTATTCTCGCCAACCTCTCTCTAAGAAATCCTGGTCACCATATCTACGAGTATATACGCACCTTCCTCTCTGCAAAGAAGACAAGGGCCGAGGAAGAAACCAACAGGACAGAGAGCGGTTTCTTCCTCGTCCTTTGTCTTTTTTGCGCGGTTTCAAGATGCATTCTTCCTCGTACAGCTGAACTTAGCTTTGGCTCTCTCCTCTCAGACCCTATAACCTTCGATAGCAATGGCACGCCCCAAGGATCCGTTCTTTCCCCCTTTCTTTGTAATGTCGCCTTGCTCACGCTACCTTCAAAATTAGACGATATCCCCCGGCTATTCCTTACCTTATACGCAGACGACATCCCCCTCTGGGTTTCAATAGGCAACGATGCTGAGGTTGAATCCGCACTTCATCAAGCGGTGGATTTCATTCAGTGCCACATAGCCCAAGCCGACCTTTCGTGCTCCCCCTAGAAGTCCGAGCTGCTGCTCATCTGAGGTCAACCCGGCCTCCACGGCCATCCTCCCATCAGCATTACTGCTAGTGGCCAGCCCATATCCGAAGTATCTACCATTAGGGTATTGGGGCTTCTCATCCAGAGCAATCGGAAAAACACCGACACTCTGGCTAGACTCACAGTCTCTGTCTCGCAGACAATTCGTCTAATTCGTCGCATTGCTAATAAACATAGAGGCATGCGAGAAGCTGACCTCCGACGTCCTGTTCAGACGTTTGTTATCAGTCGCCTCACATATACCCTCTCATACCTCTACCTTAGCTGCCAGCAACGGGAGTGCGCTGACTGCCTTAATAGACAGGCATACAAGGCGGCTCTCCATCTCCCCCAGCGGACCCCCAGTATAAACTACTGTCATTAGGGGTCTACAACACTGTGACCGAGCTCTCGGAAGCTCATCTCACCTCTCAGTACGAACGTCTCATCCATACCTCCACGGGTGGAAAGTCACATACTCGACAAGCTTGGAATAAGCTTCAAAACGAGCGTCGCCGACAAGGCTCAGCTTCCGTCCCATATCCACAGCAACCTGATCGTTACCCCTCTCCCGAAAAACACGCAGCCAGAGTATCATGTCGCTCGCCGCAAGGAAAGGGCTGTCTCTGCAAAAAAAGTATTTAACAGATCATACAGCGGTCTACGTCGACGCCGTCGAATACCTAGATCGCGGTGATTTTTCGCTCGCTGTTGTAAACAACTTTGGATGGCCGTTGGTTGCGTGCTCCTTTCCCGTCAGATCGTCTGAAGAGGCCGAGGAGGTGGCCTTAGCCTTGGCATTGGCCTCTACCTCTGAAAAAGACATCTACAGCGACTATAAATCTGCTATTCGTAATTTCGCAAAAATTCGGGTCTCTTTCTTCACCCTATCGCTTCTCCACTCCACCAATGACCCAATTTTGCGCAATCCAATTGATCTGGGTTCCAACGCACTCATCCCATCCAGGGAGCGAGGCGGCCCACAATCGTGCCCGAGGATTCGTCGACCGGGATGTGGTGTCGCCCATCCTGCGGATGGCGAGATGTCGTATAATTACATTTCATGACATAACCATGCACTAACGCTTAGGTAGACTTCTATATCAACAAGGTTGAGGACTGGGCGAGTTGGTAAGTATTCATTTTAAACCAGCCAGAAGACACGACACAAAGGAAGAAGCAAACAGGACGAGGCTCGTCCTGTTTGCTTCTTCCTTTGTGTCGTGTCTTCTGGCTGGTTTAAAATGAATACTTCTATATCCCCCCGCAAATATTTCTCTAACTTAACCCCAAGAGGTTGCGTGGAGGCAATTCCAAACGAACACTTTCCCCAACCCCGCGATATATGCCCGCATATACCCTGGGGTCTACTCTCCCTCTCCTGTAAACTATGTGGCCAACATGCCACTCTACCCACAATCTCTGGGCTTGCCCCCCAGATTCCCTCCTTAGAGTCGGAGCTTTCAAATCCAGACCAGTGGGAGGCCGCATTGCTGAGTTCCGACTCGGATTCACAGATCTAGGTTGTGACAAGAGCCCTAGAAGTCACCGAACACGACTGGCTCATGGCCACTTGATAGGGCTATAACCCCACACCATCTGCTACTTTTGTCGTTGAAAATAAAGTTTACCCTACTCCTCCTGCAGCGCCGCTGCCAAAGCAACGCAGCACGTGACTTCGCGCGCCGCGGCGCTGCAGAGCCGAGTCTTCGCCCTCACTGCGCCGGGCTCCACAGCCACGCAGCGGCTGCTCCCTGACCACGTGAGCTAGCCGAGAAGGCGCGGCTTGGCGTCTGTAACGTTGAGTGCGTTCCGCACACTGGATAGGCAGCGCACCCACCCTGCCACCCTGGCCGGTGGCAGTCAATGGTTGATCTCGAGAGATTGGTCACCCAATGAACGCTGCCGCCTATTCCTGCAGTGCCGTGTGTCTGCCACAACGTTGTCAGCATTAATGCATGCAGCCCACGTTTCTCTCTCAGCACCGCCACGTACCTCAAAGGGCGATTGAGGTGTGCACTGACCGAGAGAGCCAGTTATGCGCTCTTCCTTCCCTCAAAAACATAGGTGTCTAGAACGGTGTCAAGACCGACAACTTTCGCTTTGTATACACTGTAAAAAAATTCTGTACCTATAACGTAGACTCTGTACGTTTTAAAATTGTAACCGCTTCTGCTTTAAATGAAACGTAGGGAATGATCGTATTTCAGTCCAGTAATGAAGGACGCGCCCGTGTTCCTCCGTATTTAAAAATGGAACCACTTCTGCTTTGAATGAAACGTAGGGAATGATCGTATTTCAGTCCAGTAATGAAGGACGCGCCCGTGTTCCTCCGTATTTAAAAATGGAACCACTTCTGCTTTGAATGAAACGTAGGGAATGATCGTATTTCAGTCCAGTAATGAAGGACACGTCCGTGTTCCTCTGTAGTCGTTGCAGGGGAAAAACCTAAAAATTCAATTTTAGGCATCAAAACTTAACACCACAGGATGGTTGACCCCATGGACGTTGTGTGCCACCAAACGCACTAATAACTTGCCTAAAGGCAGCAAAAACAGAAGATGCTTATGATGTGACGCCACTTTTACACGATGAACCGTTGGCCCTCGGACTATATGCGTCACATGACGTCCCATTGCTGATCTGTCTGGCTTACTCTTAGCCAACAATGTCCACAAACTAGCAAGACGAATGGCCGTGAGCATGTCTAATGAGATTAACACCATGTGCAAAGAAGAAGATCCGAGGAAGAGTGATAACGAATTATACTGCTTCAAGGTTGAGTGATTGGTACAAATTGTGAGCAACGTTAAATAACAAAGGCCTTAATTTGCTATAATGTTAAATGTTGACTTGATAAGAAAATGTTTTCACTACTTTGCTAGCTACATGACAGAGTAACGTTTAATAAAAATGTTACTGCAACATTTGCTTTCTCTGAGAAGTGCTGCGTAATGAGGTCAACTGTTAGAAAACATTGAGACACTGACAACAGTTAGACAACTTCTCGAAAGTGAAATTGAACATCAGCTGAAAGCACATTGCAAACATGATGAAAGTGCACAAGTTGAAAGCCGAATTTCTATCTGCCGTTTGGTATGGAAACGAACCACTGAGAAAACCAAAAGCATGGGCAAACAAATCTGTAAATGCAGTGATATGTAGCAGTTACATCTTTGCTACACAACCATCAATCAAAAACGCTAACCACTTCATGGGTAAGAAGAACCCAGACACAACAAAGTTTTGCTCATTGCAATGTTTAAATTAGAAGTTACCTATTGCCGCCCATTCATGCCTGCTCTTCCTGCAGAGAAATGAAACGCCGCCAAAAAGCAGCGAGAAGCCATAATTGCTGCAGTCACAAGGAGGGTGTTGATCATCCATGCTGTTCCCCCATCCTGTGTAGGAAATAATAGTAGATTTTTCTGCAAATACTCGGAAAGCGTGAATTTTCTATCAATCTTTTACTTAGCTTGCACTGACACAATCCATTGTGTACTCGGCAGCTTTGACAAACAAGTGGGCCAGCCGATAGGCACAGAAGACTGTAGAACCTTGCTAACTTGCAAAAGCCTAATGCTCAAAAAGAAAAAGCTGTCAAAAAATGTGTAATTCTTTATTTGCACTATATTTTATATGGTACTAAGAATGTGGCTAAGATATTGAATGAATATTGTTTTTTTCTGTTCAGTTACAAACTTCCTAGCCTGTGCCAGGATATTACTGCGATGTAAATAATGAAACATGCCAGCACTGTACAATATTCAATAACACTTACGAAATACTCCCCCTACAAGGCTACCGCATGCCTCTCACATGCGGTAAAGTTTATAATTGCCAAACTAGCTAGTCTGTAAGATGAGACACCAAGCCTCTGACATCTTGAGATGTGCACCTCCCATGTAATTAGAGTGATTGGAGATGCTCCTTTTTGATGGCATTTCAGTTGCTGCGTGTGAAGGACCAGATATAAAGGGTAACAACTAGACACCAGCTTTTTAAGCAGCATCACAATAAGAAATGTGTCTTAGCTTTCCTTCTGTCCAAAAAGGAGTTTCATTTTTCATGTTCTGTGTTCACATAACTGCATGCATGTGCTCATTTTGGCTTGCTTGAAGGCGCTTTCTACTGTTGGACTACAGTCTTAACGTTGGCCTCTGTCCTCTGCGCCTTCTTAATTTTTTGCTAGTGTTCACCTTAATCCATGTACAAAGTCACGCAGATCTCCACTTTTCGACGTTCCGAACTGTCACATCTTCTCTGCCTTCATCGTGCCCGTCACTGCATCTGATGCCTTCAAGTCTGCTGTATATAATTTATCTTAATTATTCTGCCCACACATGTATTTCTGTTAGTCGCTCACTCCCCTCTTCGACGCGATCGGCGTTGAGAGTAAATAAGTGAAATGTGTTATAAACTAGGTCTGAATAAGCACGTATTAGGTTCAGTTTATTTTACCATGTAGACCAGTAGAGAGTGGAGGGAAAAAAGCTGCTAAGTGTAGCTTGACATGCCTCTCGCCCCTACACTGGAAAGCAGCAGGCACCAAGGCATACGTAACCACCAACCACAACTGAACAGGCCAAGTGTAAAGTAATTCAGTAACGTTCCTCGCGTTTACCACAGTGCATACACGCTGGTCAGTAATTTCTTACCTCATTAGACATTCCGCAAGGAGAGTGTACAATGACGTGTTTGCATGAACGTGGCACCACAGTACAATGACAATCATTATCCTTCTGCCAACAAAACAGCAAATAAACTTCTGCCCAATAAATGCATTGCTAACAGTGCAACCAAGAGGCCAGAATGTGCCATGTCAATAGTTAGGAAATAAGCTCAAAATAATAATGATATTAAATTTGAGCAGACGGTAAGTCCCCGCACTCCCTCCCTGAAAAGAAATGAAAAAAGGTGCTCTTCAGACGGGTCGTTTGAAAGACGCGGCTGTAATATTTACGACAGTTCAATTACATGTGAAATTCAGACGTAAATAATTAACGACAAAGCATGCGGTTGAATGCGAGGCGCCAGGGCGCGGGCAAACAGTAATTGTCTTCAGGTATCTACTGGTACCACGCCCTGATGGCCGCTGCTCGACGAATACCACTCATGACCACGTACACACCCAAGAAGCTTGTAACAAACATCACACAGGTGTTTGTCATTATTCAGCAGCAGCTCATCAGTGCTGTTGGCCAGTGCTTAATTTTTCGGCGTCATAAACGGAATTATGCACCCAGACGCCCATCGACTGTTACTCGCCAGATTCGGGCAGTCCCACGATGGAGAGCAGCTTTTCCGTCGGCTTCAAGTCGACTCTGTCTTGCAGGGCCACTGGCATTGTAACGCACATTATGCATGATCGTTTTACTACGCACCGATGCCGCACGGGACAGCAAGCGGTTGTACACTGTAATGCAACGTTCTTCCCCCCCCCCACACACACACACACGCGCACACACACACACACACACACACACACACACACGCACACACACACACACACACACACACACACACACACACACACACACACACACACGCACACACACACACACACACACACACACACAACGCGCAGGACGCACGCAGCGAACACGGTATAAAAAAGACCATTCCAAACGACCTGTTCATTCAACTTCACACTGCGCTAAATGCGCGCCTGTTTCCGACTGCGTGCTTGGCTAACGCTGCGACTTCGCCATGGCCAGCCATGGCCGAGCTGCGCTGCAGCTGGTGGCATAGAGTTTCTTACTATTAACTGGAGGGAAAGCTGGCGCCCCGCCTTTGGGAGTTTCCATGGAGCTTCCTCGAGACCTCCTGTATAACCGTGGGCGCTCTAAGCATCATGGGTCGGCGAGCTACTGACTGCAGAACTACAAATTTAAGCCAAAAAATAATGAAAAAACAAACGTTGTTCACTAATCAAGAAGGTCCTAGCATTCAATATCCTCTCTATAAATCGTAACAAACGAGCAAAAAATTATGTAAATGTAAAGTTTGCCGAAAATAAACAATGGCTTGCTGTCCTTTTGGCCAAGCATTGCACACCACAAAAGCCAGTATTTAGTGCTTAACAGGCGCATTTTAAAAAGAAATATGTTTTTAAAAAAATGTTGTCACTGCAACATTTTGAAAGGTTTTTCCATAGCATTTCGGAAAACAAAAACCTTTTATTGACACCGTCCGCTCTAGCGTTTTCGCTACTATAGCATTTGCGCTCTACTTTTACGCCGAATACGTCTGCGCGCGGGGCGCGCCATGGATACGGAATTGAACATCTCAGTAACGCCACCCTGTGCTCCTAAAAAAATAATCACCTGTTCCGCACCAAGTAGCTCATCGCCCCATGATGCTATGAGTGCCCACGGTGGCTCAGGTGCAGCGCCGCCAGCTTTCCCTCTAGTTAATAGTAAGAAACTGTATGGTTGGTGGTAATAACGTTCATGCAAGTAAAAGAAAAAAATTAAGATATCAAACCATTCAGGTTGTCAGCTAAAAAAGCTACCGTAAAATTAAATACATCTTACATGTTTTTGCCGTTGTACGTTTTTGCGACGTCAGAGACGTGAGCACGACCGCGAATACGCGAATGGCACTATGAATTTCCCGTGCAGCTCTGTGAAATGCAAATAGCGTGGCTGCGCGCCTAACTTGTAGACGTGCTTGCAGAAGTGAATTGTGTAGTCGGTGCGAACAGTTGGAAGTTTAATTGACTGAAATTGCTGAAGGAAAGTCAGCGGCATTCCTTGTTTCTGTGCATTGCGAGTGACTTTTCGGCAGCCACTCGGCAACGTCTCCGGTTTGACGAACTTGTGTGAAGGTGAGCCTTTTGTTGTCAAATTTTGAAGCGCTTTTTTGTTTCTATTGTAACCCTGAGTCTCGTCGCATGTTATGTTCACGATAACATCAGTACAGCGTGCTTGCACTTTGTCTCTATTCGAAGTAACATTGGTCGATCAGCGCAAAATTTTAGATTCAATTAGGCACAAACTGTCCATGTTGGTACTGAGTGTCGAATGTGTTTTGAGATGATTCTGCGCACGAGATGGTCTTCTGATAATTTGTTTAATACCAGATATAGTCTAGAGATTTCAAACCATTCATACCACTGAAACAAGTTGGAAAACTGTTTTGTGTTCATGCATCTGCTGTCATTAACCTTAACGTTTCAGTAATCATTCGCATGGTTCCTTTGGATCTGGACAATTGGCTACTATTGCTAGGGGCGCCTGGTAGCAGAGCCTCTGGGGACGCCCAGTGGGTCAGCTGTTTGTCCAGGTGCCGAGTACCAAAGATACCATTCCTAGTTTTTTACCCAGTCCATTAACCTCATATTCCTTGCAAAGATTACAGTATGTAATCAGGTAGTAAAAAATTTGTAACTTCCGCATATTTCAGAAATGGTCAGAGAAATGCCCATGCAGCATCACTATTCTCTCGGTAGACTTTCTGAGACCTGGATTTATTTCTTCTAGGACAGTAGCAACAGTAGGTCAACTGTACAGAAGTTTATTTTCCTCCGGGGCAAAGTAAAGAGTGCAAACATCATAAGACAGGTCTCTAGTGTGTTTAATTCTCACTGCATTTGGCCAAAGCATAATAAGAAATGCTGTAGTTATAATACCCTAGTTTCCAGTACCTTGAGCAGTAGATATTGAAAATGAACAGCTGGCAACTCCACTCGCTGACGATTTTGCCTTCGGCAGCAAAACAGGGAATACCTTACCTCATGTGCTATGTCGACAGACTGAAAGCTGCGATGGACAGCTGCGTCCACAGCTGCTATCACCTCTCAAGTGCATGCACGCGTAAGACACGTAATAGTCATTAAGTCTATAAATTCCTATTCTTTGTCCAGTGAATCCTCTTACGTCATTTTCAAGCCACTGAGTCATAGCTCTTTTCAGTCGGCCGCCCCGGATCAATACTACAATGTTTGTCGTCATCGTCAGCAGCAGCAGCCTGACTACATTCACTGCAGCAGAAATCCATCTCCCATACCTCTCCAGTTAATCATATCCTGTGCCAGCTGCGGCCACCTTCTTTATCTTATCCACTTAGTTATCATGCTTCCTGTCAAGATGCACCACACCATGAGGAACTTCATGTACAGTGCAGATATTGACTGATATTTAATATGTTCAGGAACCTCGAAGTGAGACGGGAGAGATTGATGGCAAACAAGTGCCACATCATGCTTGATGCTGTGACTTACTTCGTCGTACTTCGACATGGAAATGCGTCGAGGACTGATCACAGTTTAGAATGAAGCCGCCAGTCAATACAACGCCAGGAAGAACGGAGCTAGAATAACTTCTTCCATTTCAGTTACTCAAAGTATAGACATTAAACGTTTAAGCCATAGCTAATTTAAGCAGCACTGACTGTAATTGCCTGTTCTTTTCATAGAATAAATGAAAAATATTGATTTTTTTCTGTGGCCCCACATGATACTCTTCATGATGATTTTTCGGGCATTCATCTAAGCGAGAAAGGAATTCTTTAGAGCCGCTGCGGTGGCTCAGTGGTTATGGCGTTTGGCTGCTGACCCGAAAGAAGGGTTCAATCCCGGCCGCAGCCGGGATTGAACCCGTCTTTCGATAGAGGCGAAATTTCGACAGAGGCAAATTTCTAGAAGCCCGTGCACTGTGAGATGTCCCTGCACATTAATGAACCCCAGGTGGTCGAAATTTCTGGAGCAATGCACTAGGGCGTATCTCATACCCTAAGTTGCTTTGGGATGTTAAACACCCATTAACCATAAACGAATTATGTAACCTTCTGAGAACAAGACTTGTGCTTTTTTAATTTTTTCGTTATGTTCCCAATCAGTTTATAACACCCATCGCTTTTGTTGACCGACGCCTTGATGTTTGTGCACAGGCTGTGGCCAGAAAAGGTCACTGCCGGAAATTAATATCAGGTGAATGGAATGAGCAAGAAGCAATAACTGTCAGGATAACATGATGCCTTATCATAGGGTGCTGAAAGGACTATAGACAACTAATTTTATTGAGCATTTTCTTCTGTCAAATGATGTGTTAGACATTAGAATACATAGATTGCTGGGTGGTATTTGCCTACAAATGCTAAATAAATTTAAACTTAAATTTCTTCTCTTATGCTGTTTCGGTTTCGTCAACTGAAGGACGACTGTGACGTCAAGTTGATATTTTGGTCACGTGATCCATGAGAAAACTAATATAATCGCCAATATGTAGTTTTAATTCACTACGACATTTAAACCAGCCTCTTCCAATACCTGGAATGGCGAAAACTGATGTGTCAGCAATTATGTAGCCCATTTTTTATGCCCCATGTGACCTAAACACCAACTACGCGTCACAGTCATTGTTCGACTGATTAAACCGAATTAGAAGGAAATCAATTATAAATTATTTAGTGGTCCTACTCGAATACCACAGGGTACTCCACGTACATGAATGCCTAATGCGTCATTTGAAAGAAGAAAACACACAAGGAAAAATTTGGTGTCTATAGTTCTTTAAGAAGTGAAACAACGTAACCATCAAACCTGCCTATTTTACTTCACATGCTTAGTGTTGTTTGAAAGATTCAAGCTCCTTTTAGCACTACCTTGGTACTGGACAGAGTGCGGGACTTGCAAGCTGTAAAGCTATTCTGCTTCAGGTGTGATTGGTACAGTATAATTTTGTTGCTACACTAATGGCGGCCATTCCACTCAGATTCCAAACTAGGTCTCAATTGAATTGCGCTTATTTCTGATTTTCTGCAACTCTGGATTGCTATTTACATAGCATTGCTCATTGCAATTGCAGATAAACTCCTCATAACTGGTAATATGTATGAGCTTCTGTTCTCGCGCTTTCTAGAAATAATGCATGCAGTTTTGTAGTTCGAAAAGGGAATTTACGTTTAACTAGATCGTCATATTAAAGCCGTATGTTACACAAAATTGTACATTGATGTCAGTGCTGGTGGTTTATTTTCATTAATTTAGGATAATGTTATAATTCCATCCATAGCAAAAAATGGCCCTCACTAATTAGGTGTTTTTGCCATGTCCAGTATTTTGATATACTAAGCCACCAATGCATGATTCAGAATGTGGTCAGAACTAAAGGCACTGAGTATTTCGTGTCACTAAAAAATGTGCTTTATACCCCAATCACACGGCACTCCTCGAAGGCCTTTCCAGCAAAGGCATCATTTCCCAAGCAAGGGAGCGAATTCTTAAAAGAGCAGCGACGTAGCTACACAGTGCAGCCCATAGCCGAAACAGTCGCTCATGCTTAGCACCCGCTGCTATGCTCGAAGTGGCTGAAGTGAGTGTTTTAAAATTAAAGTGGCGTATTCTGTTCATTCGTTGAGCTCAGACAATTTTTTTATTCTGATTGCTTCCTTAAAAGTACTGCAACAGCTACTCTCATCAGCAGCAGCAGGTTTTGTCCATGTATTCCCTTGGCCACCAAGGGCACTCAGTGTTGCTGCAACACTTTCACTCTCTTGAAATCAGAATATACAACATAAACACCCGTACAAAAACCAAAGCCAGCCACACATTTCGTATTTAAAAAGAAATGTTTTCAAACATTATTAGCTGTATCTATTTTTTTTGCTTTTAATTTGTGACGTTGGATGACACTGCGATCACAGGTTCGCGAAGGCCGCGCCTTTGCGCTCCAAAGGTCTTTGACGGGGGCCTCACCTCCGAGCTAGCGTCTTCACATTCACGTCAGTTTTTTTCACATAGATGTTTGCAGCATGAAATTCCATTCGGAAAGGTGAAACCTGCTAAATTTACATTTTGTGCAACTGAATACATTCGTCCAGGTTTCCTGGCTAGCGTCCTTCTTCATTCCGCCAGATTTTCTGAAATAATATTTTGTCAGATTTATTTCAATCAGAATATCTAAGAACAAATTAATTACACCAAATATGGTGATCATATATGACAAAATTCACAGCGTGATGGTCATTAGTATTCTTTAGTCGAGGGCAGTATAATGAGGAGTACATAGCATATAGTAGAATTAAATAAGACCAGTCTAACATAAACAACACTACTCTTTTTTTGGAGGAAAATTTTGCTACCGAAGTGCTGGAGTGGCATGGCATGATGAAGATATGGACAGTGTGCTCTATTCATGATGGGAGGAGAACTTGCGCACAGTGCTTCAGGCAATTGGTGAGTACCTTCGTGCTGTGCTTCTGCTTATGTAGTTAAATTATGTTTTTAATCTAAGAATATCTGAAAAGTTAAGGAAAAAATGGAGTGGCATTTAGATAATCTTGCACGAGATACCACTGTGATAACTGGTTATTAATGATGTGTGTCACATGTACACTTATCTGCTAAATATTGTAAGCATGGCTTTCGAGCTGAATGCCTCCGATGTATGAAAAAACGGCCAGCTTACTGCATGACGCGTGGAGCAGCCCAGCTGTAGTACATTCGGGCTTCATGGAGTGGAGAATGAAGGCAGTAAATAATTCAAGAGTAGAAAACACAGCACAAACCACAAGACCAGGAAGCTGACAGAACACACTGACGCTGATGACACTTTGTGCATAAAGGGTATTATAAAGTTGCCTGTCATGTAATGCAAAACCGGGGTCGCACAGGACGAGTGTTTAACATGAGTTGATGCAGACACCTTCTGTCATTACGTAGTACTCACTGTAGAACTCAGGCAAGAAGCAAAGGTAAAAGCTGAGCATGACCACACTCTTCTGCTTTAAGTCTAGAGTCTGACGGAAACCCGTCTGGTCGGGATGGTACATGACGAAAGAATAAGGCGCCGACCAAAAGAAAAGATGAGATGACGTTTCGGCTCCCCCACGGGAGCCTTGCTCACAATGAGGCATAACGTAGCTTCGTCCTTTATTCATACACGGTGCATGAGCGACCCCAGACACATGGCGTAGATTGGGGGCAAGTTCCCGTCATTTCGATTGAGCGTGTGCGCTGTCGTCTGAATAATCAGTGATTCCAGATAGAGCCGTGACTTGCTGTCCCTTTCTTTTGCAATCACACGTGCCCCGGCCCAGTCTATGTTGTGTGCGGCGGAAACCGAGTGCTCGGCGAGCGCATTTTGACCTGCGCGCCGGTTCCTGACGTCACTCTGGTGATCCCGTATTCTTCGTTCAAAGTCACGCGACTCGCCGATATACACAGATGGGCAGTCCGCACAGGGTATCGAATACACGACACCTGGGAGCTTTTCTTTCTTTAGCTTGTCTTTGACGTGCACAAGCTGGCTCCTCAGTTTTCGAGCTGGCACATGCGCGGTCTTAACTTCGTAGGACCGTAATATGCGCGCCAAAGGTTCGCTGATGCCAAGAACATAGGGAATCGCGGCTCGTTTCTGGGTAGCGGGACTAGCTTGCAGCCTAGGACGTTCCATTTGGCGCAGTACGGAGTCCATGACGTGTACAGGATAGCCAGATGTGGACAAGTCACGTCGTACACGCACATCTTCAGCAATCTGGTCTTTTCCACTGGAACACATTTCTTTTCGTCGGAGGAGCGATGAAACCACAGAACGTTTCTGGCAATCAGGGTGAACGGACTTAAAATGTAGGTACCGGCCGGTGTGCGTGGTATTCTGTAAATGGTGAAATTTAGAAGTGAGGACTGTCTGGAAACGAGTATATCTAAAAATGGGAGGCGGCCGTTCATTTCCTCTTCAACGGTGAACTGTATGCTAGGCTCCAAACTGTTGAGGTAAGTAGTAAAGTCATGCAATGCTTCTTTCTTCAGGATGCAAAAGCAGTCGTCCACGTACCTCAGGAATACTTTTGGGGCAGGCGTGAAGGACGCAAGAGCACGGCCTTCGATTTCTTCCATGGCCAAGTTCGCAACTGTCACAAAAATCGATGCACCCATGGCGGCTCCGTGAATCTGCCTGAACGGGACATCCTCAAAAGTGAAGTACGTGTTTGACAGGCAAAATCTCAGAAAGCGGGTCAGGTCATGCACATCTATCGGGGTTCTTTCTGGCACTGAAGGGTCTGATTCAAGGGCAGCGGTGCATGCTTCCACGGCAAGGTCAATCGACACACTTGTGAAGAGTGACTTTACGTCGAATGAAACCATGATTTCTCCGGCGTTGATTTTAAGGTTTTGAACCTTTTCGATGAAGTGCTGGGTGTTGCTCAGGTGCGCAGGGCTCCTGTCGACGAGAGGAGAGATAACTCTGTGCAGAAACTAGAACAGATTCTGAAGCGGCGAGCGCGTAAAATTCACTATAGGGCGCAGAGGGACGTCAGGCTTGTGAATCTTTGGCAGGCCGTAGATCGCCGGGGCTGAACCATTGTGGCACAATAGGTAGAAATACAGCGACCTGTGCTGCGGGGGCACCACTCGAAAAACGTAGGCAGCAATTTTTGTAGTTCTCTCTGCACCTTGGCCGTCGGATCTCGAGCGAGACGAAAGTAAGTATTAGCGTCTTCCAAGAGGATCAGCATTTTCTTTTTGTAATCGCACTTATCTAAATGTACAGTGGCAATCCCCTTGTCGGCCGGAAGTATCGCAATGTCTGGATTGGTGCGGAGGCTTGTAATAGCTCCTTTTTCTTGGCGCGTAAGAGGAGAGACCGATGAATGCGAACGTAGCTTGGAAAGGACGCTCACCACGCGTGTGCGGGCTTCGTCTCGGCGCGACGGGTCAACCTGGTTTAAAGCAGTCTCTGCAGCACATATAACCTTTCTGATGTCGGGAGCGGGGCCAGTGTTGAAATTCAGGCCAAGGCTCAAAACAGACATTTCCGCCCGGTTCGGCTGGTAGGACGAAAGGTTTCGCACAAACGCTTTCGGGGCATCCGAAGAGCAAGCAATCTGGATGTGTATTTCTTAGAAATCTATGCTTTCGCTTGACATATACATAATTGCTGCATATGGCGAGCAAACGTACATACACTTAATGTCAAATGACGGCACTCATAGGGCCCTGTAACAGCTCACTGAGGTGTAGTGATATATCTACAGCGCACTCATGAGAAATTCATAGGATTCAAAACATGGAGCCCATGCAGAAATTCTCTCAAAGTTTGTTGCCACATGGGCCTCTTCGTAATCGATGAACCTATAAGGCAAGCCTTCCTTTTGTGTCACAAGAAAAGGCCTAACATATGGGTCTTTTTGCTTCTCTATTAGGGCCAAAATATTTGCTAGCGAGATCTTTCGCAGATATAGAATTATTTCACAAAATGACAAGAAGGAGACTGAAGCTGCACCAAGCAGTACCAGTAAAAACCATATCACAGCTGTTCAAGATGCAGAAAGACCCATGCCTTCATCCTTCTTTTGCATCACACGCAAGAGGGCACTTCGTCTTTCTGGGTCATCATTTTGAGAAGGTTCACTTGGCAACGGCCTTCGGTTGTATTTCTGCAAAGAGCCCTTTCTGGAAACTTGAGCATCCGTTCCTCGTGAGGCACACTGCAGGGGAATTGGAATGCCTTAGTGAGCTGCAACCTGTACGTGCGACGGCATTTTAACTGACATCAGATATTAGTACATTTTCTTGCACATGCTTAGATAATGGAAACTATGAGTGAAAACATACGGTTTGGGGGAAGTGCGCATAGCAAGGCGTAACTTTCCGTTACCAAGAATGTGACAGTCGTCACAAGGAGTCTCTGTTTCTGACATTTAGTCCTTACCTCATGTTGCGGAAAACCCTCCTGCAACGCATTACCAGCGGGTTTCTCTTTACAGCGGAGCATTTTTTAGAGTGAATCCCGGATTAGCTGAGCTAATCTACATTCTGTAGGGATAACGGCAATTTTAACGCTATAGCATTAAAATTTCAATAAGAATGGGTATAGCGCTGTTTGTCTCTACTCCTTTTTGGTCCCTTGTCCTGCTTGCGCTATTGCTCCGAAGTATGAACCAGCAAGCCCGAATTTTACCGTTGCTCAAGTGTGTTGGGAAGGAGACGCGATCTCACTAACGCGATTCACTGCTTGTTTGCAACATGTATAGAGGGTGTCCCAGCTAACTTTAGCCAGAGTTTAAAAATGTGCCGCGGCTCTCTCAGACGACGCGACTAAATGCATCTTTCTGTCAATTGTATGGAGCAACTCACATTATTCTTTTATGGTGCTTAACAGCATAATTACTCGATATTAATTAACCAACTTCGCAAGCAACGGAGATAGGCGAAAATGACCGACGAGAAGGTTGTAGAACGGTCCGCGAAACGTCCAACTGAAGTTTCTAACTGTCCATCTATTACTTACAGGCTTTTTTCGCTCTCTACAGATGCCGACGAAATACAAAAATACCACGTGACATGCCCGTTGCGCGCCGCGATTTCAGTGCTCTCAAACGTTCTGTGTAGGAATGACCAGATCATTTAGCCCGGCGTGCTGCTGCTGAAAAAGATGACAGGGTTGCGACGCAGGCGCTGGCTGTGAGATTTACGCGAGCGCAAGCGATAAGGACTGTGTAGGCTTCTCGCTGTCATGCGCCTCAAGAGAAGCATACCGCTGGCCTATAACGCACAGCCAGCTGC
The DNA here is from genome assembly GCF_052857255.1 of Amblyomma americanum. Lineage (NCBI taxonomy): Eukaryota > Metazoa > Arthropoda > Arachnida > Ixodida > Ixodidae > Amblyomma > Amblyomma americanum. The sequence continues at coordinate 199,023,062 of NC_135498.1, forward strand.
TGCGTCGCTGCCCTGTCACATTTTAAGCGGCAGCACACCGGGCTAAATCGCGCCTACACGGAACGTTTGAGAGCACTGCAATCGCGGCGCGCAAGCGAGCATGTCACGTGGTATTTTTGTAGCAAGAGTTACACTGGGGTACCAGTCGATCATTTCGCCGTGGCTGTTGTGCGCATGCGCAGTTACCATGGCAACCAGAAAGGAGCAGCTGATGCGGCGTGCTTTCACCGTCGCCGCGGCCGCGCGCCCGCTCCACCGTCTGAGCCGCGCGCTTCGTCGCCGCCTCGCCGCTCTATCACCCGAACCGCGCGTGGCATGCGCCGCATTGTGTATAGTTAAAGGCTGAGATGTAAGGGGCGTCTGTATCAAAACGTGTGACATGGATCCAGAGAAGGAGAGTCCATCCGCTTCTAAACGGCGGTATAGACAAGAGAAAATTGCCTTTTCTGATTCTGAGGCTGTCGCCTGGAAGTTGGCTACTCAACAAAGAAAGAATGAGCGTCAGAAGGTGGTGGTAGTGGTTTTATTAAAAATATTAGTAAAAAGGAAGGAAAAGATTTTTGCTAGCCCCGGCACCTGCCATCGATAATGAAGCACCTGAGCTGGGGCAGCGGAAATAAAGGACAGCAGGCAGAATGGAGAAATGAAATGAAAGAGGTGAGGGGACAGGAATAGAGGACAGGGGGAGAAGTAATATGTACAAACTATTTACACAATAAGAAATGTGTCAAAGAGCGTCAGAAGGCGATGAGAGCAGCGGAGAGGCCTGAGCATAGAGATGAAAGCCTTGCCAAACGGAGATTCCAGACTACCGAGCGTAATAGACGGAGCATCGTCGCCGAGATGGAGCCTATATGTCTGATGTTGTCAGGGTGGAACCAGCGGAACACAGACGCAGGACAAGGAAAGGAGGTACACACACCTTGATTTAGAATTGACTTTTTTACCCGATGGGCACGTGTGTTGGAAATATTCGCCCAGGACTAAAAAGTCGCTTTTGCCATATGAATCGGCGCATTCGAAGCTGGTGAAGCGCAGCATCGCAAATTTGTGTTTTTCGAACGCTCTCAAGAAAAGTTGCCCACATGTCATGCAGCAAAGTCTGGCCGAGCAGGTCGCGCCGTTGTCAGATTCTGGGTTTCCCTCGTCGGTTTTGCTTGCAGTGGCTGAATCACTGGGGAATAAGATGAAGAAACTGTCGGCTAAGTCTGCTAGTCCATCGCAAGAGAACAGGAAGAAGATTGAAGTGCTTCCTTACTGCCACAAGACATCGCATGGTCTAAAAAAAGTGGCACAAAAATTCGGTGTCACTGCGGTTTTTTCTGCCCCCCGGAAACTATCTGGTTTGTGCGCCCGTATGTCTGGTGGTCCGCAGAAAAAGGGGACTTGTAAAACCAAGCACCAGACGAGGTTCACTTCGTGTGAAGTAGGGGTGGTATATTGCATCCCATCGTCTGTGGGAAAACCTACATCGGGCAAACCGGAGGGTGCATCAATGAACGTCTGAGGCAGCACCGAAAAACGTTAAATTCAGGCACTGGCAGCAATTTAGCCTTGCATGATAAGGTATGCGAGGGATGTTCTCCTTTGCTTCACCGCACGAGCATTATCGGTCGGGAGAGAACAAGACGAGAGCGTGAAATTCTTGAAGCGTTTCTAATCAGGAAAAACAAGGAAAAGTGTGTCAGCGATCCCTCGGTTTTTATCACGGATAAAGAATATAACTTTCTTTTATCTTAATACAGTTGTTCCCTTCATCCAGAGTGTGCGCTTGCGCAGGGAATCCTTTAAATGTGGTGGTTTTCTTCGAAATAAATCAGTTGCAAGTCCAGCGGTGTGGTGTGTGTACCTCCTTTTCTTGTCCTGCGTCTGTGTTCCGCTGGTTCCACCCTGACAACATTATGAACCAACTAGCCCAGCAATTTACGCTCCTGAACTATATGTCTGAACTCATATTTTCTAGCGCTTAGTGAACACAAGGGACAAGAACACAAATACACAGGACGTACGCTGTGTTCTTGTCCCTTGTGTTCACTAAGCGCTAGAAAATATGAGTTCAAACAATATCCAACTAGCCCAAGTTTCTGCCTATATGTCTTTCATTGCTGAACATACAGTGACCACAACAGGCTCAGCCAGGGAAATGTACCTCTCGCTACGTATATTCTGGCACAACCAAGCTAAGCCACTCCCATTTTTTTTTTGTATTTCGCGGCCATCTTCAAAGAGTGAAAAAGAGCCGATGCGTAATAGAAGGAAAGTTACAACCTGTTCAGTTCGGCATTTCGCGGACCGCTCTGCAATTTTTCCATTGGACTTTTTCGCCTATCTTCGTTGCTTGCGAAGTTGGTTAATTAATATCGACTAATTATGCACTTAAGCACAATACAACAAATAGCGTGACTTACTACATACAATAGAGAGCAGCATGCATTTGGTCGCGACGTCTTAGAGTGCCTCGGCGTATTTTCAAATTTTGGCTAAATTTTAGCTGCCCCGCCGCGGTGGCTCAGTGGTTAGGGCGCTCGACTACTGATCCGGAGTTCCCGGGTTCGAACCCGACCGCGGCGGCTGCGTTTTTATGGAGGAAAAACGCTAAGGCGCCCGTGTGCTGTGCGATGTCAGTGCACGTTAAAGATCTCCAGGTGGTCGAAATTATTCCGGAGCCCTCCACTACGGCACCTCTCTCTTCCTTCTTTCACTCCCTCCTTTACCCTTCCCTTACGGCGCGTTCAGGTGTCCAACGATGTATGAGACAGATACTGCGCCATTTCCTTTCCCCCAAAAACCAATTATTTATATTTAAATTTAGCTGGGGCACCCTGTATATTGAGAGGCTTCGGTTAGGAACAATTGGGGATAATTGTTAAGAATCCCTCAGTAATCTGCGATTCACTGATGACATTGCCTTGCTAAGTCATTCAAGGGTTGAATTTCAAAGCATGATGAATTATTTGGGCAAGCAGAGCAGAACGGTGGGTCTAAAAATTAATATGCAGACAATCAATGCAAGGTTCAACAGCCTCGCAAGGGAACATCGGTTGACAACTGGTAGCGATGCTCTGGAAGTGTTTAAGGAAGGAATACGTCTACTTAGGGCAGGCAGTGACCGCAGATCTCAAGCTATAGAGGGAAATGGGTAGAGAAATAAAAATGGGGTGGAGCGCATTTTGGCGGTTCTCTCAGATAATGAAGGAGTTTACCAATATGCCTAAAGAGAAAAGTATATCCGGGGCATGTTACCGGAACTCACCTATGGGGCTGAAACGTGGAGGCAAGCGAAAACGGTTAAAATGAAATTGGGGACAACGCAGCGAGCTATGGAAAGGCAAATGCACGGTGTAACGTGGGGAGACACGAAGAGGGCTGAGTGGGTCGAGGATAAAACGGTGCTTAACGACACCCTAGTCGAAATCATGAAGAAATGGCTTTGGGCAGGGCTTGTAGATAACCGATGGTCGTTAAGGTTAACAAACTGAATATCAAGACATAGCAAGCGTCTTGATATACTGTAGCGCTCGTCTTGTTCCCCCACTCGTCCGTGTTGCCATTTTGCGCTCTCATGTTTTTCGCGAATACACACCAACAAGCCCAGCTGCAAGTACTTCTCAAGCGTAACAGATAGCAGCAGAAGGTTAGGTGGGCGGATGAGGTAAAAAAAGTCAGCGGGATAAGGTGGCCGCAGCTGGAACAGGCCAGAGTTAATTGACGTGGCATGAAAGAAGACTTTTTCCTGCAAAAGACGTAGTCAGGTTAATGATTACGAGATTCAATTTTGATAGTTTACTAAGAACGGCCATTTTTGCACCTTGCATCGATGTGAAACAAATATAGCGACAAGAAATCGACGATTTAGCAGCGAGACGTAGGCATGCATGTATTAGTCTCAGCATTCAAATTTATGTCACGGATCTCTCCGGAGAACACTCGGACCGATGAATGGACTAGGCGACGGGTGTACCCACACAAACGCACGTTTATTACACCCTACGTGGCACACACACTAGAACACAAAACTAACAAAACTAACACAAAGCACGAAGACTGTTGTCACGACCTGACGACGTCTACCGTGCAGGTAGACGTCGGGGGAACAGAAGGCTAGGCGCTTTAATCAGACAGCCAGGGTCCAAAGCACAGAGCCAGAGCGCCTCGGGAGCCAACCAACACTTCGTCGTCGTCTTTTACTAAGCGTGGAGGCCGCGCGGCGCGTTCAGCACATGGCATTATCCCCCCCCCCCCCCCGCGAAAGCAAACACCGTCTCGGTGTGGAATGGGTTATGCACAGTGAGAGCAGAAGGGGAAAAACAAACGAAAAATAGGGGTGAGGTGAATTATACATCCGGCGCTAGTTGAGAGGTGAGGAGAGCCAAGTTCACACGTGGGGTAAGGAGGTAAAGGGGCGACACACAGTGTGCACACAGCGCTCAGTCACGCGAATAGTACGGTTTTAGGCGCACTACATGGACGACTTCAGGCCGTTGATGCTGACGGCCGGCGACCACAGTTCCATCGGGGACAACTTCATAGTTGAGGCTGTTCGGGCGGCGCAGGACTTTGTACGGGCCAAAATACCGATTGATAAGCTTTTCGCACAACCCCTTGCGGCGCAAAGGTGTCCACACCCATACCTTGTCACCCGGCTCGTAGTGCACGTCCCTGTGCCGAAGGTTATAGTGTCGAGCATGGACGAATTACTGGTCCTTGATGTTCAAGCGGGCCAGCTGACGGGCTTGCTCTGCGTTTTCCACGAAGTTGCCTGCTTCAGGGGTTACCTCTTCATCGCCGTACGGGAGCATCGCATCCAACATAATGCGGACCTCCCTGCCATACACGAGACGGAACGGGGTAAACTGGGTGGTTTCCTGCGTCACTGTATTATATGCGAAGGTGACGTACGGCAAGATCTCATCCCACGTTTTATGTTCAACGTCAACGTACATCGAGATCATGTCCGCTAATGTTTTGTTGGGCCGTTCCGTTAGACCATTAGTTTGGGGATGGTACGCTGTTGTGGGTCGATGAGCTGTGTGGCTAAGCGTTAAGACGTCACGTAAGAGCCGGGCTTGAAACGCCTTGCCTCGGTCAGTAATGATGATCGATGGGGCGCCGTGTCTAAGCACGATTTCGTGCATAAAGAAGAGGGCCACTTCGGCGGCAGTACCTCGCGCAAGGGCCTTCGTTTCAGCGTAACGGGTCAAGTAGTCGGTGGCGACTACGATCCACTTGTGGCCGGACTACGAAAGAGGAAATGGCCCCAAAAGGTCCATGCCGACTTTGTCGAATGGTTTTTGTGGTGGCTTGATGCACTGAAGCAGCCCGGGAGGCTTGAGCGTCGGTTTCTTCCGCCGCTGACATTGCCGGCATGTCCGGACATAACGCTTGACGCTTGACGTGAGCTGGGGCCAGTAATAGTTCTGCCGGATTCGGGACAAGGTGCGGGTAACACCAAGGTGGCCGGAAGTTGGTTCATCATGGCAGGCCAGGAGAACTTCATCCCGTAAATCAGACGGTATGACGAGCAGGTAAGTTGTCGGACTGGAAGTAGAGTTCTTTTTATAAAGCACCCCGCTCCGGAGGCAAAACGATGATATCCCACGAACTAGGTACCGTGGTATCTCAGGGTGCCCACCTTCGAGATGTTCTATGAGCAGACGCAGCTCGGCGTCGGCACGCTGTCTGGAGACGAGCTCAGACGTGCTGACGGCTCCAAGGAAGCTGTCGTCGTCGATGGTGTCTTGTGGAGGAGGTTCGACGGGAGCGCGTGACAGGCTATCAGCGTCGGTGTGGTTCCGGCCGGACTTATAGGTGATGGTGAAATCGAATTCCTGCAGGCGTAATGCCCTACGGTCGAGGCGGCCGCAAGGGTCCTTTAAATTTTTTAGCCAGCACAGCGAATGGTGGTCGGTGACGACACAAAACGGTCTGCCATACAGATATGGGCGGAACTTAGCTGCTGCCCAGACTACGGCTAAGCATTCTTTTTCGGTGGTAGAGTAGTTCAACTCAGCGCGCGACAGTGCCCGGCTGGCGTAGGCAATTACTTTGTCGACACCGTCTTGCCGCTGGACGAGAACGGCGCCAAGACCGACGTTGCTCGCATCCGTATGTACCGTCGTGTCGGCATCTTCGTCGAAATGTGCTAGGATTGGCGGCGATTGGAGTCGGCGTCGTAATTCGTTGAAGGCAGTCTGCTGTTCGTTGCCCCAGAAAAATGTGTATCATCCCGGGTTAGGAGCGTCAGAGGGCTGGCAAGCTGGGCGAAGTTTCTAATGAAGCGACGATAATAGGAGCACAGGCCCAAGAAACGTCGGACTGCTTTTTTGTGAACGGGGACCGGAAAGGCCGCAACGGCAGCAAGCTTCTCTGGGTCAGCTCGGATTCCATCAGCACTAATGACGTGCCCGAGAAACTTCAATTCGGTGAATCCAAAGTGACATTTTTGTGGTTTGAGGGAGAGGTTGGCGGAACGAACGGCTTCGAGGACAGTTCTGAGACGGTGCAGATGTTCCGTGAACGTTGCTGAAAAAATAATGACATCGTCAAGATAAACAAGACATGTCTGCCCCTTCAGACCTGTGAGGACGGTGTCCATCATTCTTTGGAAAGTGGCAGGAGCGCAGCAGAGCCCGAAGGGGAGGACGCGAAATTCGTAGAGCCCGTCCGGTGTGATGAAGGCGGTTTTCTCACGGTCCCTCTCATCGACTTCTATCTGCCAATAACCGCTCCTGAGGTCTGCCGAAGAGAAGTACTTGGCTTGGCGAAGACGGTCGAGGGAGTCATCGATACGGGGCAGCGGATACACGTCTTTCTTTGTCACACTGTTAAGTTTCCTATAGTCGACGCATAATCGCAGTGTTCCGTCTTTCTTCTTCACCAGGACTCCAGGAGACGACCACAGGCTGCTTGACGGTTGGATGACGCCGTCCGTGAGCTTCTCTTTGACCTGTATTTGTATATCATCTCGCTCCCGAGGGGACACACGATAGGGCTGCTGATGAATGGGTCGAGCTCCTTCAGGCGTGATGATGCGGTGTTTAACTATCGAAGTTTGTCGCACTTTAGACGACGACGTGAAACACGCACGAAACTCCCGCAAGAGGTCCTGGAGTTGCCCCTTTTCAGCGGATGAATGGCCCGGATTTATGTTGACGTCGTCGAGCGCTCCTGCGTCACCTCCAGTGGTGTCCTCCTCGCAAGCAAAACATTCGGCCACTTCCTGGACATGGACGACGTAGGCGATGGCTGTGCCACGGAATAGATGTCGATGCTCGTTGCAAAAGTTGGTAATAAGGACCTCTGTCCAACTGTCATGCAGGCAGCTAAGGCCTCGTGCCACCGCAATCCCCTTAGTGAGTACGAGAGAGACATTAGGCTCGACAACCCGGAGTCCCCGCTGTGGTTCATCACAGGTAACTCTCGCGAGAATGCTAGCACGTGGGGGCACCGTAACGTTATCCTCGGCGACTCGCAGGGCGGACTGAGAACCCTGGTGCGCCGGCTCTGTTGTGGCCAATTTGGTGGAAAACGTCACCAAGCGATTCGGGAGGTCTATTATAGCACCGTGCTCACGAAGAAAGTCGATGCCAAGGATGACATCGCGAGAACATTCGCGCAGAACAAGAAAAGTGGCGACGAAGGTGCAGCCGCGAACCATAACACGGGCCGCACACATACCGAGTGGTGCGACATGTCCCCCCGCCGTACGTATGTCGGGGCCTTCCCACGGTGTCGTCACTTTTTTCAGGGTCGTCGCAAGCCGTCCGCTAAGGATGGAGTAATCTGCGCCCGTATCAACCAACCCGGGCACACTGGTACTAGCGTCTACTACTAGTGTTCCACTATTAGCGGTCGACGTTCGTGCTCGCGGTTGGTTCGGTGGGGCTGCGGCGTTGTATGGATCCAGTAGGCGGCGTCGAGGCGACGTTCGCTGTGCTTGAGCTGGCGTCGCTGGCTGCGTCGTACAAGCTCCAGGTCCAAGCGCCCGTGGAGGTGATGCCGGTGTTGGCGTTGAGGGCACCACCCGGATGGGTGGCAACAGCGCTGGAGACACCCCTGGCCGTAGCAGGTGGTAGCGTCCTCTGTTGACTCCCCGGAACGGGCTCAGGCACGGCAGCAAGTCCACGATGCGATGTCGTAGAACGCGAGCTCACCGGAGCAGTAGCCGGCGTCGCTCTCTTCCAGCCGATGTGTCCCTGACCTGCCGGAGCCTCCACTTCTCTGCTGCTCCCCCCAGTGCCCCGCTCTCACTCGCCCTTTTATAGCCTCTGTGCTAGTCCACGTAAGTCTTGTCGTCTTCTTCTCTTCTCCACCAATCATCTCTCTCCACCTCACCGAATGCTTCTTCTTCCTCTTCTTTATTCTCCGGTTAATTCACGTCGTCTTCTTCACACCTTTTTTCCTTTAAAATTTAATTTACCTCCTTAATATATGTGACAAGGGCCCCCTCTCTCAAGAGTTTTTCAATGAAAAACTGCTCACGTCACCCTCATCACAAGCCATCCAGCCAACCGACTATATTCCGTGGCGATTCTGGACCCAGCACACTCCACACCGCAGATGTACAGCACACACCAAACGCACACCACTCAGACAGCACACCAAATTGAGTTTTCAGAACACTAACACACCACTGCCGTTGTCCGTACAGAGTCCTTAATAAACATGTTCGTGTCCACAACACACTCCCATGTATAATCACATAACACCAACAACAGCAACAAGAACAAGATAAATCCCAGCGATCCAATAATGCGACCACAACAACAAGATACAACCCAGAGATACCCAGAGCTGTCCAGTTAGCTCTATCTCTATACAAGTCTAATTTTTAACATATGACCTCCGCTCTGTCTGGCCCATCCAAAAACATCTCCCCCTTGATTTGGAGTAGAGCTGTAATCCTCTGTCTGCATTCAAATTGGGCTTCTTCAGTACCTCATCCTCTTCTGCGTTTTTCTTCCCACTGAACGTGAGCGTCTCAGCAACATCACCTGTCTCCTCGGGCACTACCGCACATGCTACCTTGGGGGCGTACTGTACGGGAACTCTTTCTTCGTACTTTTTCAACATGTATGCATGGAAAACCTTCTTGGTGTTGTTTATCAGTAACTCATAATCCATGTCATTTTTCTTCTGCGTCACAAGGTAAGGGCCCTTCCACTGCATCAGTAACTTATTATGATCCGTGCGTAGCAGGATGAGAACCTTGTCGCCTGGATTCAGATTCCTGCGAGTGGCTTTCTTGTCATAGCAGCCCTTATAGCGTTCGCGCGCCCGTTACAGACCTTGATGTGCTAGCCTGCATGTTTCTTCCAACTTGTCCCGCAGCTCAAGAACGTATGTGTATGTTGTCTTGAGATCTGATGCAATCTCCTTATTAGCCCACAGCTCCTTGAGTATTGTAATTGGACCTCTAACGGTTCTCCCATACAACATCTCAAAGGGCGAGAAACCAAGACTCGTTTGTGGTACTTCACGGTAAGCGAACAAAAGAGCTGGTAGATATCTATCCCAATCTGTAGGTCTCTCCTGGCACATTTTCTTGATCATATTTTTGAGTGTGCCGTTGAACCACTCTGCAAGCCCATTACACATGGGATGGTAAGGCGTTGTCAGTATTTGCCTCACTGACAAAAGGCGGTTAACCTCCTTCATTAGTTCCGATGTGAAGTTCGAGCCCCGGTCACTCAAAACTTCCCTCGGGAACCCATAACGTGAAAACATTTCCACAAGACCCTCCGCCACTTGGATACTGTCAATAGTTCTCAGTGGAATAGCGTCAGGATAACGAGTGGCCACGTCAACTAGAGTAAGCACATATCTATTGACTTTGGCGGATACTGGAGAGATTGGCCCCACAATGTCAATAGCCACTCGCTGAAACGGTAGGTCGATGGCTGGCATCTTGCCCAGAGGCAAATACCAACTCTTCCCTTCGGAACTGTGCGCTGGCACACATCACATGAGCGAACAAAGCGCTTAACGTCACTTTGAACACCCGGCCAAAAGAACTCCTCGGTGATCCTAGACACCGCTTTTTGAACACCCTGGTGTCCGGCCATAATGGCGTCATGTCCCAAGCGTAGCAAGGTCTCTCGCATGTCTCCCGGTAACACCAGCTGTTGGACACGCCTTCCTGAACTAAATATGCATTCGCTGTGCAGAAGGCCATTTACCAATTGATATTCGAAGGACGTGCGACTCTTTTTCTTTACACTTTTTCCCCGACTCTTTCGAAGGAGGTGTTCAGGCTCGGGTCTTCTTTTTGCCTAATTGCAATTTCGCCCGGTGTTACGCGCAGGCACATCGCAACAGGAGTAGAGAGCGGACGCTGCGTTGCTCGGGCTGTCGCTTGAGCTCTTGTCTCCACTGCCGACGAGAAACTGACTGCACCCGTCTGAGCTGTCGCGGGCCTTTCCTCCTTTGGATGTTCTTCAACTCTGAGCATCCTCCACTCGGGATCGGGGTCTTCGACACCTCTTGCACCCGCAATGTTCCCCAAGATAAGATCGTAAATGGGTTGGTCTACGCACTTTGCCACTACCTGTCCAGTATAATATGGCGTGGACACTAGAATCCTTGCTTCAGGAAGGTACCTCACTGAGCTATCTACAAGAGTGACGGCCGACGCTTCCCCTGTAAGATCCTCGTCCTTCACCAGGCTTCTACGAACCAAGACTGTGTTGGCTCCGCTGTCTCTAAGCACCAATATAGGACGGTCTCCTATTTGCCCAACCACCACTGGCATTGCTGCTTTCGACTTGGGTGTTCCACTCACTGCCTCATTTTCCAGCGTCGTTTGCTCTCCTTTCCACTGTGGAACTTCGGGTGACGTGACAAGTTCTACCCTAGAGTCGACAACGCATGCAGCTCGGTCCTGAGTTCTTTATCGGCACTCATCCAGAGTATGACCCCTCCTCTTACAACCTTGACACACAACCTGTGTTTTTTGGGCAGCGCTACTAGTCCGACAGTCAGCTGCACGGTGTCCCACCTTTGCCGCACAGAAAACACCTTAATGGCACCTTAGATGCACCGCCATATGATCTTGGTCTTACCGCATCTGTCTCTAAGGTCGTTTGGGTTTCCTCCTTTGCCTTACTCAAATTTCTTAACCCTTGAGCGTCGAGGATTTGGTGTGCAGTGTCGGCGAACTCTTCCAGCGAACACAACTTTCTTTCAGCAATAGCGCCAGCTTTGAGCTGCAACACGCTAAAAATTGCTCTGTGACCAGCTTGTCACGCACACCTTGAAAACTCTTCTGTGTTTGACATATCAAGCCACCTATCAAAATAGTTGGATAGCCTGCAGAAAAACTGCTTAGCGGTTTCCGAATCCTCATGTTTCGCGACGCGAAATCTCTCACGAAAACCCTCTGCCGTAAGCCTGAATCTTTGGAGGAGTGCCTTTTTTACTTTCTCGTAGTCCATGGAATCAGCCGCACGCATCCTTCCATACACATTCAGCGCCTCTCCGACCAAACACATACTTAATGCCGTGGCCCATTCACTGCGCTCCCAGCCTTGCCCCAAAGCTATCCGCTCGAATCGTTACAGATATGCATCCAAATCATTTCTCTTGTCATCAAAAGGAGCCATCAGCTTTCTTGGACAAACTCTGGCAGGTCTAGAAGATTCTGTACCCGCCAAGGAACTCTGATCATTGTCCGTGGTATCGTCATATCCTCCCGCGACATGCGCCTGTTTCCACAAAATAAACTCTTTCTCCGGTTCTATCCTTCTCTTCTCCTGTTCTTTGCCTTGGGAGCTCTTTCCTCTTCCCGCTCTTCTGCCTCGCGCGCGTCTGCGCGTGCTTGCGCCCTTTCCTCTCTCTGCCTCTTTGCCTCCTCGTCATAGAGATGCATCGCCTCTTCCTTGCTTAACCCTAGCTTGAGCGCCAATTCTAACGTTTTTGCCAAATCCATACTTTCTGCAGTCGAGAGATCGGAAAAATCCGAGACAAAGCAACAAAGAAAAAGGAAATGTATCTTGGCACAGGCTCGCCACTTTGTCACGGATCTCTCCGGACACTCGGACCGAAAGAATGGACTAGGCGACGGGTGTACCCACACAAACGCACATTTAATACACCCTACGTGGCACACACAATAGAACACAAAACTAGCAAAACTAACACAAAGCACGAAGGACTATAAATACACACGACCCGGGCACACTGCTACTAGCGTATACTACTAGTGTTCTACTATTAGCGGTCGGCGTTCGTGCTCACGGTTGGTTCGGTGGGGCTGCGGCGTTGTATGGATCCAGTAGGCGCCGTCGAGGAGACGTTCGCCGTGCTTGAGCTGGCGTCGCTGGCGGCGTTCGACGCGCTTGGGCTGGCGTCGCTGGCTGCGTCGTACAAGCTCCAGGTCCAAGCGCCCGTGGAAATGATGCCGGTGTTGTTGGCGTTGGGGGCACCAAGCAGAATTGACATCTGAGCTAGTTGGTCAAAGTCCCACCCGAATGGGTGGGTACAGCGCTGGAGACACCCCTTGCCGTAGCAGGAGGTAGCGTCCTCTGTTGACTCCCCGGAACGGGCTCAGGCACGGCAGGAAGTCCACGATGCGATGTCGTAGAACGCGAGCTCACCGGAGCAGTAGCCGGCTTCGCTCTCTTCCAGCCGATGTGTCCCTTACCTGCCGGAGCCTCCGCTTCTCTGCTGTTCCCCCCAGTGCCTCGCTCTCACTCGCCCTTTTATAGCCTCGGTGTTAGTCCACGTAAGTCTTGTCGTCTTCTTCTCTTCTCCACCAATCATCTCTCTCCACTTCACCGAATGTTTCTCCAGCAGTCATCTCTGTACACCTCACGGAATGCTTCTTCGTCCTCTTCTTTATTCTTCGGTTAATTCACGTCGTCTTCTTCACACCTTTTTTTTCCTTTAAAAATTAATTTAGGCTCCTTAATATATGTGACCATTTACAGCCTCATAGTGCGCCCGTTAGGCTGTGATCATTCCATTTCCTGTCGGCAACTACAGCCAATTTTGCAAAGTGGGGTTGGCTGTAGTAATGGTTGAGGAATAGCTCGCTTGCCAATATTTTTTTTAGCGCTATTCAGCTAGCCAACTCAAACTCCGATCCTAGCTAAGATTCCACGAGCTTGTCTTTGTTTCTTAACAGGAAATTGTTTATGATCGCAATTTCATGACTATCGTAAAAATTTTTAACAATCAGTATAGGCGCAGCTCTCTCAACGGAAGGTTTGTAGATTTTAGCTTTTAACGTTTTTGACATCATCAAAAATATTTCGCATTGGTTTTCTAAGGCAGCCTTAACGAATTTTTGACAGCGAACGACTAAGTTTACATCACTGATTTTTGTACCCATCGTAATATTGAACAATTATCTTCTATATTTTATACCGTTGTGTTACATTGATTTACAGTTGCCTCACTATTAATATGCATGCCCAAGAATGCTGTACTTAAAAAAAGCAATGCATAATTTATGCTCATATTCATTTTTGGAGTCGTTGAAGAAGTTCTTGTTCAAGAAGAATGGCATGAAATCTTAATTGGCGGCAAATGGTGTGCTTTTTGAATTTCAAAGTGTTCGATAACTGCGAAAAGTAGTGTTGTTTACGTTTCGTGTCTTTGCCCTTTTAAATAATTAGGCTAACAAATGTAGTACGTGGTTGCTACTCTACCGTCGTTTTTCTTGCTCAAAGAAGATAAATTTCTGCAATGATTGACCCTGTGTGGATTTCATCTGGAAGGCGCCTTTATGCCAAATAAAGTGCTGCAGCACACGCCATGATCTCAGTGATACTGCCGCGAAGAATTAGGCGTCCTTAAAATAAACACGCTGCACCGCACTCCTAGAAAAAGGGGGCCGCGCCTTAGCATAGTCGCTTCGGTAAGCGCGTCAAAGATGTCCCTCATACAGCTGCTTGCAGCAGTCTGTTGGTGTCCAGAGCACCGGTCTGAGCTAACGCTTCTGTGCAAACATCCGACCCCATAGAACTGGAGGGCGCAGATGACTTGCATATCGACTGTGAGAGAATCAGGCCAACCACCCAGTCTACAGAGACATGGGTTGAGGCTGATTGGTCTCAGGTCCAGCTGAGGTCAGGTTCAATGTTTTTGACAGGCGAAAATGACACTGGAAATCTTTGTCGGTCACCTCATTAAATGTCTGCAGTCGGTCATATCGAAGTTTTCCGCTACTAGAAGCTATGAACCGCGCTGGTGGTTCTGGTCCCGAGTTGAATTTGAGGGCTTTAACCATGCACACAGTTGCCCCGAGTTCGCCTGTTAATCAAAACTATAGGTCATAACAAGGGGCGGCGTACAACTCTTATGCTCGTACACGCTACGGCTGTGTCACGCCCACGTTCTTTTCTTCCACAGGAAAGTGGTGCTGACAGGCAATAGCAATCTTGACCGTAGAAATGTAGGAGTTAGAAGAAAACACGTGCAACGCTATGAATTTCTTCTCTCATACTTGCAATGCATAGAAACGCTATAACTTGCATAGCAACGTCGCCGGAGAAAAATGAATGTGTTTTAGCTCCGGTTCAACCTGGTGTGACGCAATAGATACAGCTGGCCGAGTGGAACCCGCTCAGTCGAATTGCAGTCAGTCTTTCGCCGCTCCGTTTCGCTGGGCGTTTCTTCACCTTCGTCCCTGGACGTCGATTCATTCTCTCTATACCTCTCCCTCTCTCCACTCCTTTCCTGCTCGGTAGATGGATGGATGGATGGATGGATGGATGGATGGATGGATGGATGGATGGATGGATGGACGGACGGACGGACGGACGGACGGATTGATTGATGGACGGACGGATGGACGGACGGACGGACGGACGGATGGAAGGACGGATGGATGGACGGATGGATCGACGGATGGACGAAGCGTATCCTTTGAAACGGGGTGATGGCAGTTGCCACCATGCTCAGCTTTTTTTCCTTTGCTTTTGTATAACTGTGTTGTAAATTATTAAAATTCGCCATTTTTTTTAATACGTTTGCCTGCACTTTTAACCTTATGTCACCTCTGTGCTTTTGAGCCACCAATCTTATAATCGCTTTTTGCTAATTTCCACCGCAGGTTTTTTTCATTACCATTGTTTTCTATAAACCCTAAAGCCTCAGGAAGAGCGACTGTGCCAGCATCGACATCGGAATGGATACCACCACATTTTAGTATGAGGTGTTCTATTGTTTCTACAGATTCACCACATACAATGCATGTGTCGCCTTCTTCGTTAAATTTCTTTTTATAGCTGCGCGTTCTAAGACAATGTCCTAGCTTCATAGAGTAGGGCACTCCCTCTTGAGTTGTCATAAAACGCTTCCTTCCTGATCTGCTGTTTCCAGTATCAGTACAGTTGTACACTATGCTGCTTTTGAATTGAATTTATTCAATTTTACCTTCCGCTTTTTTACCCTGTCGTTTAATTCTCTCTCTTTCTCCGGCCTCTTATCTGGCATCCTTATCCGGCCTCTTAACTGATTAGCTTCCTAGTTCTTTTCCGGGATTTTGAGTAAACGCTCTTTCTGTATAGTAATTTAAATACCTTAGCTTCCCACCTTTTATCGTCCAATTTCCTCAGGCGTTCCTCGTATAGTATTTTACTCTGAGCTTCCCCTCCTTCGACGTCTAGCCCATATCACCCTGTACTGTCTCGTTTGTGGTTTTCCCGTGTCCACCTAGTGCTAATCTTCCAACATATCTCTGATTCACTACTAATCCCGACTGAATTTCTGACCTTAAGCACACAACCGTATTCCCAAAAGTAAACCCCGGCACCAATATTCATTTCCAAATACCTCTGTGTACTTCATACCTGTTGTACCCTCACAATGAACTATGTTTCATTATTCCGGCATCTCTTCGCCGTTTTGCTATGAGAGACTGCTTGCTTTTTCCCGTGTACATCTGCCCTTCGTTTGCCCATACTCCGAGATATTTGTATTCGGCCACTCAGGGTATTTCAAGGCCTTGTATTGTAAGCACCTGATCAGATGTATCATTGAAAATCATCACACCGGACTTAGCTACGCCAAAACTGAAACCTAGAACGTCTCCTTTATCTCCACAGCAATTAACCAGATTTTGCGAATCCTCCTGGCTATCTGCTAACAGCACAATATTGTCCGCATAAAGTAAACCCGGTAGTCGTTGCTAAACAACCTTTCCGCCTAATCTGTACGACAGATTAGAACCTATATTGCTTCCTTGCAGCCTTTTTTCCTTACTTATCATGTAAAGCATGAATAGCAGCGGTGATAGAGGACAACCTTGCCTTAATCCTTTGCGTACCTCGACAGTTGTTGTAGTCCTCATTCCTTCTCATGTTATTTCAACTTTATTTTCTCGATATATTTCCTATAGAAAATCAACTATCCCATGACCGATACCTTCATCTTTTAATATGTTCCACAGGAGTTCCCTGTTCACGTTGTCGTATGTACCGCTGATGTCCAGGAAGACAAATACAAAGGTCTGTTTTCCGCCTTAGCTATTTCTGAGCACTGGGTAAGCACGAACTTGCTATCATCTAAGCGCCTACCACTTCTGAACCCGTTCTGAAGTTCTCCGAGTGTTCTATTACTTTCTACCCATGACTGCATTTTTAATTTAACCGCCTACATCGCCAGCCTGTTTATAACTGATGTTATCGTAATTGGTCGGAATTATTTTATGTTCGTATTATCGCCTTTGCCTTTACAAATCAAATTAATTTTACTCGGTTTTCATTTGTGCGGGATTTGCTTATTTGTTATGACTGCCTCCAATGTTTTTATCAGCGTTTCCTTGCCTCTTGGGCTAAGTTCATTAAGTAGCTTGATTGGAATTTTGTCTATCCCTGTGGACGTGCATTTTGGAATATTTGCTTTCGCGTTTTTCCAGTTACAATTGGTCAGTTCTATGCTGTTTCTTATTGCGCTTTGATGTGTTGCTTCCTTATTTCGGGCAATTACGCTATCGTTTTTCCTGAATGACTCAGCTATAACTGACGCAATGTAGTTCAAAGCGTCATCTCCCTCTAAATATTTTACCTACGCATCGTTAATCTGTTCCTGCTTCCTGTGATTCGTTTTACCCAGCCAGCTTATATGGTTCCAGAATTTTCTTGACCCACATTTATTTTCATCGCGAAATTCAGCCAGCCAGCGGTCAGAGGACTGCTTCAATTTAGCCTGGCCGAGGACCTGTACTTGTTTCTTTTGACGATAAGATTCCCAATTTTGGCCTATTTCCTTTTCAGGTAACTGCGCCCTCTTTGCTTCTCTGTGTTTCCGTGGTGCCAACCGTCGTTGTTCGATGGCTTCCGTAATTTCCTTATTCCACAAACTTCTTTGCTTCCTCTTTCCTCTCCAGCGGTTTACTCTCTTTACTTATTTTATTTTTGTACTAATGAGTATTTCTAACTGATTATAATCCCACTTTTGTATGGCATGTTTCTCTATTGCTTCCTCTATGCCGGCCACTATTTGTGCTAATTGTTACTCATTTAATTTTAATTTTTCGTACTCTTTTTGGCTTCCCTGCATTTCTCGTTTTAGCAGGGCTCCCAGCTGTAGACTAATGCGCTTATGAACAGTTCTGAGGTTGTACTTCTTTTCTTCATCCATCTCGTTCGACATTAAGCAGTAGTCAATGGTCGTTTGCCTGTTACGGGAATTCCCACGTGATTTGTCCCCCACACTTATTTTCTCTATTTACAATAACTAGGTTGAGTCGCTCACAGAAGTCAAGCATCAAGTTCCCGTTAAATTCTGTATATACATCCAGATCTTCGATGTGGCCATTCATGCCACCCAGCAGAATTATATCGGCGCCTTATCCAAACTGCTTTATATCGTCATTCAGACATTTAACTAGATCCTTGTCCTCTTATCTGCATTTTTCCCTTTCCGTAAATAAACTACTCCTAGCCTTGTCCTTTTACCGGCAATTGTACCTTATACCCAGAGATGTTTCATGCAAGTTGACTTTATTCTTTGCCAATTTGTTCCTTGATGTATCAGCACACGTACTCCTCCCTTCCTCTCCGTTGTTGTTCAGTTGCTGTCTTCCCAGATGTAGCCATCAAAAAACGTGTGGGTCTTCTAGATCCCTGAGATGTGTCTCGCATAGCGCGTATACACCTACTACTTCCTCCTTTAACTGCTGTTCTATTTCTAACCACTTCACTCTCTTTCTACCACCTTGCATATTTATGTGCCAGGTCCTGGCGTTAAATTTATTTTTGTCTAGTTTTCTTCCTGGACCTCCCAGTGGCCATTTAATTGGCGTCAGCCTCCATTGTTACACTTTCTACTTTGCTTCTACCAACCCCTACGCCCTGAGCCGCAGTGGACCCCTAAAAAAGCTAGTGCCCGGCCTGCCAGGCGCCGGCTGATCTCAGCTCCTAGCCTTCCATTAAAGTGGATGCCATCTCATGCAAAGCCTCCGCCAAAGCCTGTTCTATGCACTTCCCTGTTTGTCTGCCACTTCAAAGCCTTTCTCCTGGCTTAACTTCCTTATCTCCCGATTAACAGCCCCAACATCCTTGGCAATTTCTCTATTCCGTCCTTGCACGTCCGGCACTGTGCGCACTAAGATCTAGACTTGCTGTGCTATTGCCCTTAAGTCTTCAACTCCCTCCGCTAATCGTTCCACTACTTATGCGGCTTCACCATTCAGGACATCATTTAGCCCCACCGCTACCACTACCAAATTGCGCTCTGCAACATTCTTAGAAAATTCGGTTTTCTCACTCTCAGTGCAGCGTGCATTGTCCTCCCTGAGAAAACCCGTACTGCTATCCGCTTTACACCCTTTACACGATCCTTTATAGTTGTTTTGCATCTACTCATATTTGAGTCACCACCGATAAGCGCTAGGGTAGTCCCTTCCTCTCTCCTAACTTCCAGATTATGCTGCTTCTTTTCATTGACTGTGACCTCATTCCTTAGGGTTCGCTTCTCCCCTCCTCTCGGTCGCCTCCAGACGTCCTAGCTGCCGCGTGTGCGTAGCTGCTCCTGTCTTAACCTGCCTGATCTACTTTCCTATTGCTTTCCATGCCAATGCAGGCCCCATCCACGTGGCTGGAGCTGTAATGATAACTTCAACAAAAAAGCTACTGAAGCCATCAAGAACTACGACCAGTTGACTTCCACCCTTCCTGACAAAAGCGTGTCGCACTAAAACTGCTTGCACGGATGAACCTGGAATCAGTAGGAAAGTCAGCAAAAGCGGCTGAGGCCAGGTGCGTCTAAATTTTCTTTTCAGGAAAAACGCATAAGCCTGCATGCCCGCTACGTGCCATTGTGTCCGAACGAGATACGTGGCAAAAAGTTGTGACTTCCTTCGGCGCCAACTGGACAGAATAGGTGGCGGTGACCCTTGCCACGTTCGAAGCTGAATGAAAGTGGTGCAGGTCCTGGAAGGAGGCAAGTCGTCGGCCTCCACTTGTTTTTCTATTGACGTTGAGGACTCATTTTACTCTGGGCCTCACGACGGTTTGTTTGAGGCTGTCCGTGAAAGCTTGTTAAGAATATGGCAAATTCAGGGTAAGAATTCCACTGTTGTCACAACTGATAAATTTCTGGACCTCCTAAAGATTTATTTAGATTCTACTGTTATTTGCTTCCAGGAAGAGTGTTACTTACAAATAGCGGGAATATGTATAGGCTTGTTAGTTGCTCCTGTTTTCAGTGATATTTTTGTGGCGTCATTTGACCGGCGCCTTGAAGCCAGCTTGAAGGACACAGGGATAGCACGTATTTTCAGATACGTTGATGTCTATCTTATCCTCCTTAATGTTCCTACACACTGTGCCCCAGATACACTTGTAATCCAGACTCTCACAGCTTTTGGTTCTTTATGCTGGGGCCTGAAATTCAAGCATGAACAGGCAGTTAATGATCGACTCTAGTTTCTGGACCTACAACTTATTTTTACAAATGTGCATGCGTGTTTGCCTTATAAGCCGCGCTCAAAGGAATCACTTTTCACCTATGATAGTGCCCACTCCAAGCTGGTAAAGCGTGGAATAGTATTTCATTGCATGAAATCTGCTTTTGAATATTCAGGCACCCACAAGATAGGTCAAAGCTTCGAGTCTCTGATTGACCGAATTTAATCTAGAGGTTACCCAGCCCATATGGTCACCGGTATGTCTGAAAACCTTTTGAAAAAGAAAAAATCTGACCAAGCTAAACACGACACAGAGCAGAAACCTGTGCAGTCAATGCCTTACCTGCGCAGTGTCTCACACAATTTGAAGAAAGTTGCGGCTCGTCGTGGTGTTAAGCTTGTTTTTTAGGCTATCTGCAAACTGGCAAAATTATGTCCAATGGTGACCAAGAAGCGTGCTAAGATGGCCTGTAATATCAAGCATCAAACCGTATACACACAATGCACTGCAAATGTTGTGTATGAAATCCCCCTGACATGCGGCAAAGTGTATGTTGAGCAAACCGGGAAATATTTTAATGAGTGCGCCCGCAAGCACAACGTCACCGTGAAGAGCAAATCTGGAGGTAACCTTCCGTTACACTGCAGCAGTTGCCAAAACTGCTGCCCCAAGTTTAATAAAACGAAGTTTCTTGCTAAAGCTCAGGACAAGACCGAGAGAGAAGAAATTGAGGCCTTTTTCATTGAGCTACGAATAGACAAGTGCGTTATCACGCCTTCTATTACCTTTTTAGGAATGAAATATCCGTTTTGGATGGCTACATCTAGTCTCTCAACCCGTTTGCTCCTATCTATTTTATTTTGCTTTTAGACTTTTTGACGTGCCTTTATCTCTCTTTTTTGCCGCCCTTTACACGGTTTATATCCCCGTTTCTCCTGTTTCCTTTCATTGCCAGAATTTTTTCTTGTTGTTATGCATATTTTTCTTGTTGTTACGCACTTCTTTCTTTTCACTGTCTTCTTTCATGCAGCGCTGTATTCTCATGTTGTTATGCATTGTTGTTAGCCCATGTGAATTCTATATTACCATACCTCGGCATGTGTTGATATGCTCACCTTCTTAGGTTTTTAATCTCACTTATATACATACATCTTTATTTTCCAGAAGACAACTGGATGGTCTCTTGGGCTAAAAGCTACACAAAAGCTTGACGAGGCCCAAGAGACCATTACAAGGCAGCAGCGTAAAGAATAGAAACATAATAGATGAATAGTACATAGGTAGACAGTAATAGGGAAATAATAAAACAGTTACTGTGACAGGTAATAATGATGTCAATCACATAAATCTACCAGTAATGAACTGAAACCTAAATAAAACAACTGAAAAGCACATACGCGGAAACAACAAACAAAAATTAATGGATCACAACTGCACAAAACAGGAATGTAATTGTTTTTTGTTGAAGCCCACTGTGTGTCTATATTTGTTTAGTATTGTAGGGAGGTTATGGGTAAGTGACTGATATTTATAAAATGTACGAAAATGAGGAACTGCCCACGCATCAACATTTCTTGTTTGCACGCTAATATTTCGTCGCTCTAAGGATGCCAAGGACTTTAGAAGGTTAGTAACTTCAGGGGAGGAAAAGTAGATTGACTGTAATAGGCGAAATTCATACAACTTGTCTACACTTATGATATTGAATGATTCAAATGCACCCTTTGTAGTTTCCATGGGCTCAATATTTGCTATGTAACGGATGATTTTTTTCTGTAAAACCAGGAGTTTATTTAAATTGGTTTTTGTGGTTGTGCACCAAACTAGACTGCAGTATCTTAAATGAGAGTTAAACAAAGCATGATATACTTGAAGTTTTATCTTGGGTGGAAGTACAGTACGACAGCGCGGTATAACTCCTGTAATCGAGGAAAGTTTTTTACGAAGGTGATCAATGTGAGCATCCCAGGTTAGATGTGAGGAAAAATGTACACCTAATATTTTATGGTTGTCAACGATTTCAATTTCTTGGTGCTCATGGGTTATAGTGTGATTTATTTCAACTAATTTGTTTTTAGCGCGGAATATAATAGCTTTAGTTTTAGTGCAATTGATTTGAAGTCTGTTTAACTTGGACCATGTGGATAGCTTAGCTAAAAATTCATTACATTGCATGATTAAACCATCAGCATTTGGGCCAGAAATAAGAATAGTACTATCATCAGCATATATCACTAGTTTTACTGTATTATCAATATTCACCAAGTCATTAACGTATGTATTGAACAACAGCGGACCTAACACACTTCCCTGGGGTACGCCACTCTTTATCGGAAAAAGGGATGAGCTGCAGTTTTTGACAAACACTCTCTGAAACCTGTTGCTGAGGTAGCACTTCAGCAAAGCTAGACACGTGCCGCGGATCCCGTAAGCTTGTATTTTGGATAGAAGAATGTTATGGTCCAGACAGTCAAAAGCCTTGCTGAAATCTATAAAAACAGCCAACGAGAACAAATTACTTTCTATGTTTCGTAAAATATTTTCTTTTAATGTTAGTAAAGCAGTTTCCGTCGATCTGTCCTTCCTAAAACCGAACTGTGCATTTGTTATTATGTTTTCTTTGTTAAAGAAGTTAGTTATACGAGCAAAAATGATTTTTTCTAGTGCCTTAGAAAATACAGGGAGGACTGAAATTGGGCGATAGTTTGTTGCCAAGTTTGGGTCGCCGCCCTTGAAGATTACAGAAACCCTGGCACATTTCATTTTTTCAGGAAAGACGCCCGAATCCAGTATTAAATTAAATATGTAAGCAAGTACGGATGTAAGTAAGGTCAATACATACTTTATCGGCATGATTTGAATGTTTTCAATATCAAGCGCCTTACTGTTTCGGAGCAACATGAAAGTGTTATAAATCTCCTGCTCATCAGTAGGCTGAAGGTATATTGTTTTCATTGTACTAGTGGAGATTCCAGTTGTATCTGGAGGATAGTCACAAGGATTTGCAATACTCACAAAATAATTGTTAAGGTAATCCGCAAGCGCTTTACCGCTCAATTCAACACCTTCATGTGTTAAAACATCCGGAAGGGAACTTTTACTTTTACGACCCAAAACAGTGTTTATTGCTTTCCATGCAGCATCCGGGCGTTGTCGAGCGCAGTCTGCAAATAACTGCTCATAGTATAAAGATTTGGCTCTCCGAAGCTCAGCGTTTAGCTTATTCCGCAATATTTTAAACTCCTTTAGAGTTTCTTTTGAACGGGAACGCAAGAAAGAATGAAAGTGACGATTTTTATTTTTGATCATTTGTAAGTGTTCTCGAGTGACCCATGGTTTCTTAATCTTTTTTGTTGGCACGATAGTTTGCAAAGGGAAATGTTTAGCATAGATGCACACAAAACGATTTATGAATTCATTATACGCGTCATTCGCATCCACATTTTTTAGCACGGCAGACCAATCTTGGTTCATGATTTCATTCTTGAACGAGATTAGCTTTCCTTCGGTAATGCGCTGAACAAAAAATGTTTCCCTTTTCACATTCCTGTCCAGTGAATCAGTGCGATATGTTAAGAAAGTAGGACAGTGATCACTAACGTCGCAGGCAACTGTGCCTGCATTGTAAATTTCAGTGTCAAGATTCGTAACAATGAGATCTAGCATGGATGATGTAGAACATATAATTCGAGTTGGTGTTTTAATCACATTTATGAAACCAGATGAAACCAGTTTTGTGCTAAAGTCACGAACACAGTTATTTTCCTCTAACATGTTTATGTTAAAATCACCACCACTGATGAGCCTAAGGTTGTTTTTACAAATAAATTCCAAGAAGTCTTCATAAAATTCTAAGAAGCGTGCAACATTCCCAGTTGGTGGACGATACAAGACAGAAATTATTTCTTGTTTATTTTTCAGCGTTAAGATTTTATAATCCACAGTGGTCTTACTGAATTCCGGCAAAATTTCACACTTCTTGTGCTTTGCAACTAGAATTGCGACGCCACCACCCCTGCTGTTTTTACGATTAAGAAAGAAGTTATTGTAACCATCTAGTTCCAACATTTTGCTGCTGTTTGTATACCAAGTTTCCGACAGCATTAGGACAGAAAATTGAGAGCAAAATTGCTGTAATAAAAGGACAATGTCATCTTCTTTACGGTTCACTGAACGTGCATTGATATGCATAACTGATTCGCATGATAAATAATCAAACTTCACATCAGATGGCAGAGTAAGCTCCTGATAATCCATCTTTCAATGCTTGAAAACACGAAGCAGATAGCCAGATGAGCACGATGTCGGCAATCACACGTTATCGGCATCACGAGCTGTGTTGCCCGCTTGAGTAGAAAAAATCTTGTCGACAACGTCCTCACCTGTCACATGCACAGTGGGCGTGTTATCTGCCTGCTTGGCAGATGCCCCATTGCTCTTTCTCATGTTTGGTTGTTAGGTTGACGCTCTCTCATTCAGCTGATCTTTGGATAACAGCGGTTATATAAGTGCGCCTGGCTTCTTTTGTCATCATTAAAGTTGAAGGTTGCGCTTTTTTCCTGTCGTCTGTCCTCCTATTTTCCTGTGAACGTTTTTTTAGCGCACAGTCTTCAGAAATGGAATGTCCGCCATTGTGATTTCGCATGGCGGAGTCAGCCATTTTTGCCTCCAACAATTCACAAAACTCCCTTAGAGTTTTCGCTTCTCTGCCCTCTGTACATGTAGCTCTTTTTTCTAGAGCATCCATGCGTAACGCTAGGATGGGGTTCGCTTCGTCAGCCCTGTTCAGGCGTGCACTTTATACGCAGCATTTGCACATAAAATCCGCGCCTTCGGCCTCCTCTACAGATTCGAACCGCGTTTCTTTCAAATTCACCGACGTCTCACACTCCTTGCACTTAACCTTCAGTTGCTTGACCATCTTAGCTGCACTCAATTATTACTACCACAAAATGCTAGAAAAGAAAAACCACTTGCAACCACGTGCCCAAATAAAATTTCTCCTACCGCAAAAGGCGATCACCTAAAAAAGAAATACTAACCACCTGTCTAAACCTGTTACCTCACAAATGAGCTCTGCAAATCTATAGTTGCTGGCCGGAACAGACAAGGCCGTCAGGTCTCTGACCTGCTCTTCCGCGAGCACTTCACCTAACTAGCCTAGATCTAAAACTTGCCTAAATCTAAGCTCTCAAAATATTCAAGGAAAGAACTCATCTCTTTGTCGTAGTCACGGCGCTCTCGCAGTCGTCCATCCGTCCGGTCCCGGTCACCACGCGTAATCGGAAGAGCACCGAAACAAGCTTCCGCACCGCACGGTTGTCAACTGTAAACTCAGCCGCGCGGCGCCGCGAGCAGCTGCCACGGTGGCCATGGAGCCGCCACGCTGAAGGCTCGAAATGCTAGCGTAATGTAGGCGCGCGGCGCGCACATCAGCTGCGTGCTCTGACATCACTCCACGCATGTGCACAACTGACGAGGCAGGTGGCGTATGCTCCGCCGTCGGCGCTGCGGCGAGACGCGCGGTGCGCACCCCAGCTGCGGGCTATGACGTCACCCCGCGCATGTGCACAGCTGGCGGTGCGGTGGTGCCACGGCTCAGCGCGCAGCCACGTTGACCTCGCGAAGTGGCTTGGGTAGTGTAGCTATCGCTAAAAAACTGTCGACACTACAGTACAGCTTCTTGCGAAGCGTTAGCCCTGAAGAACAACGACGGCGAAGCAGTACTATGGAGCACGTGCTATAGTGAAACAGCATCGCATCACAGCTGTCAGGTGGCAGGGTCGTCCTGTCATCGGTGATTAATCTGAGCCAGGTGATACGTTGTCGCGCCGTATGGTGAAGGACTCGCCCCGGTAGCTCCTACGGCTGATGCTACCGCTCCATAAGCCAGAAGATCGAAGGCTTTTCGTGCAAGTCAGCCTGATTGTGTGAACCTCAGACAAGCATACAGGAGCCGCCGCGGTGGTTCCGTAGTTATGGCGCTCGGCTGCTGACACGAAAGACTCGGGTTCGAAACCGGCCGCGGCGGCCGAATTTTGATGCAGGCGAAATTCTAGAGGCCCGTGTTCTGTGCAACGTCAGTGCACGTTAAAAAACCCCAAGTGATCAAAATTTCCTGAGCCCTTTACTACGACGCCCCCCATAGCCTGAGTCGCTTTGGGACGTTAAACCCCCAAGAACCAAACCAAACAAACCATACATGGAAAGGCGTTAAGAAATTATTCAGGCAAGTTTATCTCAATTATTGCTGCTGCCAACTCGTGACAATAATGTTTTTGATTTATTATTGACTAACCAACGATCGGGAGCTTATTCTACCCTTATATTGCCCGGTATCAGTGATCACAGTTGTGTTTTAGTGGAAACGAACTTTCAGTATGTTAAACTTGAAGACTGTGGCCATCGTCACATTTACAGTTATCGAAAAATCAATTTCCCCGATATAGGCCGGACATTGGAATCCTATGTCAATGTGTATGAAACATTGTCTGAATCACTTAGCGGTGACGAACTGTGGCGCGCACTGAAAGATAAATTTATTGATCTGCGCGAACGATATGTGCCGCCATAGGTCATGACGAAACGTCGCAGCAAAAGCAAGCCGTGGTTTACAAAAGCGGTACGCAGAGTCGTTGAAAAGAGGCAACAACTATACGCACGCTTCAAAACATATTCGTCACAAGAAAACATGGCTGAGTTAAATAGGATTGTCCATCATTCGGGACCGCGCGAGGCAAAGCTGGCTATGGAGCTTCTCGTGG
Organism: Amblyomma americanum; assembly: GCF_052857255.1. Lineage (NCBI taxonomy): Eukaryota > Metazoa > Arthropoda > Arachnida > Ixodida > Ixodidae > Amblyomma > Amblyomma americanum. The sequence continues at coordinate 199,049,682 of NC_135498.1, forward strand.
TTGATAGTGTTGGAAATTATATACACATTGATTGGAAAAACAGTTGAACGCGTACGTTGAAAACAAGAAATGGCTTTATATACAACGAATACTTATTTATAGCATAAATGCTCGCTCGCAGCTTCATACACTAGCTCGATCTTGCTGGCGCATCCGCACAGTCGAGCAACCACACACACACTGCTCGCCGCTCGTCGCTCTCTCGTCCGCTGCCTTGGTTGTTCTCACCTCCGTTGACAAGCGGCCACATAAAAATAGCGAAGCACAAACAAACACGCAGGCGCACACACGTGCAAGGGCTTACTTGCCGCAATGTCCCCGAGTGCAAACTTTGGGGGTGAAAGGAACGCCGCGAGAATTCCGAGGGGAAGGGACACTCGGCACTGCCGTCGTAAAATTTGTTTTGCGTGTTTTTATGGTGTTTAGAGTCCCAAAACCACTCAGGCTACGAGGGACGCAGTAGGGGAGAGCTTCGGATAATGTCGACCACCTGGGTCTCTTTACCGTGCACTGACATCGCACAGTACATGGGCGCCTTCTGCATTTCACCTCCATCGAAACGCGGCCGCATCGGCCGGGATCGAACCCACGCACTCGTGCTCTACAGTCGAGGGCCCTGCCCGCTGAACTACTGCGCCGAGGCTCCGGTCACAAAATGTAAAGAGGAACTCACAGAAACAGAAACAAACATATACGCACGGAAAGGACGCCATGTAAAGGGCGTTAGATTACAATAGCGTTCATACGCGGTGGATGGGTCGCGGGTCACACCGAACATTCGAATAAAGGCAGTAACGTGAAATGCCGCATTGGAATGTTACAATAATGTTGAAGATTATAAATAACATTATGGGTTACAAAGAAAGCAAAAGTTCAATATTGACAGTAAACATTATTTTGATATGGTGACTTTTTAATCTTAATATATTGTTAAAAATTACCATACAATGTCTTGTGTTTGTGCCAAAACGATAGTTTATTGTTATAAATGAACATTGTTTTATTATAGCCCTTTAAACTTTATTACAATGTTGGAATCATAAATATTGTGAGCTGCACATCACACCTTCGGAGGATTTTTGAAGACGGTGCGTCGACAGTGGTGAGTCGGACTGCGGAGCGCTGCGCGTGCCAACCCAGCGTTGCGCGTGTGCACATGAGAATGGTGTGTGCGAGGCGATGGCGACAGGGAGCGTGGCGAGCACGAGGAGCGGAGTGCTGACGTGTCAGAAAACCGAGGTGTGAAGGGAGACATCGCAGCGGAGATCGTGTCATTCAAGCGTGGAGGTGGCAGCCGTCAAACCTTGCGTCCGTGCTGCCGTGACCTCGCTTGGGTCAGTGACGCAAGCCTCCTGCGTTCCCTATCAAGCCAGGAGGTGGCAGCCGTCAAACGCAGCGTCCGTGCTGTCGTGACCTCCCTTGGGTCAGCGACGCAAGCCTCCTGCGCCCCTTTCAAGCGTGGAGGTGGCAGCCGATGGACTGAGGGTCTGTGCTGCCCAAAGGCACTCTTGGATAACCCGCTTTAAGGTTCCGGCTTTTCGGGACGCCATCGAAAGGGCCTGGCTACGTTTTTCCTGCTGCTGCCAAGTTCTTCGGGCTCTTGACGGAAATCCACTGGCGTCTTCCTTGCAGTTCTCTTCGCTCCTACCACCACCTGGCTACCTTACGCCACTTTCTTTGACGCAATGCCAGTGACCCTACATCCATCCACACCCGCACTGCCTGCAAGGCATCCCCGCCTCACCTGGGACGCTCAGTACCTGGTGAACTCTTTCCTTTATTTCTGCAGTGTTGTACGCGTGTTAAGTGTGTGTTTTTCTTCTTTTAGTTTCGTATCGGCTCTTTTCCTTATAATTATAAATACGGCTTCGTGTTTTTGTCTGATCTCTTTGTTGTTTCGTTCGAACCTGCACGCGATAGCGTTCGCCTTCTGAAAGTCGCGGACGCGTTACATATTCGCGACAAATACAAACAAAAGTGCAATATATTTGTCCCAGACCTTTTATCACTGTTCCTACAGTAAATACAACATTCACCTAGCTGTACGCTTTTCACCACTTCGTGCACTTTTGCGTGCGCTCCCAGACAACCTTAGAGCGTGTGGGGGATGCGGTCTCGGTCACAAAGGAGGCGCCCTCGACTCAGCGTGGCAAGCTCAGCCGGAGACCAGCTACCAAGTGACAAGGGGTTTGGTCGTTTGGTGCCCAGCGTTCACTGGACGTAAGCCAGAAAATGCGTCGGAGCCAAAGGTTCACAAAACAAAACAAAGTTTATACAGCTAAGAGACGATACAGAAGATTCCACAATCAGTCGTACGAGCACAAATAGAGTGATTTACAAATGCAATGCAACTCGTGAAAAGTAAAACTTGAGAGAGATTACAATTAAACAGAAACTTTGCACCTTAAGTGCACTAACGCAGAGAGAGCCAAATAAACAAAACACAATTTGTTCACCGGGCACTGCGACAGTCCGACGACCTGAGGAGCACGACGGGGCCGATCCGCACACTGGCGCACGTTGCCTCGCTGGTGCGTGGCTGGGCGGTGGTGCTCTCCCGGGAGTCGAGCGGGCGCGCTTCTCGGAAGCATAAACGGCGTCTCGGGCTAACAGACGGCGGTTGCAGCCCCTTATAGGCGCGGTCCTCGTCTGTTTGTTCTTCGCGCCAAAGCAGGCGCGCACATACACGTAGTTTCAACTGCACAAGCTTCTTCTCCTCGCGCCGGGCGCGCGACTCCATTGGTCCAGCGCGGAGACAGCCTGCGAAAACTTTCTGGGTCGTTCTTCCGATGCGAAGACGCCGGCACGAGAGCGGAAGGGAGAGAGTATCACTTAGCGCGGTCATGGTCACGTCCTCTCCGTTTACGATGAGTAGAAACTACTCAGACCTTCTAGAGATATCGACGCCGCGCGTGGCTATGTTTACTTTGCCGCGCGCCGGCGAGCTGAGTGGAAAGGGCACCAGTACACGCAATATTACGCGCTCTCCGGGGGGCCTTCCCGCGATGTTTCTTTTTTTAATTTTTCAGCGCGCGGGTGCGATTGCTTACGCGCAGCGCCGTTTTTTTTCCAAGATGCGCCGAATTTTGTGACAACGCTGCAGCTAAATCTCTTATACTGTGCCTGCCGTGTTATTCTATGCTCACTCCAATATTTTGTTAGGAAGTTTTCTTTAATACTCATTCGTCACTATTACTCGACAGCCACCCGCTGGTAACGGGTGTATAGGCTTGACACGATAGTACCTGTTCGGGGGCGAAAGTATGATTTGCATGCTGTGCTTTGTGTGGAGCTGAAGTGCCGCCCACTTAGTTCGTTTTTGAAAAGTGTCAACTTGTGTACCGTCACAACTGGTGGACCCGCATGCTCGTGGGAGGTTGCTTTAAGATTTTCCAGAATGTTGCATTTATTTTTTGTTGATTTTTATATAGTGCTATGAAAATCTCAAATCTATAATACTGCAAAAACATAAGAAAAAGTACATCAAGAAGTTACAATTAACTCTCGACTAAAGCAAAAAAGTAACATTGTTATAATGTTTCGGTCCTACATGGCATCAATATTAGTGGATATGGCGCAAAAATGCGGCGCGAAGTATCTTACGATTTTTTAGTGCGCAATAGCAATTGCCTCATCTAGCTTGGAATATGTTTGTCCTTCCTTTCAAGTTTTCTCCTGACATTTTTATCGCGTTCGGACTTTGTTGATGACCATTTGTGAATTTTCCAGGTAGCGCCTTAACATTATAGCAGTGTTACTTTTTGCTTGGTCGAACATTAATTCAATGTTCTTAATGTATTTGTAAGGCCGATGCTTGTTTGCGCTACATTCATTTTTATTAGTGTATGACGCCTACCCCGCTAAAGATAAAGCGGCGCCACTCTGCCGTAGACGAGCCTGCCAAGGATCCACCGAAAGGGTTTCTCATTGTACAAAGATGCACGTGCTGGGAAACACGTGGCCGTGTCGGCTCCTCTTGTGGGAAGATGGTCGGAATCATTTACTCGTTGCCGCCGCTGTGGCGAGGCCTCTCACGCCGGAGGGGCTCTCAGCCAAATGCACATTCACAATGTTGCTAGTTCGGTGGCCGACGTACGAAAGTATCCTGATTATAGCGAGCGACGAAGGCGAAAATAAGATGCCCTGTGCACTGTCAGCCTCCGTGTCGCTCTCTCTCTAGAGATCAAAGAAACAGACACCCATCTCAAGACGGTTTGAAACACATGCTCGCCGGTGCCACTGTATGTTTGCAACAGTTCGCCCGTCAGCAGAGCTAACGATGGCGTCGTTTGAAAACGGCGGAACGACGCGTGCCCGGACGCGGCACTTCGCAGGTGTGACCCAAAGCGTGGAAGCGGGCTGCTTTTACCCTTTTGGCTGAGCGCACCGCCGCCCCTGGCGTGCGGCACTTTCTCCTGCGTTTTCGCCATCGACTCAGCCATCACTCAAGGCTCGAGTGAGGAGGCTCGTCGCAGTAGAACTCAGTAGCACTGCTTTCGGGTGATGTTGAATTCAACCCCGGTCCGTTGAATACCGATGAGCTTGAGTTTCTTCAGTGCTACAACTAGGCCAAACTGCGATTTTGAGGAAATTAGAAGCCACCGACACACGACGAGTAAGGCATGAAGCAATGATGGCAGAAATTAATTGCAAACTACGCGTGACAGAAGGACCGATTGCAGTGCTCAGTGATACAGTAAATGTGCAAGACAGCACCATTAGGAACATAATCAGAACAGTTAAGGAACTACACAACAGGAGTGTTGACTGAGAAAGCAGAAGCCGCAGAAATAACTTAGTTTTTTTATGGCGTCAAGGATAGCGAATCGGAAACGTGGAAACAGTCTGGACCGTTGCTCAAACATATTTGTATAGATAATGTAGGCATTCAGTTGCAGTCAGTAGAACGAACGCACCGTATTGGTCGCTATGACGAAATGAAGAAACGGACGATCATCGTCAATTTTGCTTTCTAAAAAGAAAAATGGAACGCTGAGAAGTTAAAAGGAACTTCATACAGCATCGACCAAGATTACTCACCTGAAACAAGAAATATTAGTAAACGGCTTTGGCAATATGGGAAGGTTATTAAAGTGGACGGAAAAACTCCAGTCAAACTAAGAATTCATAAAAATGTTGTTAACGGCAAGACGTGTAGGTGGGACGAAGAAAAAGAAGAAGTCGTTAGAACTGTGACAAATAAATGACTCAAACATGGAAAAAAAAAGGCGCGAAAATTTTGATCTGGCTACAGTAACAGTTAATTGCACAGGCGTCATTAATAAAGTTGGCGACCTTGCTGCTCTTATTGACTCTGTGAAGGCCATATAATCTTTGGGACTGAATCGCGGCTAGACCCTTTCATTAGCGCAGACCGCAGGCGCACTGCAGCCGTTTTCATGGCCATGTGGCTCTCTGGTTGTCTACACTGTATAAATTGGTCCGAAGCGCTTGACAATCGTTTTCATAACTGCAGAAAATGACGCAAAGCATAGGCTCCTACGAATTACACTCTTCCATTAATAAAAAGCTTATTAAATTGACTGTCCTGTTCTGACAGGTAGCCATACACAAAATTTAGTTGCGGTTGCATTTACCTGGGACAAAAACAATCATGTGGTCCTATTTTAATTCGTTGAAATGAATCGCATAATGACACTACTGGCCTCGGATTTCAGTGCATTACAAGCGTACAAGCTTTTTGAGGGGCGGATTTATATAGGATTGGTTTGGGCGGTGGGGTGGTCGAAATTTCTTCAGTTCGGCAAGGAGTGCCTACAAGCACATGTGACGCCACGGGAAGGTCTCACACTTTTCTTACTAAGTGCGGCGGTGTAGACTTTTTCCTAAATGTAGCCGGCAATTTATGAGAAAGCGGATCTTCTCGTGAGAATACTGCGTAGATCTCGAAGTTAAAGATAGAAAACCTCAAGCGTTCCACTCTGAATTGCTCGCTATCTTCAGCCTGTCATTTTTTCACTGCTGTACCATGACCAGCAAGATTAAGTGAAGTCGAGAGTTCGACGAAAACTCGTCTCGTCGGGGACAAACATGTTGACGAAGAAGAAGGAGCGCCGAACAAAGAAAACAAAAAACAAAAACAGACGTTTCGGCTCCCGTACGGGAGCCTTGTTCACATTGAAATGAAGCAAGCAGCTCAGTGGCATTACATATGCTTGAAAAGAGGGCGCAGGGAGCGTGCGTAGATTGGGTTAAGATTTCCATCATTGCGGTTGAGGGTGTGACTAGTAGTTTGGATGATTAATGATTCCAAGTGCAGGCGAGGGTATAGCTTCTTTTCCGTTGAAAGCACGTGTGCCCGACCCCAGTCGATGTCATGGCCTGTAGATACTGGGTGCTCGGCGATAGCATTTGAATCCACTTTTTTGTTACGTACATCGTTGCTATGTTCTTTTAGCCGCCTCTCGAAATTTCAGGTTTCGCCAATGTATGCGTAGTCACAGTACATTGGCGAAACCGGAAACCGGAAATCTCTCCCGGACCGATCGAGCTTTATGCTGGGTATTTAGGTGGAATCTCTGCCGCGTCGGCGGATTCCGCTTGTTCTCGCAGCCGAATGTCGAAGCCTGAGACAACAGTTGCTGCAAGCTGATCACGGAGGCTTGGCCCACCTTTTCGCCGGCTCTTTTGGTCCGTCGTGTGGATGCTGTCACCGGCCAGGCCCGGCCGGGACACGCGCGGTCGACCCCCCGTGAGCGGTCCAAGGGCCACTTCGTCGCCCGCCACCTGGATACACCTAAACGAACTTCTTGTGCCACTCGAACACTCGCGCGCGCGATAATATCTCTTTGAGGTAAGCGTCACGAAGGAGCTCATACGTCTGTGTGGGTGTCTTGCCAAGCTTCATACAGAATTTTATGTTTACACGCCGTCCGAGGTGGACGACCATCTCTCCACATTCGTTCACAGTAGAATAGGCAGAAGACTAGTGACAAAATATGGATGGATGGATGGATGGATGGATGGATGGATGGATGGATGGATGGATGGATGGATGGATGGATGGATGGATGGATGGATGGATGGATGGATGGATGGATGGATGGACCGACGGACGGACGGGCGGACGGATAGACGGACGGACGGACGGATGAACGGACGGACGGACGGACAGACGGACGGATGGACGGATGGACGGATGGACGGACGGACGGACGGACGGACAGATGGATGGATGGATGGATGGATGGAAAAGGCTGAACCCTTTCAATCGGGCGATGGTTCAAGCAACCTAGCCATGGCTTATAAAATTTTGCTCTTGTCTCGATTTTAGCCACCAGTCAGATAACCTTCGCTTGGTTACTTTTACCTGTTTAAAATCTACTTTCCCTTCACTGTCCTTAAACATCAATGCCTTGGATAAATCAGCCCCGCTTTTTTCCAAATTAGGGTAAAGCCCTTTACAGAAAAGTGTCAAGTGTACAGCAGTTTCCTTCTGCTCTCCGCACGCAACGCACAACGTGTCTATCTCGTGGTACCTGACTCTCTATGTCTTAGTCCGCAAAACTCCCGTCCTTGCCCTAAACAACAAAGAGCTTCCCCTACAATTATCGTAGATATTTTCTTTGGCAACTTCTTGCTTCAAGATCATCTATGTTCCCAGTGCCGATTTCATGAGCATCCCGGTTTACCACAGAGCTCTCTCGGTTTTTTTAATCTTTTTATTAACCGATAATTGCTAATTTGCCCCCCTACTCCGGTCCAGATATTTGCTTGTCAATTTTCTAGTTTGCTTTCTCCATTTCATGTCGACATTGCTTATGTACAGGTATCTGAAAACTTTCCCAAATCACTGCTTTTCCCCCATTTTTCTCAATCGCTCCTCAAATGCTATCTTACTGCTAGCTTCTCTGCTCTCGAACGACGCCCACCACTTATCACCCTGTACCCCCTGTTTTGGTGTTTTGCCATGTGCTCCCAAAGCTAGCCTCCCTACGCAGCGTTGTTTAATTTCTAACCCTGCTTGAACATCTGGTCTCATGCACAGGGCCGGATTATCGAAATTCAGGATAGGAACCATTACCCCTTTCCAAATCCCACTTACCACTTCATACATATTGTAATTCCATATAGTGCCATATTTTTCATGACAGCTGCATATATTACATATATTTCATGCTGTGTCAGATGCTCAGCACCGCTATTTATCCACACGCCAAGATACTTGTACTGATCCACTACTTCTAGCCTGAACTCCTGTATTCTATGCTCACCGCCCCCATAATTAAATATCATGACTGCAGATTCTTCCTTACTGAAATTGAAACGTAATCTATCTCCCTCTGTACCACACATCTCTATCAACTTCTGCAAATCGTCCTTGTTGTCAGCCATTAGCACTATATCATCCGCATACATTAGTCACTGTAATAGCTGTTTAATCCATTTCCCTTGCTTGAAAAAAGAAAAAGAAAGGTTGAAGCCTAGTCGGCTCCCTTCTAGCTTCGTCGCTGACCCTTGCAAGTACAACATGAACAACAGAGGACACAGAGGACATCCTTGCCTAAGGCCCTGCTGTACCTCTACAGGCCCTGATACAATTTTTTCCTAGTTTATAAGTTGTGTGTTGGGTTTTATGGCACATAGAGAGCACTCTGTTACCTTTATATGTATCTTTTAAAAGATTAATTCCTGCATTTTGCACATCCAAAGTGCCCAGGATGTCCCACAAATACTCTTGAATAACGTTGTCGTAGGCTCCCCTAATATCCAGAAATGCTAGCCATAGGGTCCTGTGTTCCTTTTCAGCGATCTCTATGCACTGAGTCAATGAAAACAAATTGTCCTCTAATCTCCTTTGTTTCCGGAGCCCATTTTGTAGCTTCCCTAGCACCTCCTCGTTCTCCACCCAAGCCTGCAATTTGTCCTTTATAATCTGCATCACCACCCTGTAAACCACAGATGTCACTGTTATGGGACGGTTGTTACTTACGTCAGCTTTGTCCCCCTTTTCCTTATATATCATGCTCATTCTACTTTATCGCCATTCATCGGGAACTTTCCCATCCACTATCTTTTTATTCACTACCTGCATTGAATGCTTGGATTTTGGCCCTAGCTTCTTTATTAACATAATCGGAATGCCATCTGGTCCTGTTGACCTGCCACTAGAGACCTTCTCTGCCGTTTCCCACTCTCTTTGCTCAAGCGAAGCAATTGCAGTAACCGTTCTATCCGTCTTCGGTAAATTATGTGCAACATTTCTTACTTAAAATTTTCTGTCATCCTTGTTCCTATGCGTTTCATTGCTTCATCCTCTTCTAGTCGAATACCCTGATGTGTAACAATAAACCTTTGCTCTAGCCTAGTCTTATTACTGCTTGCATTTAGATGTTTCGAAAATTTTTGAGCTGCTTTTCTATCATTTTTGTTTACTTTTGACATCCAGTGGGCACCCTTTCTTCTAATTTTCTCATTAATTAAATAGGATTCTTCTCTTCTACACATTATGAATGTATCCCATTATCTGTCGACTTCAACTTCTGGTTCCCCCCTGTTCTTAGAATATCTGTGTTCCCTGAACGCTTCCTCGCGTTTCTCTATCGCCCTCTTGGCCTCCTCATTCCACCAACTCTTGGGTTTGCCTCTTTTCCCTATTGGCTTTACTCGCTCCTTAGCTAGCTCTAGCTCAAGTAATCGAGTTAATTTGGCATAAATCCATTCTGTTTCATTATCCTCAAAAAATACTTTTTCAATTTGTTTGGCTGCTGCTTCCAATTGCTTTTCTGAGTAAAAATTACCCTCTGATTGTTTATCGTTATACATGTAGTGCCACCAAGCGGCTGCCACAGCATTTAACGTAAATAGCTCAGGTTGGTCCGAAAAGATGGCGCTACACATGCGCACAATCATTTGTTTTGGAAAATCACTTCTAGAGAAGAAATACGATCAATAAAAATTGCCGTTTGGGCTAGTTGGTGCGACATGATTCGAAAAAGACCAGCGCGGAAACAGACGGGGACACGAGAAGAAAAAACACTGACGACAAGACGAGCGCTGACTAACAGCTCTTTATTGTCGAGGAACACCCAGCACAATATATGCCAAAACACCACGTGACAGTCAGGGGCCAAAGATTACAAGCTAATCCACAGTCATCAAGGGGCGGCCAACACATGCATGAACCAGAAGGAAAAAACCACAAAACAAATGAAAAAGGGGTGAAACTTTATGAAGTGAACTTATCAAAAGCACTTTAACCAGCAAAAGCCAAGGAAAACACACGTGTCAAACAACATCGTGGCCAAAGGGCGGTGTCAAGAACACTTTAAAAGCAACAACGAGCGAGCCTAAAAGGGCCCAATAAAAAAGGGCCTCGTGTCCCCGTCTGTTTCCGCGCTGGTCTTTTTTGAATCTAGAGAAGAAAATAAATCAATCTCAAAACTTTACGGGCTAAGGTTGTGTAAACGCTTTATTGCGTTACAAACTAAAAACATCTAATTATTCGAATAACATATGTGCAATGCTAATTGGTGCTTTCCTATATTTCAAGAAAATTCAAGCGTAACAGCAAGAATGCACCGCGTTTTCACTGTTCGCATTGTGCTGTGGATCAACACATGATGCCCTAAAGAGGAGAAACGCTCATCACCCGCCCAAAACGCCCAAATGGGCGTGGCAAACAGCTTCACGCAAGTGTGTAGATAAATAGGGTTCAAGTCACGATATGGTCATTTGCGACATTGCTTTGATAACGTCAGGTGGCGCTTTGTATTCCGCAATCTGTTGCGCTTGAATTGCGGCAGCACAGGGTGGGCTTGCGTTTTCACACGTTCCTTATCTCGTCACTTTGTTAATTGCTCCTTTCATGCTTCAGCACTATCTTCGGTCACTGACTGCGATCGCGAAAACTTGGAATAAACACGGTCGAGCGCAGAACTTGGGGCATCCTCCGTAGCAGCCCAGAAGTTGCCTTCAAAAACTGTCCTCGTGCTGTCTCGAATGATATTTTTGTAGCGCTGTGCGTCACAATGACGAATAACGTTATTGTTTCAGTGTCTTTTCTCTCCAGCGCTGCTGTATCGAGCGCAGAACAAACTAGCACATCCTTTGTACCTGAAATACAACATATGTAATCTGACAGCCAAAACCAAACATGTTTTACACGCATGTTGAAAAGAAAATTCATAGGAGCGTTTCGCAGAACACATGTGGTTCAGCACGTGACGTAGATCAAAACATTTACACGACCATTATGAACGCTTCATTGTTTCTGCACCTGCCTTCAGAAAGGTGTTCTTCTTTCCTCTTATTTGCCGTGCGATTAATATGTCATCGTCTACAGTATTCCGCTTCGAAGATAAGGTACAAACCCTCATAAAATGATGAGAAAAAAAGTCCTGTGAATCAGTTCTTCCAACTGTGGCATTGAGATTGGAGGGAACAAAGCAGCCGCCTGTCAGGCCCTTTTAGTTTTTTTTTTTAGTTTCGGAGCCTTGTTTGCCAGCATTTATAAAAAGCTCCAAAGATGTGGCTTACTAGTGTTGTGGCCGGAGCTTCCAAAGAAGTGTCACGATGAAGCTTGTTTCTTTTCTCATTTTATCATGTGCAGCTGTTACTTTTGCTCATCAAAGGAAGGTAAGCGTTCAGAAATAAGCGTTGCTCTGTTTGGCGCTCTGAACTGTGCTGTTTGCAACATGATGTATAGATTTCCCAGGAAACAGAAATACTTCCTCGCAGTTTATTCGTGGTGCTGCCAACTAACAACGCTCTCCCGCGAATTAAGCGAGTACTGTGTACTAGTACTACAAAAATCCACCCTTCATGCGCATTTCTGCATTTCAAGCTGAGTAATCTATATAGCGCATCCGCTTACACTGCTCAAAATAAAGTGAAAGAATGCCGTCTTCACTTCTCTTTATTTTCTTTAAAGACCCCGAATGAGGTGTTACATAAAGGGTGGGATTTACATGGTACAAGCGTTGACAACAGTCATAAATGATGATGAGCAGGTTATGGCAGCGACATGGTGGAGAAGGCAGTTCCAGTCAGTTGCTACACAAAAAAAAAAATTGAGTTAGACTTTTGTACGGGCACGTGGGCGCAGAACTTGAAAAAAGTGACCGATGCGATGGGATCTTCTTAGTGGCGGTGCGCTGATGTAGGGTTCTTGTCTGAACGGCGAATAAAAAATCTTGTAAAACAAGATAATACTGGCAGAGACAGGGCGAACAGAAAGATTACACAAACCTTAGTGGAATTTTAGTGATGATATGTTAACGATATATGAGTCGCAGAGTGAATGAATCTGGTGGCTATATTTTGTACAGCTTGGAGGGCATTTGGTAAATATGCTGGATGAGGGTTCCAGATGGCCGATGCCTACTCAAGTTCAGTTCTTATAAGCGAAATGCACGCTTGTAGTCCCACATGTTGAGGGGCATTCCGCAGGTGACGTTTTAAGACGCCAAGTGTTTTGTTAGCCGATGATATCAGGTTAATGACATGCAAACGCCAGGATAAATCTTTTGAAATGGTGATACCTAAGTATTTGTATGACTGGATGAGGTCAACCGGGGAGTTAGAAATGGTGTACTGGTAGATAACAGGAATTCGACGGTGGTGAAACGACATATAGTTACATTCGTTACGGTTAAGCGTCATCATCCACTTAAAACACGTGTTTTGCACATAATTTAGGTCTGCCAGGGCGGATTCTTGGTCAAAATGATTAGTGACTGAACGATGAATAACGCAGTTATCAGCAAACAAACGGATATGACAAGGTTCGTGCTAAGGTAAGTCATTAATGTAAACTAGGAATAACAAGAGACCGAGGACGGAGCCCTGCGGGACGCCGGAGGTGACTGGAAGCGGGTGGGAGGGTTGATTATTAATGAATACATACTGAGAGCGATGTGTGAGGAATTCGTTAATCCATACGATGATGTTTTCATGTATGTTCAACTGGGAAGGTTTAATAAGCAAGCGTTGATGAGGTACTTTGTCGAATGCCTTAGCGAAGTCTAGGAAATGGCATCAATTTGTACGTCAATATCAAGGTTGGCGTGAAACTTGTGAAGAAAAATGGCTAGTTGAGTTTCGCAGGAAAAATCTCTGCGACATACATGCTGAGACGAATGGAAGAAGTCACTGAAATCTAGGAAATGCATGATTTGGCTGTAAAGGACATGCTCCATAAGTTTGTATGGTACGCTTGTTAAATAAATGGGGCGATAGTTAACAGGATAGTTAAGAGACGACGTTCCCCACTTTCCAGTCGTCTGGTATTGTTCCTTGACCTTGATAGAGGGACTGTGAGAACAGTGAACAAAAAATACTAGAACAAACTAGTTTTGTGTTCTTCAAAATGTTTGAGTTCATATCATCTATGCCGGCGGCAGATGAATTTTTTATTTTGTCAATTATGCAAGAAAATCTACTAGCGTTGAACGTTACAGCTTACATTGCTGTAGCAATGACAAGTGGTAATAGAGGACCGGGCCTTCAGATTCATCAGTAAAAACAGATAAAAAAGCAGTGTTAAAAGCGTTTGCACATTCGATGTCGGTCATTGCAACGCCAGCGTTGCTAGTGAGGAAATACGATATTTGGAAATTTGGAATTACGACCACCGAACGCATTCGAAGCGCTCTTTCTTCTCGTTTGCCATAAGACGAACACCAAAATAGCGACACCCAGGTGCCGAGTGGGAACAGCTCCGAGTGTACAGATATTAGGTTAAGACCACAGGGTAGGCCCTCTCCCTCTCAGATATTCCGACATGGCAGAAGCCAAGAGTCACCGAAACCAATGAGCATAGGGGAAGTTTTTTTGAAAAAATATATGGTGTTCACCAATGAGACAAAAATAGGGTAGTTATTGAAAGACAGTTATTAGAGAGTAGAAGAAAACAACAACCACATGCTGCTGGTGGGATCCTAACTCACGACCTCCGAATGGGTTTGGCGGTGGTGGTTACAACTGTATTGCCACAAAATGGAAGGCATTAGTTAGGGTGGGGTGAGTCCACGATGGCCTCCAGTCGGTAGCGACCTCTTGAGCTTGCGCTGTGAAGGCCAGTTGCGTTGTTTTTCTTAAACTGGCCAAGAGCTTGTCTCATTCCTCCACCAAGAGAGCTGGCAAGAGATTCGTCGGAGGGGGTTTGCTAGCGCATTCCCATAAAATATGGTCTTGGTGGCGTGCTTCCCGTCCCTGATGTGCGGACATGCAGGGTCATATTCACTGTTTGTAATTAAATATAATCGGTAACGGCTAAGAACTGCCTTTGTTTCTCGGCGTCTGAGTGTCGTGGCTTGCACCCTGTGCAGGCCGAGATGAGGGGCGAGATACATGCATCTTAGCTCACGATAAAATTTGTAATCTAGCGTACGAGCGAGATGCCTTTTTGGGCGCGTCCGTTGCCGAGAGGTGTCCCGTCCCCCGGATGGTTATACATCTGTTTAGGCGGTCGACACCCTCGTTTCCGGAGTTGCCCGCGTTAGGCAGAACCCATACGGGATTGATGTGATCGAGAGTTCGGTTGCGCAGTTCGGTTTGGAGTGCGTTATATCTGTATTCTGCGCGCATGCGCTATGCTAGCTTTATATTCACCTTGCTTCAGTAGTGAGTGCAGCGAATATCCGTGTATGTAGGTGTTCTTTCCTCGAAGTCGAGAGCTCGACGAAACCTCGTCTCGTCGGGGACAAACATGTTGACGAAGAAGGAGCGCCGAACAAAGAAAACAAAAAACAAAAACAGACGTTTCGGATCCCGTACGGGAGCCTTGTTCACATGAAGCAAGCAGCTCAGTGGCATTACATATGCTTGAAAAGAGGGCGCAGGGAGCGTGCGTAGATTGGGTTAAGATTTCCATCGTTGCGGTTGAGGGTGTGACTAGTAGTTTGGATGATTAACGATTCCAAGTGCAGGCGAGGGTATAGCTTCTTTTCGGTTGAAAGCACGTGTGCCCGACCCCAGTCGATGTCATGGCCTGTAGATACTGCGTGCTCGGCGATAGCATTTGAATCCACTTTTTTGTTGCGTACATCGTTACTATGTTCTTTTAGCCGCCTCTCGAAATTTCCGGTTTCGCCAATGTATGCGTAGTCACAGTCGGAACAAGGAACCTTGTACACTACGCCTGGATATTTTTCTTTGGGGAGGGGGTCTTTGACATTTACCAACGCATGGCGCAGTTGTCTTGTCGGAACGTGGGCGATATGAACACCAAAGGTGCGCATGATGCGTGCTAAAGCCTCGCTTAGTCCGGGAGCATAGGGCACGGCAGCACGTTTCAAGGGTGACAGAGGAGTATCGCTTGCTGAACGACATAACTGTTTTTCCACGGATTGCACAAATGAGGTCGGGTAGTTGTTGCTTGAAAGTTCTTGTCGTATAGTTTGAAAATCAATGGTCTGGTCTTCAAGGGAGCTGCAGATGCGTTGCGATCGTTTGAACAAGGACATAGCGACCCTCAACCGCAACGATGGAAATCTTAACCCAATCAACGCACGCTCCCTGCGCCCTCTTTTCAAGCATATGTAATGCCACTGAGCTGCTTGCTTCATTTCAATGTGAACAAGGCTCCCGTACGGGAGCCGAAACTTGTTTATGTTTTTTTGTTTTCTTTGGTCGGCGCTCCTTCTTCTTCGTCAACGTGTTCTTTCCTCATGTGTTTGTGGTGTTCACACTGCTATTATGTCTCAATGTATATACTGCAGCATTTCGGCAGAAGTAACATGCACTGAAATATCTATTCAGTAGCCGCTAAATGTGTATTCAGTACCAGTTTAGATTGTACGCATGTTCACTTGACGGCTTGCTTCTGAGTCCTCCTTTGCGATCAGTGCAGTTAAAGTAGCCGCTCGACACTCGTCCCACAACCACGTTACGTTGTAGCACACCGGTGACATTCAAAATACGAGGGTGTGGTTGCGGGCTAGTTGGTATAACATTGCTGAGAAGGAAACAGCGCGAACACAGGACGAAGAGAAGAAAGTACAACACAGGCGCCTGTGTCGTACGTTCTCCTGGGTCTAATGTTCCCTTTTCAACATTCAAAATACTTTGGAATATCACCCGGGATATCACGGGATGCTAACTCGGGTCTTGCTGCAATCACTGAATATATGCGCTGAGCATAAAATGGATATTGCTAGATGTGTATTTTAAGAAATCTGTTTTTTGGCGCCCGCTGCCATACTCCGTGGCTAAATGACGAACAGCGTTTTATGATGTGTGGTTTATGGTTTATGGGGGTTTAACGTCCCAAAGCGACTCCGGCTATGAGGGAAGCTGTAGTGAAAGTCCCAAGAAATTTAGATTACCTGGGGTTCTTTAATGTGAGTTGGTATCGCACAGTGAACGGGCCTCTAGAATTTCACCTCCACCGAAATTCGACCACCACGGCTGGGACCAAACCCGCGTCTTCCGGGTCAGCAGCCAAGAGCCATAACGTGTGAACCACCGCGGCGGCGACGTATAGCGTGCCAGATAGGCCTATGCATACTCTTGAAGTGAACACCTAGCTAAGCTGGCAAACACAGCTGATATTAAATAGTATTTCTGCACCAGCTTTGTTCGCAATCTTGCTCTTGTACCCATGCGAAGTGTCTCAGTGCTTCGAACACATTCCGTCGGTGGTCACCATTTTAGAAACCTGTGCTTTAAACAACCTAACGCAATTTTTCGTGGTCTCAACCTAGGGTAAAAAAAAGCTTTCGATATAACCAGACAGGGGCGAATGGATCGTTTTTCTCAAAAGTGTTAAAAAGAAGAGAGAGTAAAAAGTGGTAGCGCTCAATAAAATGCTCATGCGTTTAACCTTCTTGTTTTGCCTCAAGGCTGGTGAGCAGTAAGCTCAACTCAATGCGGTTTTCCTTTCGATACCACTTGATACAGCACTAATGCGACAGTGGCAACCTTTAAACAAATCTGGCCTGCCTGGAAGCTAGCTGGTTTCGTAAACGGGACAGGTTTCATCCCACTAAAAGGCGTAGAAGCAGGTTAGTCAGCGAATAGTGTTCAAGAAGGCTTCAGTGCTATGTATTGTTACACCGGCGAAAATGGATATTTTTCCTAAATTTTAGGCGATTGCTCGCCGTCCCTAACTCAGCATTGTACCAGATTGCCGGATTGACGACAGGCTTGCAAATGTGCGGCGTAAACACGTCTCAGTCACATGCTCGCAAAGATAGGTCACCGTTCTCATCATAGAGTGGAGATAGCGGCCGGATACGCAGTTTGCGCATGTGTTCCTTCCGTTCAGGAATGACGGCCGATTAGCCTATTTTGTAATTCACTGCAGTTAAGAATGCAAAACGCCCAAACCTTGACAAGGCCAAAGAGGGGATGGTATCCACCGCGCTGACTTCAACTGGTTTTCCATTCCGAGAAGGAGCACCATATATATAGGCATAATTGCGATTTCAAATTATTCGACATCATTAGGGAGGTCAGGAGCAAAGACAACAATCTGAACATGATACAACTTGACGGGGACTGCGCCCCTTTAGCAAACCGAATGCATAGGAACAAATATAAGGCTATAGTTTGCATTGGCAGAAGCAATATTCATTTTAACGCAATCAGTACTGAATGTGTGCCAACTGTTGTGCCACGGAGAAAAATACTTAACATTTTTTTCAGTAATTACAGTGAGCAGAGGATTAACAGTGTCAATCGTATCAACCCTCTTAACAAGCAAGGAAAGTAAAGACATAACAATGGGGCAAATTAAAAAGCCAAGAGCATAGAAGCGTTAGTGAATACATAAGTAGAACGTGTTGTCGGGCTACTTGGTTCAATTCTTCAGACATGGTACACACACACAAGACAGGGTACGGGACGAGCGCAAGCTTACGATTGATTTTATTAAACGGACACATCACATATATGAAGGAAAAAGAATGCACTTTGATCATGGGCACAGAAAGGGTACCGCATGTGGCAATCAGAAGCACACCCAAGCCAGAACCTATATAATCTTATAGAAGAATGCTACCTCAGTATTGAACAGCATAATCGAAAAATCACTGGTACATGCATCTCCTCTTTTCTTTATGAAATAGGCTTCCATAACTTAACGTGCGATTGAATCGCGACTCTTGCCCAGAACTCTAAGCTCATTCAGCCGTGGCCGGCAGTCACTGCAGTACAGGCAATGCTTAGCCAAATTAGATCCCTCCCCGTTGTTAGCAATAACCCATGTTCCCGTGCACGATCGTTCAAGCAGCGTATGGCCTACGTACATTTTTCCACATGTCAATGGTATTTCATAAACAACTCCGACGGCGCATCCCGCAAAGGGCCTAGCGTGCTTCTTGTCACAGCCACTTTTCTTTGTTCCTTGATTGGCGATGCGGGGGCATAGCTTTGCCAGTTTGGATAGTGCTGTAAACAACATTGGAACATTCTACTTTCCCGCCACCTTCTTCAGGTTGTGTGATACTTTGTGCACGTACGGCATGACTACTGGTCTTGCTTTGTTTTCAGCCTTTGCCGCGCGTTCCCTTTTATCTTTTGCAGTAGGGTCTCAGCCGCAGCCGCCACGATCGCACAAGCAAACCCGGCAGATAAAACCCCGCCAACCTGATCATTAAAACTCTCCTGCATTCTGTGAGGACACGATTTCATAAGGGCAGACAACTGCAGCCAATTGTGAGAGACCAAAGTCCTTGCACAACCGCTATGCCTTCTATACTGTAGCGATCGGCAAGTGCAAATTGAACTCGGTAATGTATTCTTTACTGCACAGACTCATAAGCCGGACATACCGTTTCGGACAATTGTTACTGAAATTGTCTCCTAGGAGGTCCAGGTTAGCCAGTTCCTACCTAAGCATATTGTCACGACTGAAGTCACAGGGAAGTTACACGTTGCCGAGGACCAGAGAATAAGGTCGGCTTGCCGTTCCGATCACAGAGTCACAGAGACCAGCACCAGCGCGCCGCTCGTGCCCACAACAACCGCTTCGTCGTCGTCGGCACCAAACAAGGCTGTCGCGCGGCGCAAGGCACGTGGCATTATTCCCCCCCGTGAAAGAAAACATCGTCCCGATGACAAGGTGAGAGGAAGAAAAAAAAATGAGGTGAACTGTACAATAACGCAAGGTTTCACTTGCAGGAAGCGCTCAGTAGCGCGAAAAGTATGGCTTTAAGCGCACCACATGCACAATTTCAGGCCGCTGGCGTCGAACACTGACGGTCACCGTTCCATCTGGAATGACTTCGTAATTAACGTTGTGTAAGCGGCGCAGGACTTTATAGGGTCCGCAATAGCGGTGGAGTAGTTTCTCGCTCAATCATTTGTGGCGCACGGGGGTCCACACCCACACTTGGTCCCCTGGTTCGTAGTGGACTTCCCTGTGCCGGCGGTTATAGTGGCGAGCGTCGGTGGCATGCTGCTCCTTGATGTGCAGGCGGGCCAGCTGACGGGCTTGCTCGGCCTGTTCTGCGAAATGGGCGGCATCGGGTTCGACCGCTTCTTCCCCGCACGGGAGCATCGCGTCCAACATCGTGCGGGCCTCTCTGCCATATACGAGACGGAACGGCGTAAACTTCGTGGTTTCCTGCGGCGCCGTATTGTAGGCGAAGGTGACATACGGCAGGATCACGTCCCACATTTTATGTTCGACGTCGATGTACATTGAGATCATGTCCGCCAAAGTTTTGTTTAGTCGCTCCGTTAATCCATTTGTCTGAGGGTGATACGCTGTTGTTGTGCGATGCTCGGTATGGCTGAGAGTTAAGGTGTCCCGCAGTAGCCGAGCTGTAAACGCCTTTCCTCGGTCAGTAATGATGGTCGACGGTGCACCGTGTCTGAGCACAATGTCGTTCATAAAGAATCGAGCAACTTCGCCGGCAGTACCTCGGGCAAGGGCCTTCGTTTCGGCGTAGCGTGTTATGTAGTCTGTGGCGACTACGATCCACTTGTGTCCGTTCGAGGATAAAGGAAATGGGCCTAAATGGTCCATGCCCACTTGCTCGAAGGGTGTGAGGGGTGGTTCAATAGATTGCAACATACCGGATGGCTTGAGCGTGGGTTTTTTTCGCCGCTGGCATTGTCGACAAGTCTGTACGTAACGTCTAACGCTCGGAGAAAGATGTGGCCAGTAATAGTTCTGCCGGACTCGGTTTAGGGTGCGTGTAAAGCCAAGATGCCCTGAAGTTGGTTCGTCGTGGCAGGCCAGGAGGATTTCGTGCCTTAGATCAGCCGGTATGACTAGCAGGTATGTTTTCGCACTCGACGTAGAATTCTTCTTATAAAGCACCCCATTGCGAAGGCAATACGACGACAACCCCCGAGCAAGATACCGGGGTATTGTAGGATGCCCACCTTCAAGATGGTCAATAATCAGTCGCAGCTCGTCGTCGCACGCTGTTTGGAGGCGAGATCGGACGTAGTGACTGCTCCGAGGAAGCTATCGTCGTCGGTGGCATCTGACGAAGGAGGGCCGACGGGCGCGCGGGACAGGCTATCAGCATCGGTGTGCTTCCGGCCAGACTTATAAATAACATCGAAATCGAACTCCTGCAGGCGCAATGCCCAACGTGCTAAACGGCCACAAGGATCCTTTAAGTTTTTCAGCCAACACAAGGAGTGATGGTCAGTGATGACACGAAACGGTCGGCCATAAAGGTACGGGCGGAACTTGGCAGCGGCCCATACTACCGCCAAAGATTCTTTTTCAGTGGTGGAATAGTTACACTCTGCACGGGAAAGTGCACGGCTGGCGTAGGCAATTACTTTCTCGACCCCATCTTGGTGCTGAACTAGAACGGCACTAAGGCCGACGTTGCTCGCATCCGTGTGTAACTCTGTGTCGGCATCATCGTCGAAATGTGCTAGGATCGGGGGTGACTGGAGCCGGCGTCGTAACTCGTCGAAAGCCATCTGCTGCTCGGCGCCCCAGGAAAATGATGCGTCATCTCGAGTTAGGAGAGTCAGAGGGCTGGTCATCTGTGCAAAGTGTTTGATAAAGCGACGATAATAGGAGCACAGCCCCAAAAACCGTCGGACTGCTTTTTTGTGGGCGGGGACGGGAAAGGCAGCAACGGCAGCAAGTTTCTCAGGGTCAGCTCGGATGCCATCAGCACTCACGATGTGGCCAAGAAACTTCAATTCGGTGAACCCGAAGTGGCACTTTTGAGGCTTGAGAGAAAGGTTGGCAGACCGGACAGCTTCGAGAACAGTTCTCAGGCGGCGCAGGCGTTCTATGAATGTCGGTGAAAAAATTATCACGTCGTCGAGATAAACAAGGCATGTCTGCCACTTAAGACCTGTGAGCACAGTGTCCATCATCCGCTGGAAGGTGGCAGGAGCACAGCAGAGCCCGAATGGGACGCGGAATTCATAGAGCCCATCTGGTGTTACGAAGGCAGTTTTTTCACGGTCCCTCTCATCAACTTCAATTTGCCAATAACCACTCCTGAGGTCAATGGAGGAGAAGTACTTGGCTCGGCGAAGTCGGTCGAGAGAGTCGTCAATCCGTGGCAGCGGATAGACGTCCTTCTTTGTCATACTGTTAAGTTTCCGATAGTCAACGCAGAAACGAAGTGTTCCGTCTTCCTTTTTAACGAGGACTACAGGCGACGACCATGGGCTGCTTGAAGGTTGAATGACGCCATCGGCGAGCATCTCCTTGACTTGCTGTTGGATAGCGTCTCTCTCCCGAGGAGACACACGATAGGGCTGCTGATGGATGGGTCGAGTGCCTTCATGCGTGATAATCCGGTGTTTAATGACCGACGTTTGCTGCACTTTAGATGAAGACGTGAAGCACACACGAAACTCCAGCAATAGATCTTGGAGTTGCCTCTTTTCAACGGAGGAAAGGCTAGAATTGATGTCGACTGCGTGTACGGCATCATCCGGTTCAGTGCTAGGCGTAGCTTCCTCTGAAGCAAAACATTCGGTGACTTCGTGCAGATGGTCGACGTAAGCGATGACAGTGCCACGGAACAGATGTCGATATTCATTGGAGAAATTGGTGACAAGCACCTCCGTCTCTCTTCCACGAAGGAAACAAAGACCTCTTGCCACAGAAACTCCCAAGGCGAGTGAGAGGGAGACATTAGGCTCAACAACCCGGAGGCCGTGATGTGGCTCCTTACAAGTAACTCTGGCGAGGATGCTGGCACGTGGTGGCACTGTAAGGCTATCATCGGCGACTCGCAGCGTGGAGTGGGACAGGCGGTACTCATGCCTTTCAGTGGCCAGTTTGGCGGAAAACGTCACCAAGCGGTTCGGTAGATCTATAGTGGCACCGTGCTCACGAAGGAAGTCGATGCCAAGAATAACATCACGAGAGCATTCGCGTAGAACAAGAAAAGTCGCAACAAATGTGCAGCCTCGCACCGTAACCCGGGCTGTACACATACCCAGTGGTGCAACCACATGTCCGCCTGCCGTCCGTATGTCTGGTCCGTTCCATGGCGTCACCACCTTTTTCAGTGTCCTTGTAAGCCGCCCGCTAAGGATAGAATAATCGGCTCCCGTATCAACTAAAGCGCTGACCTCCTTCGTGTCGACGATAATAGGGATGTCCAGGGAGACCCGGCCAAGACCAGGGCCTGTCGACGTCGGTTCGGAGTGAAGTGAGCGGTGTGGCGGCGGAAGCTGGACGGCGGTTGGGTGGTCGGCGTCGGGACATTTTAAGCGACACGGCGGTGATAACTGGTCGGCGATGCGGACGACGTCGGGGCGATCTGGTCTGTGCGGCGAAAACTGGACAGAAATTCGGCGTTCGACGTCGGGGCGAATCGAGCGGTGCGGCGGTGGAAGCTTTACGGCGAATCGGTGTGCGGTGGCCACGCCCCCAAAGGTCGCCGGAGCTAGTTTTCCCGATGAGGGCTCGAGGAACCATGGCGTCCAGCGGTATACCGTGGCCCAGAAGGCGAAGAGCGACGAGGCGAAGGCGAGCGCGACTCGCGACGAGGAGAATGTGGCAGACTACGCTGGCGGGTGACGTACTCGGCGATGTCCTGAGGCCGCTGACCAGGCCGTGGACGAGGGCTGTCGGGGGAAAATCCTCTAAGGCCCATCTGACGATAAGGGCACTGCCGGTAGAGGTGACCTGCTTCGCCGCAGTGGTAGCAGAGAGGGCGGTTATCTGGAGCGCGCCAGAGATCAGTCTTCCGGGGCGCCTGGCGCCGATCTGCCCAAAGGGGCAGCGGTTCCGCAGCGTGCACAGCGACCTGAGGTTGCGTTTAAGGCGAAGAGGTAGGTAGCAGGGCTGGGCGGCGTGTGACATCAGCATAAGTCATCCGCTGGGCGGGGCCCGGAGGTGGTGGTGGAACGACTGTACTTGTCGGTGGCGTGATTGCGTTCTGGACCTCCTCACGGATGATGCTGGCCAGGGAAGCTGCACCAGGAGTAAATGATCCTTGAAGTTGCTGGAGCTCCTCGCGAACCACGGTGCGAATGTGGTCGCGAAGGGAGCTCAGATCTTGCCCGGGATTGTAGTCGGTTCGGTCAGATGGCGGTAGTGTGGAGATGGAATTCAGCGGCCGACCGTACTGGCTGCATCGCTGCTGTAGCAGTTTCTCCATGGTCACAGCTTCAGCCAGAAACGCCGCGACTGTGGTGGGCGGGTTCCGCACGAGGCCGGAAAAAAGCTGTTCTTTGACGCCGTGCATCAGGTGCCGCACCTTCTTCTCCTCACTCGTGGACGGGTCGGCGCGATGGCAAAGGCGCGTGACGTCTTCAACGTACATTGCGACCCCTTCGTTCTGACGCTGAACTCGAGAGGTTATGGCACGCTCGGCATTCTCTCGGCGGTCACTGTTGGCGTACGTACCGAGGAGCTGGCTTCGGAAGGCCGGCCACGTAGAGAATGTGGCCTCGCGGTTCTCGAAACATGTCCGAGCAGCGTCTTCAAGGCTGAAGTAGACGTTCCGCATTTTCGCAGCGTCGTCCCAGCCGTTAAACGCCGCGACCCTTTCGTAGTGAGCTAGCCAGTCCTCGGCGTCTTCAAACTGCTCACCGTGAAATGGTTTAGGGGTGCATGGGGTCTGAAGGATGAGACAGGACGAAGGGGTGGAAGGGACAGTCATGGTACGGGCGGGCGGTGTCGTTGCCACAGCTAGGGTCTCTTCGTCAAGAGCGAAGGCCTCGGGGGGCAAGCCTCGGAGCCGTCGGCTGGTACGATGAACAGGAGTGGTCACGAGAGGCGGCCGCGTAGGATCGTCCGCAAGAGAAGGGATCATCGATGGCACCTCCACCAGTGTCACGACTGAAGTCACAGGGAAGGTACACGTTGCCGAGGACCAGAGAATAAGTTCGGCTTGCCGTTCCGATCACAGAGTCGTTGTTGTTGTTGTTAGCCTATCAAAAGATGGCACATACCCACACTGGGGGATCGGCCAAGAATCGGGTGGCTATTCACCTGAACGCAGTTTACAAAAAGGAAAAGCACGTGGGAGTGCAACACCGGTGAATTTTTCGTCATGAACAGAAAAGGGATGAGTGTTTTGATTTTAAAATTTTAAGAATAATAATAAAGAGAGTGATTAAATATTAATGATTTAGTCAAAATGTAATAATTGATAGAAAAGAAAAGGTTGGAACACTTAGCAAGGCAGTCGGTGAGATTCTATCAGGAAATTTTGAACAGCGGTGCAAACAGATCTGTGGCTGAACCCAAATGTGGTGGCGCCAAATGATAGCAAGAGCGGGCTGCTCAAACTAAGGCCAAGATGCTGCAAGGGCTCCTCCAGCAACCTTTTTCTCAGTGAGTTGAATCGGTGACAATACAGCCAAAAATGTTCAATAGATTCTGGCTCACGGCAAAATGCACAAAGGGGAGAGAGCGCCAAACCCGACTTGTGTAAATAGAAATTTAGAGGGGGGATGCGGCAGCGTAGCCTCGTCAGTGATACTTCAAGCTGCCGAGTGCAACAAATTTTCCTGTTCCAATAATATTTAAGGTGCTCATAATCCGCCGATGTTAAAAGTGATGTGTCTTGCGTGCTTAAAAACGCACGTCGCCGAAATCTAGATGCTGTAATGTAGGCTGTAGCCGGGATGATTGGCAACACGGGGCCGCTGAGGGAAGCCTTTGCGAGATTATCAGCAATCTCATTTACTGTCACACTGCTGTGGCCGGGAACCCATACTAAATGAACAAGGCTCAAATGCGGAGGAAGTAGGGATAAGAAAGTTGATAAAATGGGACCGTCAACCTGTGCAGCGAGAGACGAACACAAAGATAAAGAATCAGTAATTACTGCAACTGCTGTAATAGAGGGGTCTAGCTTGCGTAGAGCAAGTACAACTGCTAGAAACTCTGCTTGAAAAATAGGGGTGAAATCTGGAAGACGCAGAGAAAAGGACCATTCTAAATGCGAGCCAAATATTTCCACACCTGCTTTTTCATTGCATTGCGATGCATCAGTGGCTAATGCTATATCTGTTGGTAGGCTCCTCAGATGATCTTCTAGAAGACCATTTAGAATACTCGGTGGCGAAAGTTTTGCATTTTTTGGGAATATGTCGTCGAAAACAATGTGGATAGTGGGCCCATTCCGAAGCGCAGGAAGGATATCATAAATGTTTACATCTAAAGGCTGAAGTAATCTTTGCACAAACACTACCTGAGGGGAATTGAAACGAGACCAGGGGACACCAAAAAAGGAGGTCGGCTGAGAACAGAAAATGCTTTGGGAACAGTGGAAATGGGATTCATAGATCCTGAGGTAAGTTTGCACAGTTAAAAATTGAAGTCGTGATAAGAGAGACGGAATGCGGGCTTCAAGGTACAGCACATTGATAGCCACAAATTTTGGAAGGCCGAGGCACATGCGAAGTGCTTCCCTCTCTAAAAGGACGAGAGGGCGAAGTTTATATGTAGCCGAGCCTGAAAACAACACTGATCCAAATTCTAAGATTGGCCTGACATACATTATGTAGATCATTAATAGCGCATCTCTGCGCATGCCGTACCGGTGATGACATAATCTCCGTAACATGCCCACGGCACGAGCCCCTTTCGCCGCGACATGGTCAATGTGAGGTCGCCAGGTGAGTCTGTTGTCATAAATGACCCCTAGGTATTTTAGGGATTGAACCTGCGGTATTATTTTTAACTGGCAAGTGAGAGATACCACTACAGGAGTGAATAGAGGGAAAACAAGAGTAGCGCACTTGCCAACATTTAACTTCAGGTGTAATGCGCTCAACCAGTGCTCAAGTGTATTCAAATATGACTGCAACAGACCATACAGAGAATGTATATCCGGCGCAGCAGCAAAAAACGCAATGTCGTCCGCATAGACGTAAGTGCGTACATGGCGGTGGAGAGGAATTGAGCTTAACAGAATATTAAAGAGCACAGGAGAAAGAACAGCTCCTTGCGGTACACCTCGCGTTTGTCTATACCTCTCTGAATGAACACCATTATGGACGCAAAAGAATTCCCTGTTATGAAGAAATGCAGATATCCATGCAACTATATAATCTGGAAATTGAAGAGACTGTAGCCTATGTATCAGGATGGAGTGTTCTACACTGTCGTAAGCTTTGGCGACATCTAACGTAACCAAAGCCGCGACCAGGCGTTGACGACGAGCAAGGAGAATTCTGCTCTCAAGATCAGCATGTACATTCCATATCGAACACCGTGGCCGGAAACAGAGTCACAGAGACCAGCACCAGCGCGCCGCTCGTGCCCACAACAACCGCTTCGTCGTCGTCGGCACCAAACAAGGCTGTCGCGCGGCGCTAGGCACGTGGCAATATGAACAAACTGAGTGTAAACGGTCCTTTTGGCACAAAGAGTTCAAAAGATGTCACAGAGTATTTGGGGCACAACCGCTCAATTCGCTTGGTGTTTTCTGGGGATGTCAAAGACCTTTTGTACTCCGTACCGCCTGCGGAATTGTTCGCATCGGTAAGGGCATGTGTGGAAGAAAACTGAGAAGTGTGGTTCCAGTTTTCTGTAGGCACGTTTTTAGATGATTTTTTTACTTCTCCGGAGTTTTACCTTGGCACTACTTTTATTTCATTTGACAAAGATCATTATCTCCAACGGCATGGCTTACGCATTGTTTCATGTGCAGCACCTGTACTAACGTACTAACCAACATGTTTTTATCACATATTGACCAATCACTGACAACTGCCCTAGATGGCAGGAAGGTTTTAAACGTTTTTAGGTATATGGGTATTTATTTTAGTTCTTTTGAGCAACCACCGCGCTATGACCATCCAGGATATAGTGAATGAGGTTTTATTTCAGCTCAGGAAACATAGTAAATGCCTACCTTCTACTGATGAAATGCCTTTGAAAGACTGCCTGCAGTTTTTAGACATCCTCATGATCTTTTAGAACGATGGTGTGTGCTGGTTTTACCACCCGAGAGCACAAAAATATATGTTACCGTATAGTTCGAAGCACAACAAAACTGTTAAGAGGGGGATTGCTGCTCTGTGTCTAGAGACTGCCCTCATGAAATCGTGTCCTCACAGAATGCAGGAAAATTTTAATGATCAGGTTGGCAGGGTTTTATCTGCCGGGCTCGCTTGTGCGATCGTGGCGGCTGCGGCAGCGACCCTACTGCAAAAGATAAAAGGGAACTCGCTGCAAAGGGCTGAAAACAAAGCAAGACGAGAAGTCGTGCCTTACGTGCACAAAGTATCACACAACCTGAAGAAGGTGGCGGGAAAGTACAATGTGCCAATGCTGTTTACAGCAGCGTCCAAACTGGCACAGCTATGCCCCCGCATCACTAATCAGGAACAAAGAAAAGTGGTTGAGACAAGAAACACGTTAGACCCTTTGCGGGATGCGCCGTCGGAGTTATCTATGAGAAACCAGTGACTTGTGGAAAAATGTACGTAGGCCAGACTGAACGCTGCTTGAACGATCGTGCACGGGAACATGGGTTATCGCTAACAACGGGGGAGGGCTCTAATTTGGCTAAGCATTGCCTGTCCTGCAGTGACTGTCGGCCACGGCTGAATGAGATTAGAGTTCTGGGTAAGAGTCGCGATTCAATCGCACTTGAAGTTATGGAAGCCTATTTCATAAAGAAAAGAGGAAGTGCATGTATCAGGGATTCTTGGATTGTACTGTTCAATACTGAGGTATCCTTCCTCAATAAGATGATGTATTTTCTGGCCTTGGTGCGCAATTGATTGTCAGATGCTGTGCCCTTTCGCAGCGCATGGTCAAAGTGCATTCATTTTACTTCAGATATGTGATGTGTCCGTTGAATAAAATCAAATGTAAGTTTTCGCTCGTCCCGTACCCTGTCTTGTGTGTGCGTGTTTCGCGCAACTACCATGTTTGAAGTTAGTGAATGCAACATACCAAAGCCAACGGTAGGAACAAGCTTTGTGACAAGCGCATAAATTTTACGTTTTCGTTTCTTTTCGTGCTTCCTTTTTTATAGACCGTGCATAATGATTATAAGAAGCATACGTCAGCAACCTCTCAGTTGGCTGTACAGCACGCGGCAACTACTGCGCCATGAAAAAAAAGACATAACATCCCATGCGACATAAACCTACAAAGTACTCGCACTAAAGAAACAAAAGTTTCGTTTAAAAGTCTAAAAAGAGTTATAGGAGGTGAAATATACACGACCAAAAGAGGGGAAAAAAGCTAAAAGGTGAAATCGAACAACCTAAATATTTTAAAACATAAAAGAAAGGAGGCTCTACTTAACTACTTATTTGACGTGTGGCTCGTATAATATATACTGAAAACATTTGCGCAAAACCACGAGGAGTAAGCCGAGAAAATAAAGGAAGAGCGCTTCTTGCTCGTCCTTTTTTCACGCGAATTTTTTCAGTCTGCATGTCTTTCAATTATAGCCAAACTTCATGCTTTACTCAGATAATCTATTTCAAATTTTGTTATAGCTTTCGAAGTAATGCTTCCTAAGACATACGTTTTCTAGTCTCAGCATTTCTTGGCTTCTATAATTTTACGAGTGGTTTAATGGATTCGCAGTGCTCGTGAGAACCGCCCATTTATCAAATAAAGGCTGTCTGGAACGTGCGGCTCACTTGAAGCAATGCACTACCAAACAGTTTCAGTTATAGGTCTCTGGTCTGAGTTTAAGTATTAATGTTCTGAGGTTTTTCATTTTACTCAAAGGTTTTTGATTACCCCTTTTTGTCATGTATATCTTCTAAATTTTATCAGACTCGACCTTTGGCTTTTTTATTGCATTTTCTTCGTATGATGGTCCATACACGGTTCGCCATAGTCTTTAGGTGTCGTGTTCGTTGCATTTGCCGCGTAACAAATTCAGCGGATGCTCGCATGCTTCCTCGCCCATTCTGCCTATATATGCTGTTACTTACCGAAATAAGAACTATTTCACATCAACGAGGTGATTTCCGTGTTTTCTTTGGACTTATCAAGATGTTGCGTGTTTTTTTCTTCGCTACCATTTTAGTAATGCATGACAAACCCTTATTAATTGACACTGGCGAATTCTTTTACCTGTGCGCTGTTTTCCGTGCGTTCCCAGACACCCCTTAAGCGTGTGGAGATAGCGGCCTCGGTCTCAAAGGAGATGCCCTCAACTGAGCGTGGCACACTCAACCAGACATTGGCTACCAAGTTATAATGGCAGAGGTTGTTTGGTGCCCAGCTTTTGCCGGACGCAATCCAGGAAATGGGACGGAGCCAAAGGTTCAAAAACAAAGCAAAGTTTATACCGCAAAGGGACGATACAAAGGATTTTCTAATCACTCGTAGCAACACATACAAAGCGATACAACAAAAAATGGAGCACATGCAGAGTAACACAGAGGAGAGACTGCGACACAAGAGAGATAATAATGAATAGGAGTTAAGATACTAATTCAGAGGAGATACAAACAAAACACAATTTCTTCATCGGGCACTGCGACAATCTGGTGCACGCTGCCGGGCTGGTCCGTGGCAGGGCAAGTGGTGTCAACCCTGGGTGTCAAGCGGGCGCGCTTCTGCGAAGATTTAATGGAGCCACGCGTTGACAGTAGTTTTAAGTACGGCTGTGGTATTACTGTCCTGTCCGGCTTTCCTTCTTCTAGAGGCTGCAATTCCACTTTGAGACCGGTCATCTCGAATTTCATTCCTCGGTACTGTCGACTGCACTCGCTTCAAGAACTTAAAAACTTGTTGTGCATAGAAGGAAGAAGAGAAGGAATTCAGTCTAAGTTCTGAGCTCTCAAAATCACAAATACCAATAGTTATGTTTCCGTTGAGGTTTTTAGAATCGATTACAAAATAGTCGGTGATATTGTCACGTAGTGGTGGCGGAAGTCGAAGCAGGGAGGAAATCCGCCAAAACTTCTAAAAGAAAACTGTTTATTGGGCTGGCTTGCGCCCAAAAAGAACTTAATTTTGCGGTGACGGCGAAAGCCACAAGCGCGCTCGGCTGTCGTCGAACAGAATGCCTGCCGCTCTCAGCCGTGCCCAATTTAAAGCTTATAGCGAAAGTTTGAGATAAACCATGCAAAGTTGCTAAAACATTCAGGAAAAAGGTAGAATCGGCTCCGCCTAGATGCGATCAATCGAGACAAATATGGTAGCGTCTTGCGTTCACAAAAAAGCGATAAAGTGGCGTGGGGCAGCTTTGAAGAAGGAAAAACCACACACTACAAAGATGCGTGGCATTACTTCTCTCTCACAGAAGCATCGACGCTTGCAAACGATGTGGCCTAGAAACAGCAGCTATTCATAAGAAAAGTGGCACTTCTTTGCTTTCAAGGTTACGCCGGAGGACTTGATTGCCTCTTCGAGGCTAGATGGTCTTCAAATTTTGAGGCGAAGACAAAGATGTCATCCAACTATAAAATAGACAAATTTGCCAATTGAGGCCTGCCAGCACAGTACCCATTACTGGCTGAATCGTCGCTGGTGTAGAGCAGAGACCAAATGGCATCACCATGAACTCGAAGAGGCTATCCCGAGTGATGAATACGGTCTTCTGGCGATCTCTTTCATCGGCCTCAATTCACCAGTAGCCGCTCTTGAGGTCCACGGATGAGAAATTCTAGGCGTTGCAAAGCCGGCCCAGTGTGTTGTCGATGCGGGGAAGTCAGCTGACGTCCTTCTTCGTTATGTTGTTCAAGCGTTGGCGATCCACGCAGAATCCAAGTGCGCCGTGTTTCTTCTTCAGTAGAACAACGTGTGCTGCCCAGGGACTCTTCGATGTCTGGATGACGTCGTCGCGAAGCACATCTTCCACTTGATCCCAGATGGCTTGTCTTTCTCGCGGCGACACATGGTACAGGGACTCTGGCGGAGAGGTCGCGCATTCTGGTCGGTTAAAATGCGATGCTTGACAATCGGTTTTTGTCGGACCTTCGGCGATGAGGAGAACCAGTCGCTGTAGTTTCGAAGCAGACTGCGGATCTGATCTTGTGTGTCGCAGGCCAGGGCTAGGCTTATGTCAAAAAAATTTGCAGTGGCTTAGCTCGGCTATGCCAGGATACACGTAGCGTGAGCTAAGCTGAGCCTCTGAGCATCATTGCCACTGAGCAGCGATTTCGCTCTCCTTCCCCATGGCTATACTACACAGGCAAGCGCCCCGCTGTATGTATACCCCCACTGATACCGGTGCGCATGCGCAAAATGAGAGGTACTATCAAGCGGCTCCTTCGCAGCGTCTGACCTGGCTACTGCGCAACGGAGGTGCACAGCTAGGCACGCGCTGGCGCCTGTGCGTCTGCCGCGGCTATGAAGTCACTCCTATGGAATGCGCAGACCGACGTGGAGCGCGGCGGAGGCGGCTCCGGTGCGCCAGCTGTGCGCAGTGTGACGTCACTGCTCCTCGCGCATACGCAGCACGGCTCTCCAGGAGTCACGCGAAACAACTCAACTTCGGTCAGTGTAGCTCATGCTACAAAACGTGATTCCGATCTCCCTTAGGTGAACGTTCTGGGACTCGATTGGAGAGAGCGAAAGCGGCGCGAACGTCGGATAGTTCGTCGAAGAATGCAGTCGTTCTTCCTTTGTTAACAAGGGAGTAATTAATCATTGGCATCCACCCAAGCGCAGCCATACTGCTGCAAAGGAAAGATAAACAGCTTTCTCGGAAACTTCGCAGTTAAAGAAAAAACACGTCCTGGTCCGGGACGAACTTTGCTTTAACTGCGAAGTTTCCGAGACAGCTGTTTAGCTTTCCTTTGTAGCAGTATGGCTGGACTTGTCAGGGACTAATATTTCTTTAACCGCGAAGTTTCCGATAAAGCTGTTTAGCTTTCCTTTGTAGCAGCAGTATGACTGCGCTTGGGTGGATGCCAATGAGTAATTACTCCCTTGTTACAAATTGACTGCACCTTGGGCGCTTTCCCTAAAATATTGGGCCTTTGTTAACGTGCCGATATTCTTCGCTGAAGGGCGTCAGCAGGACTTCAGCTTATTCGTTGCGGAAATGTGTAACGCCGCTTGTGATGCCGATTCCGCTGTCTAGAAGCAACGCCGTGTTCCCCACATTCGTGTTCCCCATGTTGTGGGCATCCATGGCACCTACAGTAACCATGACGCTTGATCGGGAGAGGGGAAGACGCTTAATTGTTCATCCAGGACACTCGGGGTAACATGGTGCTCCATGGTCGTCAAATAAGCGATGGCTTCGGCCGTCGAAAAAGTGATGACTTTATAACGCAGGTCGGTGTTCGCCTGGGGCTCATTAAGGAAATCTATGCCAAGTATTACGTCGCGGGCACATTCCTGGAGTACTAGGAAGGTCGCAGGATGGGTATCTCCGTTGACGGTCACTGGCGCAGTGCATCGCCCCGATTGCGTAATGAGGTGGCCTCTGGCGGCGCGAATTTGTGGGCCATCCCAGGTGGTCGTAGCATTCCTGAATTGCGTGGCGAATGCTCCATTCATCACAGAAAAATCGGCGCCCGTGCCGATTAGAGCGGTACCTTTCCGATTGTCGATAGTCACTTGTAAGCCGGGTGTCCTGGCTCTTGCGTTGCACGTCGTCCTCGTCGTCGCGTTTTGGTTCAGTTGAGTTGAGTGGTTGTAAACTACCGGTGGGATTAGCCTTGCAGTTGCTGCCGGCAATTGCTCCACCGTAGCGACACTTAAATAGAAATCACAGAAACACTGTCCGCAAAAACCGAAATAGACACTCCTGAGGTCACCATGTGGAGTAATAATAATAATAATAATAATTGGTTTTGGGGAGGAAAGGAAATGGCGCCGTATCAGTCTCATATTCATTGGACACCTGAACTGCGCCGTAATGGAAGGGTAAAGGAGGGAGTGAAAGAAGGAAGAGAGAGAAAGGTGCCGTAGTGTAGGGCTCCAGAATAATTTCGACCACCTGGGGATCTTCAACGTGCACTGACATCGCACAGCACACGGGCGCCTTAGCGTTTTTCCTCCATAAAAACGCAGCCGCTGCGGTCGGGTTCGAACCCGGGAACTCCGGATCAGTAGTCGAGTGCCCTAACCACTGAGCCACCGCGGCGGGGTCACCATGTGGAGGCCAAATCCGTGTCCTGCAGGTAAAGTAGAAGAAGGCGAGACGCATCCCTTCTACTCGACTGGCTCCCGCGCGGGAAAACAATGTCCTGAAGAGAACTGTGAGGAACTCCTGCCTTCTTGAGGGATCCGAATAACACAGCCCGTTCCGCGTTGTACAAATACAGCACAAGAGGTAATGTTCTATGTCACCACACACACCACACGTTGAACACAATGGTGACAACGCTAGGCCAGTCTTATACATCAACGCCTGCATACGAGCAGAATCCGTGCGGACGCGTTGCAGCAAAGTGGCTTGGTACCTTGTGAGACCCTTGGTCATACATGGCTGATGAGGAGAGCTCCACAAAGAACTGAAGTGGCACAACACCACATCTCTGAACATTTGCTTGACTTCATGAGGGACTCCATGTACTGGAATCCTGGAGAGAGCTGTATGGGATAGGTGGTCTGCTGTCTCGTTGCCTAAGACACCTATGTGCGAGGGCACCCATTGAAAACGTATAGAGAAGCCTTTGCTATGTAGATTCTGCACCAAACGTAGGGATCTAAGACTCAAGGCATCAGTGGGGAACCCGTACTCTAACCTTTGAAGGGCAGATTTTGAATCCGTAATTATGACAATAGGTTGAGGCGTACAACACCGTAGCTTTTCTAGAGCTGCCTCAATGGCAACGCTTTCGGCCATTGTGGAGGACACGACTTTAGTAAAACAAACAGACCAATCATACTTCAAAGACGGAATATGAAAAGCAGCTGCACTAGATCCTCTAACCTTGTCCACAGAGTCGTCTGTAAAAATTTGAAGATGACTGGCATATTCGGTCTCAAGATGTTCCAGTACGAGCGAACGCATCGCCGCTAAAGGAGAATTCCGCTTAGCGCGAACGTGGGGAATTGTCAAGGAACAATCGAGGCTCGGAAAGGACCAAGGTGGCTTCAACATCTTAGGTCGATCTCGAAGGTCGAGACCCAGAGAACGAAGAGTATTTAAAGCCAAGTACGCCCGGGACTCAGATGTCTTTCGAAGGCCCTGTAGAATCGCTCTCCCGGCAACAGTCTCTCTGAGGCGGCCAATTTGCAGCAAAAGTCTTTGTGATGCGGCTAGCCGAAGAGGTTTCGATTGAGACTCATACAGTACTGCATTGTTTGGAGCAGCCTGCGGAACGCCGAGAGCCCTCCTTAGTCCCATTCTGTGCAAAACCTCAAGGCGTTCCAGCTGCGATACCGAGGGGGAAATAAAAGGGAGCTGGTACATTATGCGACTTGTCACCAGGGCATCGTGAAGCCTGATCATTGAAGCAGGATGGTTTCCCCATTGCTCACTAGCAACTCTCCGAAGCACATAGAGACGCGAAGATAGTGAAGCCACAATCGAGCCCACAGCTCGTCGCCCCTGTAGACGTGAGTCAATAGTGACGCCCAAAAACGTATGTGGTTAACCTGACGAAGGCAAGACTGATCAAGGTCTATGCCCAGCCGCGCATATCGTCGTCCCCTACCTCTAAACAGGACGAAGCTAGATTTTTCCACCGAGAGAGTCAACCCAACACCTTGAAGGTAACTTTTAACTGAAAGCCCGGCCTGTCGCGCTAATAGAGCTAAGCGTTTGTGTTGATATCCGGTTAACCAAAGACAAATGTCTTCTGCATATATCGACATATGGACATGCCTACAATGTTTTGTACTGTTGCGGGAAGACCAGCCATGACAACATTAAAGAGCGTTGGGGACAGGACACTACCCTGAGGTACCCCTCGCGATACCGCCCTTTCGGAGCTCATTGTACTGCCTAACCGCACTCGAAATTTACGATCACTGAGAAACGAGTGAATGAATCGCAGAAGATAGCCCTGTACGCCTATGACCTGCAGACTATTCAGTATTGAGCTCTGGAGGACGCTATCATAAGCCTTTGATACGTCTAGGAAAATAGCTAGTGTTGAAAGTCCAAAAGCACTCTGATGTTCAATGTGGCTTATCAAGTCCAGGACGCTATCTTGCGCGCTTAAACCTGTGCGGAATCCAGTCATGCATGTTGGTAGTGCCCTTGTATCCTCAAGCCACCAAGACAAACGCTTACTTGCCATCTTCTCCATGAGCTTAGCCACACACGACGTCAGCGATACAGGACGATACGGGGACACGCATGTCATCTCTTTGCTGGCCTTCAGCAGTGGGACTACACAAGCCACCTTCCATGAAGGGGGAACGTCACCAGACTCCCACACTCGATTGAGATAGGTTAGGAGCATCTTCCGGTGTTCCAGAGGCAGGTTCTGTAACATTTGATTGGTAATGCCGTCAGGACCTGGTGCACAGCGACGCCGCAGGCTGCGGAGCGCTGTCTGTAGTTCTCGAAGTGTGAACGGGGCGTCCATAACAGACGGAGACGTAGCAGGCAGAGCGCAGGGATGAATGCCTGGTCTGGAATTCACAAATGCATCCGCAAATTCCTCTGCCGAGCACACGAGATGTTTCTGCGTGCGCAATGCAAGCGCCTCGAAAGGTTTACTCGGACGAGAGCCACAAGCAAGACTGCCAACGACACGCCAAATTCTCGTTATCGGTGAGAAAACAGTCAAACTAGCGCAAAAGGATGCCCACTGGGACCTACAGAGCTTGTTCGCATGACGTCTAATGGTAGTGTTGAGCCTGTTGAAAGTTTTCTTCAAGGCTCTGTCGTCCTTCTTCCGCAACAGTTGTCGCTCCGCCCTTCTGCGCGCTGCGCAGAGGTTCCTGAGTTTTAAATTCGGAGTCGAAAAATGATCAGGTAGCTTGAGCGCCGTGGTAGCAGCCATCTTAGCATAAATCATTTTGTCTGTCACATCACCGGAAACACAGGCAAAGTGCTCCCTGTATTTGTCCCAATTAACAACATGGCAAATTTTAGGACCACGCAGATGGAAGCCGACAGTAAACACAAATATCGGGTAGTGATCACTTCCCATTAGGTCAGCTCTAGTTGACCACTGCACACGGACGTCAGGTGAATGTAAGGTTAGGTCTATAGATGTGGGTGAGGTTGGAGGCCGAAAGAAAGTGGGACTTCTGTCATTGGCCACGCACAGGTCCAAACTCTCGATGACTTCTACAAGTTGGCGTCCGCGAGGATCGGTGTTCCTGTCACCCCAGGCAGGGTGGTGGGTGTTGAAGTCACCGCAGATGATTCTGGGTGCTGGGCAGCGGTCACAAAGTTGCTGGAGGAACAAAGCCATATCGGCCTTCTTCCGCGGGGACATGTATACTGATGCAATGGACAGAGTTCGGAAGGCGAGCCGAATCCTCACAGCCACTACCTCAATACTGTCGGTGCAAAGATAGGTGACGTTCAAAGCCACATGAGGAATCTCCCTTCGTATGTAAAGGGCTGCACTTCCTGCGGGAAAAGACTTTATGCTGCAATCCTTGTGGGCGACGCATCCCGGCAAAGACCTCCCGCTTGGCAAGCCAGCCTCCGAGAGGGCCAGTACTGGAACACAGGTCTCTTTAAAGAACAATTTTAGTTCTGCTAATCGACTAATCATCCCAGCTCAGTTTCATTGCATGATAAACGGCTCTTTTCTAGGGTTTTTATTTGCAACAGGTTGAAGAAAATTAGCCATCCTGGAGTTGAAGTTCTTTGCGAAGGCGGTGATCAAGGTCTCAAAGGAAAGCACCAGCTGTATAAAGTTCTTCAAAGTGCCAGGCTGCATCGCTTGGCTATATGAACGCAGGACATAAAACAAAACGTGTAGAAGGGCGGAGAGATTCCGGCTTTTCAGCTCCTTATTTTGCTGCACGCACTGGCGCACCATTTTGACAAAAGACGGGGAGTGGGACCGCCTCTTGGTCACGGTAGCTGGTGTCTGCATCTCTTTTAAGGCATGGGGATGGCCTCCATGTTGTCGAGTCTTGCTGTGATCTGGTCGCTGAGGAACAATGACACTTTCTGCAGAAGCAGATCGAACAGCCAGCTCACCCTCGGAGGCCGTTGCCGACTTGCTCGGATCAGGTCGTGCAGCGACGTCGCTTGCTACCACGTCCCGAGCTTCCGACTCGAGCGCAGGGAACTCTTCACTTCCATGTATCGGCTTCTCAGTAGGTTGTTGTTTGGGGTTGGGCGCGTATGTGAATCGTGGGTAGGGCGTGTCGTCTAAGCTTATCTGGGGGTCGGCGCCGTTTTGGAGGCGGTTCGCGTCGTGGTAGAGGTTGTCATTATTTGCGGAGTCGGCGTAGCGGGTGCAGCGTCTTCATGCAGCGTGGTCGCTGGAGGATCTTCATCGTTTCCCAGGTGAACAGCTGCTGAGTAGTTGCGGCCCACCGACGTAAATCGTGCCGTGGACGGCGATGGGGAGCGGGAGAGACGCTGGGCGACACATACTCACCTTTGCGCGAGTAGTTTTCAATTTCCCGCGGTCGCTTGCCGGGGAGCGGTCTTGGGGCGTCAATTGCGAAACCGCGCAGGTGAATATGTCTGTGCGGGCAGTGACGAAGTATGTGGCCTGCATAGCAACAATAGAAACACAATGGGCGGTTGTCGCGTGTATCGTTGCGTGCAGCAGACGAGACACTAACAAAGAGACTATTTGTACACCAGACAATATTTAGACACGAATTGTACATAAGGTAATCTCGAAACCACAGGAGCAAAAAAATGGTCAAAGCAGTCACCAAATCGGACAGAAAGAAAGAGATACGAGGCACGACCAGTGGCTCCGAGCAAGGGGAGCATAAGAACTGCTTCTTTATTTAACAGTCGTGTGTATATGCACTAAAGTAGGAGAGGAGGGTGTGGTCCCTCACCAACATATTACAAGCATAAGGCTGGTATTGCGTACGCCATACGGTTCGTAGATACGGGGCTCGCGCTGCACCAGATACGATACATCCCCTTTCTTTAGAAGGAAAACAATACATTTGATAAAAACAAATAATTGAGAACGATGCTTACGAAACCTGGAAAAAGTTTCGATCATATGCAAGTCTCTGTTCCCAGTTTGACCTTCTTGGTAAAAGTTTGATCTTCTTGGTGCGGAGGCACGCCTGCAGGAGCGCTGAAGGAGGCAGGGATGCTACTCTTTGTGGCCGGTGACCCTGCGGGATTGTTGCTACTGGATGCTGAAGTAGAACTTTAAGGTACTTCTTGGCTCAGGTCCTTATCGGGCTCATTAAGGCTTCTCTGTCGAAAGGCCTCTTTTGTAGGCAGCAGGTGCTTCCGATTGCGCCGCCGGATTATTGCGTCCTCGGTGACTATGTTGTACGACATGTGGTATCTTGACGCTTGAACGGCTTTACGTTTTGTGGCCCATGCCCCCGTTTTGATGTGAAACGTGTCTCCAGAGTTGGGAGGTGCTAGTTGTCGTATGGCATGGTCGGTCTGGCGATGCTTCTGCATGCTGCCGGACGTCGGGCAACGTTCTCCGCAGTCTTTTTCCTTTAAGTACCTCGCCAGTTGATGGTCCGGATTTCATTGGAGTAGATCTGTAGGCATCAAGACCAAGCCAAAAATCTTGATTCATTTCAGTGCTTTTCTTTCAAATCCTCTTAACTACTTGAACGCTTTTTTCCGCCAAACCGTTAGAGGGGGGTTAACTAGGACAAGAAGTGGTTTGGCTGAAGTCGTAACTTTGAGCAAATTCAGCAAAAGCGCGGGTAGCAAACTGTGGAATATTGTCCGAAGAAACTTAATCTGGTATGCCGTATCTGGCAAAAAATGCACTTGTTGCTTCAACGACTGTCTTTGCGGTGGTGTCATTGAGTAGCTCTACCTCAGAAAAATTTGCTAATGCGTGGCAGACGCACAGGTATGGTTGTCCTCCATACTGATAAATATCGATGCCGACACGATGCCAGGGTTATCGGGTACCGGGCGCAACTTTAGTGGCTCTTGTGGGTGGCTGTGCGCTTACGTCTTGCATGCAGAACACGCCTGCGCGAAAGCTTCTATGTCAGCATTTATTCCTGGCCAGAAGACGAGATTTCCTGCCCTTGCTTTACGTTTATTGATGCCCACGTGGCCTTCATGAATTCTTTCCAAAATTTTTTCCCCCAATTAGCCGGGACCACAACTTTGCACTCTTAAGAGGACTCCCTTTGCGTGAGAGTTCTCCCTCAAACGACTTCCACTGGCCTTTAAGTCGTTTTCCGCCCTCCAGATCCTCAATAACTTGCTTCAAATCTTCATCCTGGCTAGTTTCAGTAGCCAACCTCTTAAAGGTGCTCTCGGTGACGAGTGAAGACTCCACTTACTGCGTGCACTTCAGTGGCATCACTGATGACGTCGTTTTCTGTGCTGGTCCCGGTTGTTGCTCGTGACAGCATGTCTTCGCGTAGAAGCTGCTTCCTGGCGTCAATTGCAATTTTGTGTTGTAGCGAAGAAGGGGCGGAAATACCCACCGGAACCCTCGATGGCATGTTTCCAATGGCCTGCGAGATGGCAATCAAAGGGTGATGACCTGCCTCAAGAATAACCGAGCGACCGTATACAAAATCACTGAATTTAGCCCCGCCACATGCGACCGCCATGTCTTCCTTTTCAATTTCCAAATAGCACTGTTCGCACTCTGTAAGCTCCCGTGACGCATACGCGACAGGCTTCTATGTGTCATTGTGACACTGTAACAGTGCTGCGCCGATTCCGTTTCGTGACGCATCGCCAGGCACCTTTGTTGCTTTTGTTGGATCGAATACTCTTAGCAAAGGCTCTTTACTTAAACAGTCGCAAATCTGCCTCCATTCTTCGACATCATTAGACGTGCAGTTCAACACAACACTTTGGTTTCGAAGATTTGTTAGGAGCGTCATCCTCTGGGCCAATGACGGCATGAACTTGCTGAAATATTTCACGACACCTAGCACTATCTGAACCACGAGCTTGTTAGCCGGCGGTGGCATTTCTACCATACATTCTATCAGTCATGGGCTTGTTCTGACTCTTTCCTTGTGAATGACATCACCCAGAAACTCGGTTTTGCTGACGCCAATCGAACACCTGTCCCGGTGAAATGTGAATCCGCCGTGTTCTGCTGCCCACAGTACTGACGGTAGGCGCATGTCATGCTCCAGCCTCGATGACACCCAGACTGGCACGTCATCAACGTATACTCTGATGCCGGAAAGGCGTTCAACAATTTCATTTAGAGCTTTTTTAAATGCGTCAGACGCCGACGATGTTCCAAAGGGTAAGCGCAGATGTTTATAGCAAACGAATTGCGTTGCAGAGGTGCAAATTCTCGAGGTCTCATTGTACAACGGAATCTGGTGAAAACGGTTTGCTTGAAGGCGCGTTAAAACTGTAGCGCCCGCTAACTCTGCCTCTGCCTTCACGTCGCGGCATTGTGTAATGCTTCTTGAAAAATTTGCTAATCCTCCTTGGGTCGATACATACTCGAATTTTCCCGTCTTTCGCACAATGACCAACGGGCTTACCCAGGCTGTGGGCTCGGAGACTTTCGTTGTGATTCCTGCACGCTCCATGCATCCCAGTTCCTCTCGCAGGGGCTCCCGGAAGGCCAGCTGTACTCTACGGGCCTCTTGGACGACTGGCGTGGCGTCGTCCCGCAAAACTATACTACAGACCCTTTCCACTCATCCATTTTCTGTGAGCAAGTGGCGAAAGTTCTTTGCGACTTCCTCAGAAGTGTTTTGAGAGACAGCGTGCACTCAGCGATGGCGTAGAGGTATAGCGTCTGCCTCGCGTGC
Source organism: Amblyomma americanum (assembly GCF_052857255.1). Lineage (NCBI taxonomy): Eukaryota > Metazoa > Arthropoda > Arachnida > Ixodida > Ixodidae > Amblyomma > Amblyomma americanum. The sequence goes on from NC_135498.1 coordinate 199,090,771, forward strand.
AAGAGGACCGGGGTTCGAATCCTGCTGCCGCGCAATTCTTCAACCGGTTTGAAAAAAAAAATCCGCGTGTCGATGGAATTGCATAACCAGGCTTGGGGAGCGACTTGATCTCGGTGACCAGAACCGACAACGCGCACTCTCTCACCAGAGCAAGATTTGGCCACCATGGTGTAGTACTAGGCCACAAACGTCTATGAACATACGAATTAACCCTCAGCCCTCAGTCCCTAGCGGCTGCGGAGCAACTGACCACGGCGGCGGTCAGACCTGTGACGCAGCGGAGGGGGATAAATATTTTTGGCTCCGGACAGGCCACCATTGGAGTCTGAACCTGGCAACATTTAACGCTAGAATTTTATCTAGATAGGCTACCCTAGCAGTGCTGTTCGAGGACCTAGCGGGAATTAAATTGGATGCCATAGGACTTAGGAGGACAGGAGTTAGGAGGACAGGTGAGGCGTATACAGTACTAAAGGACGGACACATACTGTTCTATCGCGGATTCGCGGATAGACGAGAACTAGGTGTGTGATTCCTCATTAACCAAGATATAGCTGGCAACGTAGATGAGCACTACAGTATTAACGAAGGGTGTCAGCTATCGTAATTATGATCGATAGAAGGCACAAGCTGAAGGTGGTGCAGGCCTACGCGCCTACATCCAGCCATGATAACCAGACCGTTGAAAGCTTCTATGAAGACGTGGAATCGACAATGAATAAAGCGAAATCTTAGTACACTACAAATGGGTGATTTCAATGCGAAGATCGGCACGAAGCAGGCTGCCGACCATGCGTTAGATGACTGTGGAATATGTTCAAGAAATAGCAGGGGAGAGTTATTAGTCGAATTCGCAGAAATAATTTATGGATCATGAATACCTTCTTCCGCAAACGAGAGAACAGGAAGTAGATCTAGAAGAGCTCCAATGGTGAGACTAAAAATTAAATCGACTTCATACTACGCGGTCAAGCTGGCATCGTTCAGGATGTAGCCGTCCTCGGAAAGCTTTGCTGTAGCGACCACAGAATGGTAAGGTATCGTAATAGCTTAGACTTGAAGAGGGAACGGAAGAAGCTATTGAAGAGGAAGACCATTAAAAACTTAGCGGTAAGAGGGAAAGTACAAGAATTTAGGATATCGCTGCAAAACAGATATTCGACTTTAACTGAGTAAGACGGTCTTGATGTGCATACAATGAACGATAATTTGACCGCCGTCATTGAGGCGTGAGCAGTAGAAGTAGGCTGTAAGACAGTTCGACAGGATACCGGAAAGTTATCTCATGTGACGAAAAATCTGATCAAGAAACGCAAAAGCATGAGGGCGTCTAACCATACCGACAGAATAGAACTGACAGAGCTATCGAAGTTTATAAATAAGCGCAAGGTAGCCGACATAACATGGTGAGTTGTTGGGCTAGTTGGTGTTCGGATTTTACAGGCATATTTTTAGCGCAAAGGACGGGACGAGATACAGACAAGACGAGCACGGGCGCTACTGGCAACTGCTTTATTGAAGAAAGATCGAGGCATATAAATACATATCTGGCCTGCGCCAGCGCTACCTAACAAGGAACTTGGAATCACAGCAGATGACGCGATAGGAAATTGATCTCAGCATTATACAAAACGACAGACGTGTCACTAACGCAGTTACCAAGAACTTTGTCCTAGTGAAAAAAGGCCAAACAAGAGTTAAGACTAAAGCAGCCGAACTTTGCAAGCGTTTAAATCTGGAGAGGCTCGCAAGGGATATTGCAGTTAGTGAAAGTTCCGCGTTGCAGGTGTTCTTTAGTGTTAAAACCCATAAACCGGATTCCCCTTTCCGCACTATTGTGAACGAAGGTGGTACATGGCAGCATTGTGTCAGTAAGTTTCTTTTGAAGGTGTTGAATGGCCTTGTGATAAATGACCCCTTCCTCGTGAAGAACTCTACCGATATAGTTCGATTTTTTGAAGAGAATAGTGACGTGAAGTATGCCTTCTCTATCGATGTAGAAGAGCTCTTTTATGCTGTGCCTCACCCTGAATTGTTTGCTGCCGTCAAAGATTGCATTGATGAAAATGGTGCTGTGGCTTTCCAGAATGCTGCAGGTTTGACGGTAGACAACTTTTTAGGCCTTTTAGAATTTTATCTTCGTTCCACTTTTATCAAATTTGACGACGAGTTTTATCTACAAAAGAAGGGCATTTGCATTGGTTCATGCATCGCCCCTGGCTTGTGCAACATTTTTTTATCATATATTGATCGCTCTTTACACGATCATTTTAATCATTTTAGCAATGACAAAGTCCTTAATGTTTTTCGTTTTATGGACGACTTTTTAATTGTTTTAAACAACCTCTGCCCCATTTCTAATGAGCGAACACTACAGTGTGTTCTTGATGATTTTAAACTACATGGCAGAGGGCTCAGTTTTACCTACGAACTTCCAGTCGAAGGGATTCTTCAGTTTTTAGACTTGAGGCTTATGTTCAGGGAAAAGCACGTCTGCTGGGCGTATTCTCCCCGAGCACAAAAAGAGCTCTTGCCGTACGACTCCTCTCACTCGAAAATAGTAAAGAGAGGCATAGCAACTCTCTGCTTGGATTTGGCGCTAAGGAAGTCGTGTGTCCATGAGATGCAGGCAAGTTTTGAGCATCAAGTGGGTAGGCTGTTTTCAGCCGGCTTCCCTGGGTCGGTCGTGATGGCAGTCGCGGAAACGCTCCTCAAGAAAATGAATCCTGCTAAGCGCACATCTGCAGCAAAGACTATGGATGGTCAGCAAAAGCCGGAAGTGGTACCGTACCTGCACAAGGTATCCCACAACCTGAAAAAGGTGGCTAATAGGTTTGACGTGCCTATGGTTTTTTCAGCCCCTAAGAAACTTGCTCAGCTGAGCCGCCGCATTACTTGCGAAGACAAAAAAAGGGGCTGTCATAAGAACCACGAAAAACGGTTTGTGCAGTGCGCTATGAACGTCGTGTACAGGATTCCCCTGTCATGTGGCAAGGTGTACATCGGCCAGACAGGGCGCTGCGTAAACGATCGACTCCGGGAGCATGCTAAAGATATCTACAATAAGGAACGCTCCAATTTAGTTGCCCACTGCATTGCTTGCACCAAGTGTGAGCCACGGTTCCGGAGTGCTTCAATCCTTGGCAGAAGTTGTCAAAAAACTGCCCGTGAAACTTTGGAAGCTTTCTTTATCAGGAAAGGGGGTCAGAACTGCGTTAGTGACACGTCTGTCGTTTTGTATAATGCTGAGATCAATTTCCTATCGCGTCATCTGCTGTGATTCCAAGTTCCTTGTTAGGTAGCGCTGGCGCAGGCCAGATATGTATTTATATGCCTCGATCTTTCTTCAATAAAGCAGTTGTCAGTAGCGCCCGTGCTCGTCTTGTCTGTATCTCGTCCCGTCCTTTGCGCTAAAAATATGCCTGTAAAATAGCCGACATAAGGAAGCTTATTATGGACAGAATCGAGCATGCTTTCAAGAACCGAGGTAGCCTAAATGCCGTGAAGAGAAAACTAGACATAGGTAAAACAAGGATGTATGCGTTAAGAGACAAGGAGGGCAATGTCATTAGCAACAAGGATAAGATAGTTAAGGTAGCCAAAGAGTTCTACACAAACCTGTAAAGTAGCAAATGCAATCAGAGCATTAATGAGAGAGACAGTAGCACACAGCAATGCGTCATCCCGCTAGTAACGAAAGAGGAAGTAAAGAAAGCCTTAGGAGCAATGGAAAGGAGAAAAGCAGCTGGAGAGAATCAGGTAACAGCTGATCTGTTGAAGGATGGAGGGGAGATCGTGCTAGAAAAACTGGCCAACCTGTATACACAATGTCTTATGACCTCGACCGTACCAGAAGTTTTGAAATATGCAGACGTTAGCTTAATTCAAAAGAAGGGAGACGCCAAGGACTTGAAACGTTACAGAGTGATCAGCTTACCCTTCGTTACCTGCAAGGTATTCACTAATGTTATCGCAAATAGAGTCAGGACAACCTTAGACTTTAATCAACCAAGTGATCAGGCAGGCTTTCGTAAAGGATATTTGATAATACATCATATCCACACTATCAATCGGGTGATAGATAAATGCGCAGAATATAACCAACCACTACATATAGCCTTCATTGATTACGAGAAAGTATTCGACTCAGTGGAAACCTCAGCAGTCATAGAGACATTGCGTAATCAGGGTGTAGAACCACCTTATGTCAAAATACTGGAAGGTACATATAGCAACTGCGCAGCTACTATAGTCCTCCACAAAGTCTGCAATAAAATTCCAATAAGGAAGGGCGTCCGGCAAGGAGACACGATCGCCCCAATGCTGTTCACCGGCTGTTTACAGGAAGTGTTCCGAGGCCTGAATTGAGGACAGTTGGGAATAAGAATAAATGGTGAATACCTAAATAATACACGATTCGCTGATGACATTTCCTTGCTGAGTCACTCAGGAGGTGAAGTGTAAATCATGATCAATGAGTTAGACAGAGCAGTACGCTGGGTTTAAATATGAACATGCAAAAAACCAAGGTAATGTTCAACAGTCTAGCAAGGAAACAGCAGTTCACAATTGTAAGGGAGGCGCTGGAGGTGCTAAAGGAATACGTCATAGGGCAGGTGGTGACAGCTGATCCGGATCATGAGAGAGAAATAACTAGAAGGGTACGAATGGGGTGGAGTGCGTATGGCAGGTCCTCGCAGATCATGAATAGCAGGTTACAAATAACCCTAAAGAGAAAAGGGTACAACAGCTGTATCTTACTGCTGCTCACTCACGGAACAGAAACGTAGAGGCGAACAAAAAGAGTGCATCTTAAGTTAAGGACAACGCAGCGAGTCATTTAAAGAAAAATGATATGTGTAACGTTAAGAGACCGGAAGCGGGCAGAGTGGGTGACGGAACAAACGCGGGCTAATGACATCCTAGTCGAAATGAACTGGAAGAAATGGGCTTGGGCAAGGCATGTAATGCGAAGGCAAGAAAACCAGTGGTCCTTAAGATAAACAGAGTATATTCCAAGAGAAAGTAAGTGTAGCATGGGACGGCAGAAGGTCAGGTGGGCGGATGAGATTAAGTTTGCAGGCAAAGGGTGGATGCAGCTGGAAAAAGACAGGATTAATTGGAGAGACATGTGAGAGGCCTTTGCCCTGCAGTGGACGTAGTAAGGCTGATAGCGATGATGATGATAATGGCGAGGATGATGTGCACGCGTGACACGATCCAAGGTTTTCACTCGCCTGTAGGCCCAGGATGGCCTGATGCCTCTTTGACACCACGAAGAAGTCGAGAACGACGCAATGGTCACACAGGGCTGCTTCTGTGCAAATGACACATACGTGCATGATAACAACCCTGCCGTAGGAACGCAACACCGAGCTGCTTGGTATCAGTGACGGCTTTGGGCGAATTTTACGGTAGAGTCCGAAGGGTAGTAAATTTGCTTCCGCGCCTGTATTGACCTTGAATACTAGCGGTACTTGTTGATTTGAGCGTGCAGATGCGTGTCGTGTAGGCTTGACACGCTGCGCGACACGTCCAGGACGTAAATGTTAACTTCACTACCCTGAAGTTTTCCAACCTCTGCAAATTTTTTGCAGCATATATCAAAATCGTTAGGCCGCTGACACTTTCGGCATGTTTTCCCGTATGCAGGACAGCTTTGTGGCGGGTGCACACGTCCGCACTTGCAACATTTGTGATTTCTGGGCAATTCACTTTGCCTACTGACGTGTTCCTTGCGCATCGTGCTAATCTCGCTTTCATCCCGTTTCCAGACTTGTTGTTGTGCTGCTGCCACTTCAGCTGCTTTAGCAACCTACTGATACTCCTGTAACGTCAGTGCGGTGTCCCGCCGCAAAGTATCCTGAACTTTCGCATCTATAGTTCCATAAACAATCTGGTCTCTGATCATTGCATTCATTAGAGAGCCGAATTTGCATGCTCGTGTTTGGTTTTTAAGTCTCGTAGAAAAGGTTCGATGAGCTCGCCCGGGGCCTGGACTCGAGTGTGGAAGACGTAGCGCTCATGTACTTGGTTGTTCTGTGCTGCACAGTATTCTTCGAATTTCTTCACGACAGTGGCGCAGTCATTCTTGTTCTCTACTTTGCCGAATCTGAACGTGTTGAAGATCTCGAGGGCTTCCTCGCCCGCTACGCTCAGCAGGAGTGCCGTCTTGCGCGACTCTGAGGCTTGCCGGTTGGTTCTGATGCAGCGAGAAAAAATTGGAACCTCTGCTTGAGTGTCTGCCAGTTCTTGGAAATTTTCCCAGCCGAGCTCTGCGGCCCTGGTGCCTTAAGGAAGTCCATCTGGTTGGTCTTGTAGCGTAATCTTCGGTTTGCCAAGATTGGACGTCGTTGGTCATCCCACTTCTGACACTATGTATCATTGTGTGCTGCTTACGAGACACGACCAGAGGCACCGCGCAAGGGGAGCAGAAGAACCGCGCCTTTATTGAACAACCGTGTATGTGTACACTAAAGTGAGAGAGGAGGGTGTGTTCTCTCACCAACATGTTACAAGCATATGCCTGATGTCGCGTACGTCACACGGGTAGTAGATACGAGGCCCGCGCTGCACCAGATACGATACATCAGGAATCCTCCATTCGTCGCATTTCCTATAACCGTTGCGTCGCTCGTAAATTGGGCTTGCGGAAGGTAGGGGTCATCGTTCTTGTAGAGGTGGTTCCCGTCGATGAGGGTTTGGGGTGTCTCGTAGGGGCGCGGGATTGCGTAGTGCGGCGGCGTAAGTCATGGCCTGCGGTTCTGTGGTCGTCGGAGTCGGAGTGCGAAGTGCCTGCTGTACTTATTCCCGTACTATGTCAATGAGATTCGCTGCTTGCGGCTGTGGGGAGGATGGCAGCAGTCACCCTAGCTCTTTGCGGACGATCTCATGGATGATGTCCCGTAGGATGTCATTGGTGGTCGTTGAGGTGTCCGCATGGCCCATAGAGAAGGCTCGTGGGAGAAGCCTAGCCCTGATGTCGAGGGTCTTCACGATCTTAGAAGCTGCAGTTGTAAACTCGGCAACTGTCTTGGGCGGATTTCCAACCCGACAGGCGATAAATTCTTCTTTGATACCCCGCATCAAGAAGTGCACCTTTTCCTCGGTCATGTGAGCGTCAGCGTGTCGGAACAGACGGCATATCTCTTCGACGTACACTAGGCTGGTCTGATTCGGCAGTTGTATGCGTGTCTCGAGCAGTAATTCAACCGATTTTTGCGAACAATGCTTGTAAACGTTTTCATGAGACCTTTTCAAAATTCCTTCCACGTTCGCAGGGAAGCGTTGTGGTTCTCGTACCAGGATTTAACTGGGCCATTCAGGTCTAGAAAGGGTACTGTAGTTTTTCTTGGTCGTCGCGTCAGCTAAATATCGCCACAGACTCAAACTGGTCTAACCATTCCTCGGCATCTCCATGGGGTAGACCTCTGAATACAGGTGCGTCACATGGCTGTTGACGAACGAGCGGTGGTGATGCAGCATCGCCTTTTATCTCCGGTAGCAATGCAGGTTCACGGTGCAGTACCTTCTAAGGATGTCACGTATTATTGACGGTAGTCGGGCGTTCAGGAAGAAAGGGAAGGGCTTCCAAACGAAAGTCCTTATTAGACTGACTTGCGCCCACAAAGAACTGAATGATTCGGCGGCTGCGTAGCAACAAGCATGCTCGGCGGGCGTCGAATAGAAAGCCCGCCGCTCCCAGCCCTACTCAGTTTAAAGCTAATAGCGAACTTTTGAGATAAATTGTGCAAATTTACTAAAACATTCGGGAACAAGGTATAATCGGCTCGGCCTGGATGCGATCAAACGAGATAAATCTGGTCGCGTCTTGCATCCACCATTCAACAAAGCTATAAAGCAGCGTGGCGGCACCTTTGAAGAAGGAACAAACACTACAAAGATTCGTGGCAATACTGGTTTTTTCCACGTGGGAGTTCACATGCTTGAAATTCCTAACGCTGTCACGGAACTGATGACCACATGTACGATTGGCCGCAGAGGTGGCCTAGATATTTTAGCATCTGCGTCGCATGCGGGAGGTGGGGTGTTTAATCCGCCGTGTCCTCGGGTTCCCACCGGTGGCACAATGGGTACAAGCTTCCCTTGGACTGGTGCTTGGCTTACTCAGGGCGAAATGATTGGGAAATGAGTCTTTGACTCCAGCTTCAGTAAACGAAAATACCTTCAGCAAGGCGCTCATTAGCCGCAGATGCCCTTGCGCAATAAAAATTAATTGTCACATGTAGCAGCCCGCAAGTGCTAACAGTATTTGGAAATAGGAAAATAAATAAATGTCCCCATCATATGCACAATTTTATGCAGCCGCGGTGGCTTAGGGGTTATGGTGCTGGTCTGCTGTCCCGGAAGACGCGGGTTCGATCCCGGCCGCTGCGGTCGGATTTCGATGGAGGCGAAATTCTAGAAGCCCGTGTACTGTTCTATGCCACTGCACGTTAAAGAACCCCAGGAGGTTGAAATTTCCGAAGCACTGCACTAGGGCGTCTCTCATAGCTTACATATTTGGCGAGGATGTCAGCGATGGTTTTGTTCAGACTCTCCGCAAGTCCGTTGGTCTGGGGTGGTATGGAGTAGTACTCCGGTGGAGTTTCAGGGTGTAGTTCAGAATGACTTTGGTAAGCTGTGTTCCCCTATTCGTACTGAATGCTTATGGGACGCCATGATGCAAAACGTTCTCCCCCCCAAAAAAGTTTGCGAATCCCGCCTTATACAATTCCGCAGGCTTTTGCTTCGGCGTAGCAGCTCAAGTAGTCGGTCGCCGCGATGACCCATTTCTTACCCGATGTTGACGTCGGGAAGGACGCAAGGAGATCCATTACGATCTGTTGAAAGGTTCTGCTCAATGGTGGTATGTGGTTCAGTAGTCCAGGTGGCCTGATCAGCGGCTTTTTTTCGTTGACATCCTAGGCATATTGTCGCATGTCGAGCGACGTCAGCAGGCAGTCGGGTCCTGTAGTGTTTATCTCGAATGCGTTGTAGGTTGCGGTTAAATCCGGGGTGCAGAGCTGTTGGTTCGTCGTGCGAATCATGCAGAATTTCTTCTCGTAAGCATTTCGGAACCACAGTGAGCTTCGCGGTCTTATTGGGGGGATGGGGTGGCGAGTTTTTCACGAAGATGCCATTTAGCAGACGGAAAGAGGACGAACCACCCTTGAATGCTGCTGGGGATGAAAAAGCCTTGCTTTCCCGATAATAGACGAGATGCTGTAGGTCGGAGTCCGAGCGTTGGTGCTGCACGAAGTCACTGGTGCTTGCCGGTCCCAAAAAGACATCCTCATCTTCCTTTGCGACTGCTTGTCGACATGAGCTCCAGAAATGCAGTCCGCATAGTTGTGCTTGTGTCCATATTTATAGACGACGCTGATGTCGTACTCCTGGAGGCGCAGGCTCCATTAAGCGAGGGAGCCAGAGGGGCCCTTCAAACTGGCAAGCCAGCACAGTGCCCCAGCGGCGTACATCATGGCGTGGGGCTCTGCGGTTGAGCTCGTAGACTTCCTCACGAATGACGTTGTTAGACACCTGACGCTGAGTGATGACGGTTGAAGTAGGCGGAGCTCCTCCCGGACAACCTTGCGGATGACCTCCCATTAATTTCCGCTGGTGGTTGACTCGGTATCGGGGCGGCTGTTGGAGAAGACATGTTGCTGCCGGTCGTATTGGCGAGCTCTGGATTCTAGGGTCTTCTCTATGGTTGCCGCTTACGCGGTGAATTATTCGAGGGTCTTTGGTGGTCTGCGGATCAAACCGGCGAAAAGAGGCTCCTTAACATCTCTCATTAGGTATCGCACCTTCTCCTCTTCACTCATGCTGGCATCACCGTGTCGAAAAAACCGTTTAATTTTTTCGGCATACTCAGTAACGGCCTCATTTAGGTCTTCCCTTCGAGTCTGCAGCGAAACCTACCCTTTTAATTTTTTGGACGAATAAAGGAGACTGGCGGGCTAGTTGGTTCATAATGAAGCGAATCAGTACAAACTGCACGAACAAGACGGGACGTAAGGCGCACAAATAGACTGACAAAGCGCAGACTTCCAACTGATTTAATTCGTGAAAACACGTGGTTTCTAAGGCTCGCGGACATAACAAAAAAAAACAGTATCACCATAGGGCTCAATGATAGAAAACAAAAGCAGAATTTTAAAGGAGAATTAAAACCGGCGGGAAAAACGAACATGCTCTTATAAAAACTCTATTTATTGTGTTGATAGCAAAAACAAGAACCGGCTAACGCAGTCGTCACCCCTTTTGGCAATAAGAAAACCTTCGATAACCTCCCTTTAAGTCTTGCTGCGTGCACTAGAGAGGAAAGCGGTGTTGTCCAGTTAACGAACGCAGTTGCGGCTGTCACAGCTTTTGCAAAGCAATGGTAGATTGCTGCCTGTGCCAGTGCGCATCGACCTTTTATGCTCCAGGGCTTGCTCATTGAAGCACCGGCCGGTCTGGCCGATGTAAACTCGCCCGCAAGATAGAGGTATCTGGAAGATAACTTCGGAGAACCACCTGGATAAATTGGTCCGATGACTATTCTTGCACGAACTGCGTTCTGTTCTTGTTTCGTTCCTTTCTTCGGAAAGCAGGAAACATACTTTTTTCCGCTTACAAGGCGCCTAAAAAACGACGCGTATTCCGTATTTACCTGCCACCTTTTTGACGCTGTGGGAAAGGCAGTGAAAATATGGCATGACAAAAGGAGGGGTCCGGTTTACAGATTGTACTTTCCTTACTGCCTTCTTCAGCCTCTGCAGAAGGCCTTCACATGTGCTGCGAATTACTTTCTCAGGGTCGCCCGCGCATTCAGTCCACATAACTTGATTCTAAGAACTCGGTGAAATAGCGTCAACACATGACTTCTGAAGGGCAGACAAACAGTAGCTGTTTCTTCCGGATCTCTCAGCTCGTGACGGAAAGCTCGTGCTTATCAAACCAAGTTTTGGGTACGCCGTTAAATACAGAGTAAAGATTCCGGAGCTCGGCGTTGTCGTCCCATGCCACACGGTGAAACGCATCAAGCCATTTGTGTGCCTTGTGTTCCGTCTTGAGAGTTCACGAAGTTTTTACTCATTCGTTTCGGCACCACACTGCCAAACGATGCCAGTAGCTGTTTTTCGGCTCTCTCATATCGTGACGGAAAGCTGCGGCTTTTCAAACCAAAATTTGCGTACGCCGTCTAATGGTGAGTAATGATTCCGGATCTCGGTGTTGTCGTCCCATGGCTCACAAACGAACGCATCCAGATATTTGAGTGCCTTACGTCCCGTCTTGTTCGCGCAGTTTCTACTCATTCGTTTCTGGACGACACTGCAGAACGTTGTGAGTAGCTGTATCTTAAGGGTCTCTCAGCTCGTGACTTAAAGCTCGTGCTTTTCAGATCAAGATTTTGGTAGGCCGCCCATTGCAGAGTAAACATTCCCGAGCTCAGCGTTTTCGTCCCAGGCCAAACGGTTGAACGCATCCAGCCATTTGTGTGCCTTACGTCCCGTCTTGTTCGCGCAGTTTGTACTCATTCGTTTCGGGCCGTGTCTACAGAACGTAGCCAGTAGTTGTTTGTTCGGGGTCTCTCAGCGCGTGAAGGAAACCTCGTGCTTTTCAAACCAACTTTTGGGTGCGCCGTTCAATGCAGATTAAACATTCCTTGCTCGGCGCAATAGTCCGAGGCCACACGGTCGAACGCATCCAGTCATTTGTGTGCCTAACGTCCCGTCTTCTTCGCGCAGGTCGTACTCATTCGTTTCGGGCCGTGTCGGCAGAACGTTGCCAGTAGCTGTTTCTTCCGGGTCTCTCAGCTCGTGACTGAAAACTCGTGCTTCTCAAACCAAGTTTTGTGTATGCCCTCCAATGCACAGTAAACATTCCAGCGCTCCGTGTTGTCGTTAGAGGCTACACGGTCGCACATATCCATCCATTTGTGTGCCCTACGTCTCGTCTTGTTCGCGAAGTTTGTACTCATTCGCTTCTGGCCCAGCATAGAACGTTGCCAGTAGCTGTTTTTTTAGGGTCTCTAAGCTCGTCACGGAAAGCTCGGGCTTTTAAAACCAAGATTTGGATACGCCGTCCAGTGGTGAGGAAAGACTCGGTAACTCAGCGTTATCGTCCCATGCCACACGGTCGAATGCATCCAGCCTTTTGTGTGCCTTACATCCCGTTGTTTGGCGCAGTTTGTACTCATTCATTTCTGGACGACACTGGCGAATGTTGCCAGTAGCTGTTTCTTCCGGGTCCCTCAGCTCGTGACGGAAAGCTCGTGCTTTGCAAACCAAGGTTTGGGTACGCCGTCCAATGCATAGTAAACATTCCGGTGCACGGCGTCGACGTCCCATACCACACGGTCGAGCGCATCCAGCCATTTGTCCGCCATACGTCCCGTGTTGTTCGCGCAGTTTGTACTGATTCGTTCATGGCCGACTCTGCAGAACGTTGCCAGTTGCTACTTCTTCCGGGTCTCTCAGTTTGTGACGGAAAGCTCGTGCTTTGAAAACCAAGTTTTGGGTGCGCCGTTCAGTGCAGAATAAACATTCCGGTGCCCGGCTTCGTCGTCAAAGGCCACACGGTCGAACGCATCCAGCCATTTGTGTGCCTTACGGCCCGTCTTGTTCGCGCAGTTTGTACTCATTCGTTCATGGCCGACTCTGCAGAACGTTGCCAGTTGCTACTTCTTCCGGCTCTCTCAGCTCGTGACGGAAAGCTCATGCTTTGAAAACCAAGTTTTGGGTGCGCCGTACAATGCAGAATAAACATTCCGGTGCTCGGCGTCGTCGTCCCAGGCCACACGGTCAAACGCATCCAGCCATTTCTGTGCCTTACGTCCCGTCTTGTTCGCGCAGTTTGTACTCATTCGTTCATGGCCGACTCTGCAGAACGTTGCCAGTTGCTACTCCTTCCGGGTCTCTCAGCTCGTGACACAAAGCTCGTGCTTTGAAAACCAAGTTTTGGGTGCGCCGTCTAATGCAGAATAAACATTCCGGTGCTCGGCGTCGTCGTCCCATGCCACACGGTCGAACGCATCCAGCCATTTGTGTGCCTTACGTCCCGTCTTGTTCGCGCAGTTTGTACTCATTCGTTTCGGGCCATGTCTACAGAACGTTGCCAGTAGTTGTTTGTTCGGGGTCTCTCAGCGCGTGAAGGAAACCTTGTGCTTTTCAAACCAACTTTTGGGTGCGCCGTCTAATGCAGAGTAAACATTCCGTTGCTCGGCGTTGTCGTCCGAGGCCACACGGTCGAACGCATCCAGTCATTTGTGTGCCTAACGTCCCGTCTTCTTCGCGCAGTTTGTACTCATTCGTTTTTGGCCGAATTTGCAGAACGTTGAGAGTAGCTGTTTCTTCCGGGTCTCTCAGCTCGTGACGGAAAGCTCGTGCTTCTCAAACCAAGTTTTGTGTATGCCGTCCAATGCACAGTAAACATTCCAGAGCTCCGTGTTGTCCGAGGCCACACGGTCGAACATATCCATCCATTTGTGTGCCCTACGTCTCGTCTTGTTCGAGAAGTTTGTACTCATTCGCTTTTGGTCCAGCCTAGAACGTGGCCAGTAGCCGTTTTGTTAGTGTCTATCAGCTCGTAACTGAAAGCTGGGGGTTTAAAACCATTTTTGGGTACGCCGTCCAATGCAGAGTAAACATTCAGGTGCTCGGCGTCGTCGTCTCATGCCACACAGTCGAATGCATCCAGCATTTTGTGAGCCCTACATCCCGTTGTGTTCGCGCAGTTTCTACTGATTTGTTTCTGGACGACACTGCCGAATGTTGCCAGTAGCTGTTTCTTCCGTTCCCTTAGCTCGTGACGGAAAGCTCGTGCTTTTCAAACCAAGTTTTGGGTACGCCGCCCAATGCCGAGTAAACATTCTGTAGCTAAGCGTGTCGTCCGAGGCCAGACGGTCGAACACATCCAGCCATTTGTGTGCCTTACGTCTCGTCTTGTTCGCGCAGTTTGGACTCATTCCTTTTTTTCAGACTCTGCAGAACGTTATCAGTAGCTGCTTCTTCCAGGTCTCTCTGCTTGTGACGGGAAGCTCGTGCTTTTCAAACCAAGTGTTGGGCAAGCCGTCCAATGCAGGGTAAACATTCCGTCCGCGGCCACACGGTCAACGCATCCAGCCATTTGTGTGCCTTACGTCCCGTCTTAAGAGTTCACGCAGTTTGTACTCTTTTGTTTCTGGACGACACGGCCAAACGTTACCAGTAGCTGTTTTTTTAGGGTCTCCCAGCTCGTCACGGAAAGCTCGGGCTTTTCAAACCAAGATTTGGGTACGCCGTCCAAAGGTGAGCAAAGTTTCTGGAACTCAGCTGTGTCGTCCCATGTCACAAGGTCGAACGCATCCAGTCTTTTGTGTGCTCTACGTCCCGTCGTGTTCGCGCAGTTTGTATTGATTCGTTTTTTTTTTCAGACTCTGCAGAACGTTGTCTGTAGGTGCTTCTTCCGGGTCTCTCAACTTGTGAAGGGAAGCTCGTGTTTTTCAAACCAAGCGTTGGGCACGCCGTCCAATGCAGAGTGAACACTGCGGAGCTCGGCGTTGTCGTTCAAAGCCACATGATCGAACGCATCCATCCATTTGTGTGCCTTACGTCCGTCCTGTTCGCGCAGTTTGTACTCATTCATTTCTGGACGACACTGCCGAACGTTGCCAGTAGCTGTTTCTTCCGGGTCTCTCAGGTCGTGGCGGAACGCACGTGCTTTTCAAACCATGTTTTTTGCAGGCCGTCCATGCAAGGTAAGCATTCCGGAGCAAGGTGTTTTCGTCCCATGCCACATTGTTGAACGTATCCAGCCATTTGTGTGTCTTACATCCCCTCTTGTTCGCGCAGTTTGTACTCAATCCTTTCTGGCCGACTCTGCAGAACGTTTTGAGTAGCTGTATCTTCCGGGTCTCTCGGCTCGTGACCGGAAAGCTCGTGCTTTTCAGGCCAAGATTTTGGTAGGCAGCCCAATACAGAGTAAACATTCCAGAGCTCGGTGTTGTCGTCGCATGCCGCACGGCTGAACGCATCCAGCCATTTATTTGTGTGCCTTACGTCTCGTCTTGTTTGCGCAGTTTGTACTCATTCGTTTCTGGCCGAGTCTGCAGAACGTTGCCAGTAGCAGCTTTTTTTTTAGCGTCTCTCAGCTCGTCACGAAAAGCTCGGGCTTTTCAAACCAAGACTTGGGTACTCCGTCAATGCAGAGTAAATATTCCGGAGCTCTGAGTTGTCGTCCCAAGCCACACGGTCGAACGCATCCTGCCATTTGTGTGCCTTACGTCCCGTCTTAAGAGTTCACGCAGTTTGTACTCTTTCGTTTCTGGACGACACTGTCAAACGTTGCCAGTAGCTGTTTTTTATGGTATCTCAGCTCGTCACGAAAAGCTCGGGCTTTTCAAACCAAGATTTGGATACGCCGTCCAAAGGTGAGTAACGTTTCCGGAACTCGGCGTTGTCGGGCCATGTCACACGGTCGAATGCATCCAGCATTTTGTGTGCCTTACGTCCCGTCGTGTTCGCACAAAGTTTGTACTCATTCGTTTCTGGACGACACTTTTGAATGTTGCCAGTATCTGTTCCTTTCGTGTCTCTCACCTCGTGACGCACAGCTCGTTCTTTTAAAACCAATTTTTTTTGTAGGCCGTTCATTGCAGAGTAAACATTCCGGAGCTCGACGTTGTCGTCCGAGGCCACACGGCCGAACGCAACCAGCCATTTGTGTGCCTTACGTCCTGTGTTGTTCGCGCAGTATGTACTCATTCGTTTCTGGCCGACTCTGCAGAACGTTGCCAGCAGCTTTTTCTTCCGAGTCTCTCAGCTCGTGACGGAAAGCTCGTGCTTTTCAAACCAAGTTTTGGGTACGCCATCCAATGCAGAGTAAACATTCCGTAGCTCGGCGTTGTCGTCCGAGGCCACACGATCGAACGCATTCAGCCATTTGTTTGCCTTACGTCACGTCTTGTTCGCAAAGTTTGTACTGATTCGTTTCTAGCCGAGTCTGTAGGACGTTGCCAGTAGCTGTTTTTTAGGGTCTCTCAGCTCGTCACGGAAAGCTCAGGCTTTTCAAACCAAGATTTGGGGACGCCGTCCAATGGTGAGTAATGACTCTGGAACTCGGTGTTGTCGTCCCATGCCACACTGTCGAATGCATCCAGCCTTTTGTGTCCCATATATATCGTTGTGTTCGCGCAGTTTGTACTCATTCATTTCCTGACGACACAGCCGAATGTTGGCAGTAGCTGTTTCTTACAGGTCTCTCAGCTCGTGACGGAAAGCTCTTGCTTTTCAAATAAAAGTTTTATGTAGGCCTCCCAATGCACAGTAAGCATTCCGGAGCTCGGCGTTGTCGTCCCATGCTACACAGTCGAACGCATCCAGCCATTTGTGTGCATTATGTCCCGTCTTGTTCGCGTAGTTTGTACTCATTCGTTCATGGCCGATTCTGCAGAACGTTGCCAGTAGCTACTTCTTCCGGGTCTCTCAGCTCGTGACGGAAAGCTCTTGCTTTTCAAAACAAGTTTTGGGTACGCCGTTCAATGCAGAGTAAACATTCCGGAGCTCGGCGTTGTCGTCCCATGCCAGACGGTCGAACGCATCCAGCCATTTGTGTGCCTTACGTCCCGTCTTGTTCGCGCTGTTTGTACTCATTCGTTCATGGCCGACTCTGCAGAACGTTGCCAGTAGCTACTTCTTCCGGGTCTCTCAGCTCGTGACGGAAAGCTCGTGATTTTGAAACCACGTTTTTTTAGGCCGTCCAATGCAGAGAATCATTCTGGAGCTCGGCGTTGTCTTCCCATGCCACACGGTTGAACGCATAAAGCCATTTCTGTGCCTTACGACCCGCATTGTTCGCGCAGTTTGTATTCAATCCTTTCTGGCCGACTCTGCAGAACGATGCCAAAAGCTGTTTCTTCCGGGTCTCTCAGCTCGTGACGGAAAGTTCGTGCTTTTCAAACCAAATTTTGGGTACGCCGTCCAATGCACAGTAAACATTCCGTAGCCCGGCGTTGTTGCCCCAGGCGATAAGGTCGAACGCTTCCAGCCACTTGTGTGGCTTACGTCCCGCCCTGTTCGCGCAGTTTTTATTCATTCGTTTCTGACCGACTCGGCAGAACGTTGCCAGTGGCTGTTTCTTCCGGGTCTGTCAATTCGTTACGGAAATCTCGTGCTTTTCAAACCATGTTTTGGGTACGTCGTCCAAAGCACAGTAAAAATTCCGTAGCACGCCTATGTCATCCCAAGCCAAATGGCCGAACGCAGCCTGGCCATTTGTGTGCCTTAAGTCCCGTCTGGCCGGCTCAGTTTATACTCATTCGTTTCTGGCCGACTCTGCAGAACATTGCCAGCTGTTTCTTCCGGGTATCTGAGCTCGTCACGAAAAGCTCGTGCTTTTCAAACCAAGATATTGGTAGGCCGTCCAATGCAGATCAAACATTCAGCAGCTCGGCGTTGTTGCCCCAGGCCACGCAGTCGAGCGCATCCAGCCATTTGTGTGTCTACATCCCGTCTTGTTTGCGCAGTTTGTACACATTCGTTTTTTGCCGACTTTGCAGAACATTGCCAGTAGCTGTTTCTTTCCGATCTCTCAGCTCGTGACGGAAAGTACGTGTTTTTCAGACCAAGATTTTGGTAGGCCGTCCAATACAGACTAAACATTCTGGAGCTCGGCATTGTCGCCCCAAGGCACACGGTCGAACGCATCCAGCCATTTGTGTGCCTAACATCCCGGCTTGTTTGCGCAGTTTGTACACATTCGTTCCTGACCGCCTCGGCAGAACATTGCCAGTGGATGTTTCTTCCGGGCTTCTGAACTCATTACGGAAAGCTCGTGCTTTTCAAACCAAGCTTTAGGTACGCCGTTCAATGCACAGTAAAAATTCCGGAGCACGCCGTTGTCGTCCTAGGCCAAACGGTCGAATGCATCCAGCCATTTTTGTACCTTACGTCCCGTCTTTCTCGCTCAGTTTTTACGCATTCTTTTCTGGCCGACTCTTCAGAACATTGCTAGTGGCTGTTTCTTCCGGGTCTCTGAGCTCGTTACAGAAAGCTCGTGCTTTTGACAACAAGATTTAGGTACGCCGTTCAATGCAGACTAAACATTCTGGAGCTCGGCGTTGCCGCTCCAGGCCACACGGTCGAACGAATCCAGTCATTTGTGTGCCTAACGTCCCATCTTGTTTGCGCAGTTTGTGCACATTCGTTTCTGGCCGACTTGCAGAACATTGCCAGTACCCGTCGCGGTGGCGCAGTGGTTAGGGCGCTCGGCTACTGATCCGGAGTTCCCGGGTTCGAACCCTACTGCGGCGGCTGCGTTTTTATGGAGGAAAAACGCTAAGGCGCCCGTGTGCTGTGCGATGTCAGTGCACGTTAAAGATCCCCAGGTGGTCGAAATTATTCCAGAGCCCTCCACTACGGCACCTCTTTCTTCCTGCCTTCTTTCACTCCCTCCTTTATTCCCTCTTTTACGGCGCGGTTCAGTTGTCCAACGATATATGAGACAGATTCTGCGCCATTTCCTTTCCCCCAAAAACCAATTATTATTAGCTGTTTCTTCCGGGTCTCAGACCTCGTGACGGTAAGGTCGTGATTTTCAAACCAAATTTTCTATACGCCGACGAATGCACAGTAAACATTCCGGAGCTCGGCGTTGTCGTCCCATCCCACACGGTTTGTTCCGGCGTCCAACAACGAACATGCAGCATGAAAGCAACCAGAAGAGCGTTTATTCGGGAGTGCTTCCCAACATATATAGTTTACCGGCGGCTGCATGATAACAGCCACGTGTTTCAGATAGCATGCTGGCCAGGGCGCATGCATAGAGCGCATGCGCATCTGATACAATGCATCTCCCTCAGTGCAATATTTAAATGTCGTCAAGCACAATACGGGACACTTGGCGGAAATCCTGGTCGTAGTGAAGACGACTGGGCTGTCGCTTTTGTCGGGTGGACCGCCTTGGCACATATTGGGTGGGCTGGGTTGTAGGCTGCGATGCTCCAGCGTTTTCCTGGGCTTGCGTGGGCTGTGTTATAGACTTTTGTGCTCCTGCGCTTTCCTGGGAAATGTCTTCACTGTCAGAGTCATCTTCCTTTTAGTCACGCCGGAATGGCTCACGTGTGGCTAGAAGATGTTGTCGGTTGCGTTGAAGCACCTTGTTGTCCTCTGTAAGGACGCGATAAGACCTTGGTGCCACCAGGCCCATGACTCGAGCCTTGGAGTCCTATGCATCCCCTGGTACACGTACAACTTCGTCTTTCTTGAGTGCTGGCAGATTTTTCCCTTTGGATGGCCTTTGACTGCGTGGCTGGCGCCGAGACGTCAGGTGACTGGAGCATGACACGAAGTCTGGTAAACGAGTGCGTAACTTTCTGCCTTGGAGGAGTTCTCCAGGGGACCGGCCTTCGGCTAGTGGAGTCGAACGATAGCCGAGTAGACCTAACCAGAAGTCCTCGTTGAGCTCGTCAGTCTTCTTCATTATTCTTTTCACAATTTAGACTGCTTTCTCGGCGAGGCCATTGAACTGTGGGAATCTCGGACTCGACGTCACATGCTTGAACTCGTATCTGGACGCGAACAAAGCAAATTGATGAGAAGAAAACTGAGGACCGTTGTCGGTGCAGACTTCTTAGGAATTCCATACCTTGAAAAAATTGAGCTAAGTGTGGCAATGACAGTGCACGTCGTTGTGTCGATTAGTTTTTCGGCTTCAGGAAAGTTTGAAAACGCGTCAAACACGCACAGGTAGAAGTTTCCGCCGTACATAAAAATGTCAACAGCTACTCTGTACCAGGCATGGTCTGGGATCGGCCTAAGCACCACTGGTTCGGTTTGTTGTTTGTAGGCGTATTTTTGACAAACAGAACAAGTCTTGACCATGTTTTCAATGTCCGCATTCAGTCGCGGCCAGAAAACCAAGTGACGGGCTCTCGCTTTGCACTTATTTATGCCTAAGCGACCTTCATGAATGCGACCGAGTATTTCAGCTCTCATAGACTTTGGGATGAGGACTTTGGTCCTCTTCATAAGAATGCCCTTGACTTTTGATAACTCGGGAGCGAATGGTTTCATCCACCCTTCAATTTCTTCTCCATTCCTTGCTTTCGTTCTCCGAGAACACAAAATTGTTGAATACCTCTAGGGCGTCCTCTCCGGCCACGGTGAGCAGCAGTGCGGTCTTAGCTCCCTGCGTCCGTGGTTCTTTCGGCGGCTCCGTGGCCTGCAGGAACAGCTCGAACCGCTGCTTGAAGAGGCTCCAGTTCTTCGCGGTGCTACCGGACAGCACCAGCGGCTGCGGTGGCTTCACTAAATCTATCTTGCCAGTGCACAGCGACGCCCCTTCCACCCGCGTGTTACTGCGTATACGAGGGCCATCCCACTTCTGACACCATGTTCCGGCGTCCAACAACGAACACGCAGCGTGAAAGCAACCAGAAGAAGAGCGTTTATTCGGGAATTCTTCCCAACATATATAGTGTACCGGCTGCTGCCTGATAACAGCCACGTGTTCCAGATAGCGTGCTGGCCAGGGCGCATGCATAGAGCGCATGCGCGTCTGATACGATACACAGTTAATCGTAACCAGCCATTTGTGTGCCTTATGTCCCATCTTATTCGCACAGTTTGTATTCATTGGTTACTAGCCGAATCTGCAGAACGTTGCAAGTAGCTGTTTCCTCCGGGTCTCTCAGCTCGTGACGGAAATCTCGTGCTTTTCAAAGCAAGTTTCGGGTACGCCGTCCAACGCACAGAAAAAATTCCGGAGCACGCCGTTGTCGTCCCAGGCCAAACGGCCGAACGCACCCGGCCATTTGTGCGACTTACGTCTCGTCCTGTTTGCGCAGTTTGTACTCATTAATTTCTGGCCGACTCTGCAGAATATTTCCAGTGGCTGTTTTTTCCGGGTCTCTTAGCTCGTTACAGAAAGCTCGTGCTTTTCAAACCAAGGTTTGTGTACGCCGTGCAATGCTCAGTAAACATTCCGGAGCACGCCGTTGTCGTCCCAGGCCAAACTGTCGAACGCATCCAGCCATTTGTGTGCCTTACGTCCCACCTTGCTCTCGCAGGTTGTACTCATTCGTTTCTTGCCGACTTTGCAGAACATTGCCAGTAGCTGTTTCTTTCCGGTCTCTCAGCTCGTGATGGAGAGTTCGTGTTTTTCAGACCAAAATTTTGGTAGGCCGTCCAATGCAGACTAAACGTTCAGGAGCTCGGCGGTGTCGCCTCAGGCCACACGGTCGAACGCATCCAGCCATTTGTGTGCCTTACGTCCCGTCTTGTTTGCGCAGTTTGTACACTTTCGTTTCTGGACGACTCGGCAGAATATTGCCAGTGGCTGTTTCTTCCGGGTCTCTGAGATCGTTACAGAAAGCTCATGCTTTTCAAATCAAGTTTTGAGTACGCTGTCCAATGCACAGTAAAAATTCCGGAGAACGCCGTTGTTGTCCCAGGCTGAACGGTCGAACGCATCAAGCCATTTGTGTGCCTTAAGTCCCGTCTTGATCGCTCAGTTTGTACGCATTCGTTTCTGGCCGACACAGCAGAAAATTTCCAGTGCCTGATTCGTCCGGGTCTCTGAGCTCGTTATGGAAAGCTCGTGCTTTTCGAACCAAGTTTTAGGTACGCCGTGCAATTCACAGTAAAAATTCCGGAGCACGCCGTTGTCGTCCTAGGCCAGACGGTCGAACGCATGCAGCCATTTGTGTGCCTTACGTCCCGTCTTGATCGCACAGTTTGTACGCATTCTTTTCTGGCCGACTCTGCAGAACATTGCCAGTGGCTGTTTCTTCCGGGTCTCTGAGCTTGTTACAGAAAGCTCGTGCTTTTGAAACCAAGTTTAAGGTACGCCATTCAATGCAGACAAAACATTCAGGAGCTCGGCGTTGTCGCCCCAGGCCACAAGGTCGAACGCATCCAGCCATTTGTGCGCCTAACGTCCCATCTTGTTTGCGCAGTTTGTGCGCATTCGTTTCTGGCTGACTCTGCAGAACATTGCAGTGGCTGGTTCTTCCGGGTCTCTGAGCTCGTTACGGAAAGCTCGTGCCTTTCAAACCAAGGTTTGTGTACGCCGTCCAATGCACAGTAAAAACTCCGGAGCACGCCGTTGTCGTCTCAGGCCAAACGGTGGAACGCATCCAGCCATTTGTGTGCCTTACGTCCCGTCTTGATCGCACAGTTTGTACGCATTCTTTTCTGGCCGACTCTGCAGAACATTGCCAGTGGCTGTTTCTTCCGGGTCTCTGAGCTTGTTACAGAAAGCTCGTGCTTTTGAAACCAAGTGTAAGGTACGCCATTCAATGCAGACAAAACATTCAGGAGCTCGGCGTTGTCGCCCCAGGCCACAAGGTCGAACGCATCCAGCCATTTGTGCGCCTAACGTCCCATCTTGTTTGCGCAGTTTGTGCGCATTCGTTTCTGGCTGACTCTGCAGAACATTGCAGTGGCTGGTTCTTCCGGGTCTCTGAGCTCGTTACGGAAAGCTCGTGCCTTTCAAACCAAGGTTTGTGTACGCCGTCCAATGCACAGTAAAAACTCCGGAGCACGCCGTTGTCGTCTCAGGCCAAACGGTGGAACGCATCCAGCCATTTGTGTGCCTTACGTCCCGTCTAGCTCTTTCAGTTTGTACGCATTCGTTTCTGGCCGACACTGCAGAACATTTCCAGTGGCTGTTTCTTCCGGGCCTCTGAGCTCGTTACGTAAAGCTCGTGTTTTTCAAACCAAGTTTTAGGTACGCCGTTTAATGCAGAGTAAAAATTCCGGAGCACACCGTTGTCGTCCGAAGCCAAACGGTCGAAAGCGTCCAGCCATTTGTGTGCCTTACGTCCCGTCTTGCTCGCACAGTTTGTACGCATTCTTTTCTGGCCGACTCTGCAGAACATTGCCAGTGGCTGTTTCTTCCGGGTCTCTGAGCTTGTTACAGAAAGCTCGTGCTTTTGAAACCAAGTTTAAGGTACGCCATTCAATGCAGACAAAACATTCAGGAGCTCGGCGTTGTCGCCCCAGGCCACAAGGTCGAACGCATCCAGCCATTTGTGCGCCTAACGTCCCATCTTGTTTGCGCAGTTTGTGCGCATTCGTTTCTGGCTGACTCTGCAGAACATTGCAGTGGCTGGTTCTTCCGGGTCTCTGAGCTCGTTACGGAAAGCTCGTGCCTTTCAAACCAAGGTTTGTGTACGCCGTCCAATGCACAGTAAAAACTCCGGAGCACATCGTTGTCTTCTCAGGCCAAACGGTGGAACGCATCCAGCCATTTGTGTGCCTTACGTCCCGTCTTGATCGCACAGTTTGTACGCATTCTTTTCTGGCCGACTCTGCAGAACATTGCCAGTGGCTGTTTCTTCCGGGTCTCTGAGCTTGTTACAGAAAGCTCGTGCTTTTGAAACCAAGTTTAAGGTACGCCATTCAATGCAGACAAAACATTCAGGAGCTCGGCGTTGTCGCCCCAGGCCACAAGGTCGAACGCATCCAGCCATTTGTGCGCCTAACGTCCCATCTTGTTTGCGCAGGTTGTGCGCATTCGTTTCTGGCTGACTCTGCAGAACATTGCAGTGGCTGGTTCTTCCGGGTCTCTGAGCTCGTTAGGGAAAGCTCGTGCCTTTCAAACCAAGGTTTGTGTACGCCGTCCAATGCACAGTAAAAACTCCGGAGCACGCCGTTGTCGTCTCAGGCCAAACGGTGGAACGCATCCAGCCATTTGTGTGCCTTACGTCCCGTCTAGCTCTTTCAGTTTGTACGCATTCGTTTCTGGCCGACACTGCAGAACATTTCCAGTGGCTGTTTCTTGCGGGCCTCTGAGCTCGTTACGTAAAGCTCGTGTTTTTCAAACCAAGTTTTAGGTACGCCGTTTAATGCAGAGTAAAAATTCCGGAGCACACCGTTGTCGTCCCAAGCCAAACGGTCGAAAGCGTCCAGCCATTTGTGTGCCTTACGTCCCGTCTTGCTCGCTCAGTTTGTACGCATTCTTTTCTGGCCGACTCTGCAGAACATTGCCAGTGGCTGTATCTTCCGGGTCTCTGAGCTCGTTACGGAAAGCTCGTGTTCTTGAAACCAAGTTTTAGGTACGCGGTTCAATGCAGACTAAACATTCAGGAGCTCGGCGTTGTCGCCCCAGGCCACACGGTCGAACGCTTCCAGCCATTTGCGCGCCTAACGTCCCATCTTGTTTGCGCAGTTTGTGCTCATTCGTTTCTGGCTGACTCTGCACAACATTGCCAGTGGCTGGTTCTTCCGGGTCTCTGAGCTCGTTACGGAAAGCTCGTGCCTTTCAAACCAAGGTTTGTGTACGCCGTCCAATGCACAGTAAAAACTCCTGAGCACGCCGTTGTCGTCCCAGGCCAAACGGTCAAACGCATCCAGCTATTTGTGCGCTTTACGTCCCACCTTGCTCGTGAAGTTTGTGCTCATTCGTTTCTTGCCGACATTGCAGAACATTGCCAGTAGCTGTTTCTTCCGGGTCTCAGACCTCGTTACGGAAAGGTCGTGCTTCTAAAACCAAATTTTTATACGCCGTCCAATGCGCAGTAAACATTCTGGAGCTCGGCGTTGTCGTCCCATCCCACACGGTTGAACGTATCCAGCCATATGTGGGCCTTATGTCCCGTCTTCTTCGAACTGTTTGTACTCATTGGTTTCTAGCCGAATCTGCAGAACGCTGCAAGTAACTGTTTCCTGCGGGTATCTCGGCTCGTGATGGAAATCTCATGCTTTTCAAACCAAGTTTTGGGTACGCTGTCAAACGCACAGGAAAAATTCTGGAGCACGCCGTTCTCGTCCCAGGCCAAACGATCGAACGCAACAAGCCATTTGTGTGGCTTACGTCCCGTCTTGTTTGCGCAGTTTGTACTCATTCGTCTCTGGCCGACTCTGCAGAACGTTGCCAGTGGCTGTTTCTTCAGGGTCTCTGAGCTCGTTACGGAAAGCTCGTGCTTTTCAAGCCAAGTTTTAAATACGCCCTCCAATGCACAGTAAAAATTCCGTAGCACGCTTATGTCGTCCCAGGCCAAATGGTCGAACGCATTCAGCCATTTGTGTGCCTTAAGTCCCGTCTTGCTCGCTGAGTTTGTACTCATTCATTTCTGGCCGACTCTGCAGAACATTGCCAGTGGCTCTTTCTTCCGGGTCTCTGAGCTCGTGACGAAAAGCTCGTGCTTTTCAGACCAAGATTTTGGTAGGCCGTCCAATTCAGATTAAACATACAGCAGCTCGCTCTTGTCGCCCCAGGCACCGCGGTTGAACGTATGCAGCCATTTGTGTGCCTTATGTCCCGTCTTGTTCGCGCAGTTTGTACTCATTGGTTTCTTGCCGAATGTGCAGAACGTCGCAAGTAACTGTTTCCTCCGGGTCTCTCAGCTCGTGACGGAAATCTCGTGCTTTTCAAACCAAGTTTTGGGTAGGTCGTCCAATGCACAGTAAAAATTCCGTAGCACGCCTCTGTCGTCCCAGGCCAAATGGTCGAACGCATCCAGAAGTTTGTGTGCCTAAGTCCCGTCTTGCTCACTCAGTTTGTACGCATTCTTTTCTGGCCGACTCTGCAGAACATTTTCAGTGGCTGTTTCTTCCTGGTCTCTGAGCTCGTTACGGAAAGCTCGTGCTTTTGAAACGAAGTTCTAGGTACGCCGTTCAATGCAGACTTAACATTCAGGAGCACGGCCTTGTCGCCCCAGGCCACACGGTTGAACGCATCCAGCCATTTGTGTACCTAACGTCAAGTCTTGTTTGCGTAGTGTGTGCACATTCGTTTTTGGCCGACTCTGCAGAACATTGCCAGTGGCAGTTTCTTCTGGGTCTCTGATCTCGTTACGGAAAGCTCGTGCTTTTCAAACCAAGGTTTGTGTACGCCGTCTAATGCACAGTAAAAATTCCGGAGCACGCCATTGTCGTCCCAGGCCAAACGGTCGAATGCATCCAGCGATTTGTGTACCTAACGTCAAGTCTTGTTTGCGCAGTTTGTACACATTCGTTTCTGACCGCCTCTTCAGAACGTTGCCAGTAGCTGTTTCCTCCGGGTCTCTCAGCTCGTGACGAAAAGTTCGTGCCTTTCAAACCAAATTGTGGGTACGCCGTACAATGCACAGTAAACATTCCGGAGCTCGGCGTTGTCGTCCGAGGCCAAACGGTCGAACACATCCAGCCATTTGTGTGCCTTACGTCCCGTCTTGTTTGCGCAGTTTGTACTCAATCCTTTCTGGCCGACTCTGCAGAACGTTGCCAATAGCTGTTTCTTCCAGGTCTCTCAGCTCGCGACGGAAAGTTCGTGTTTTTCAAACCAAGATTTTGGTAGAACGTCAAACGCACAGTAAAAATTCCGGAGCACACCATTGTCGTCCCAGTCCAAACGGTCGAACGCATCCAGCCATTTGTGTGCCTTACGTCCCGCCTTGCCCGCGCAGTGTGTACGCATTCGTTTCTGGCCTACTCTGCAGAACATTGCCAGTGGCTTTTTCTTCCGGGTCTCTAAGCTCGTTACAGAAAGCTCGTGCTTTTTAAACCAAGTTTTAGGTACGCCGTTCAATGCAGACTAAACATTCAGGAGCTCGTCGTTGTCGCTCCAGGCCACAAAGTCGACCGCATCCAGCCATTTGTGTGCCTAATGTCCCGTCTTGTTTGCGCAGTTTGTGCACATTCGTTTCTGGCTGTATCTGCAGAAAATTGCCAGTCGCTGTTTATTGCGGGTCTCTTAGATCGTTACTGAAAACTCGTGCTTTTCAAAGCAAGGTTTGTGTACGCCGTCCAATGCAGAGCAAAATTCTGGAGCACGCCGTTGTCGTCCCAGGCCAAACGGTTGAACGCATCCAGCCATTTGTGTGCCTAACGTCCCGTCTTGCTCGCTCAGTTTGTAAGCATTTGTTTTTGGCCGACTCTGCAGAACATTTCCAGTGGCTGTTTCTTCCTGGTCTCTGAGCTCGTTACGGAAAGGTAGTGCTTTTCAAACCAAGTTTTAGGTACGTCGTCCAATGCACAGTAAAAATTCCGGAGCATGCCGTTGTCGTCCTAGGCCAAACGGTCGAACGCATCCAGCCATTTGTGTGCCTTACGTACCGTCTTGTTTGCGCAGTTTGTGCACATTCGTTTCTGACCGACTCTGCAGAACATTGCCAGTGGCTGTTTCTTCCGGGTCTCTGAGCTCGTTACGGAAAGGTCGTGCTTTTCAAACCAAAATTTTATACGCCGTCCAATGCACAGTAAACATTCTGGAGCTCTGCGTTGTCGTCCCATCCCACACGGTTGAACGTATCCAGCCATTTGTGTGCCTTACGTCCCGTCTTGTTCGCTCAGTTTGCACGCATGCTTTTCTGGCCGACTCTTCAGAACATTGCCAGTGGCTGTTTCTTCCGGATCTCTAAGCTCGTTACAGAAAGCTCGTGCTTTTTAAACCAAGTTTTAGGTACGCCGTTCAATGCAGACTAAACATTCAGGATCTCGTTGTTGTCGCGCCAGGCCGCAAAGTCGACCACATCCAGCCATTTGTGTGCCTAATGTCCCGTCTTGTTTGCGCAGTTTGTGCACATTCGTTTCTGGCCGTCTCTGCAGAACATTGCCAGTGGCTGTTTATTCCGGGTCTCTTAGATCGTTACTGAAAACTCGTGCTTTTCAAAGCAAGGTTTGTGTACGCCGTCCAATGCAGAGCAAAATTCTGGAGCACGCCGTTGTCGTCCCAGGCCAAACGGTCGAACGCATCCACCCATATGTGTGCCTTAAGTCCCGTCCTGCTCGCTCAGTTCGTACTCATTCGTTTCTGGCCGACTCTGCAGAACATTGCCAATGGCTGTTTCTTCCGGGTCTCTGAGCTTGTTACGGAAAGCTCGTGCTTTTCAAATCAAGTTTTAGGTACGCCGTTCAATGCACACTAAACATTCAGGAGCTCGGCGTTGTCGCCCAAGGCCACACGGTCGAAGGCATCCAGCCATTTGTGTGCCTAACGTCCCGGCTTGTTTGCACAGTTTGTACAAATTCGTTTCTGGCCGACTCGGCAGAACAATTCCAGTGGCTGTTCCTTCCGGGTCTCCGAGCTCGTTACTGAAAGCTCGTGCTTTTGAAACCAAGCTCTAGTTAGGCCGGTCAATGCAGACTATACATTCAGGAGCACGGCGTTGTCGCCCCAGGCCACACGGTCGAACGCATCCAGCCATTTGTGTGTCTAAACTCCCGCCTTGCTCGCGCAGTTTGTACACATTCGTTTCTGGCCGGCTCTTAAGAACGTTGCCAGTAGCTGTTTCTTTCCGGTCTCTCAGCTCGTGACGGAAAGTTCGTGTTTTTTTGACCAAGATTTTTGTAGGTCGTCCAATGCAGACTAAACTTTCAGGAGCTCGGCGTTGTCGCCCCAGGCCACACGATCGAAAGCAGCCAGCCATTTGTGTGTCTGTCGTCCCGTTTTATTTGCGCAGTTTGTACACATTCGTTTCTGGCCGACTCTGCAGAACATTGCCAGTGGCTGTTTGTTCCAGGTCTCTCGGCTCGTTACGGAAAGCTCGTGCTTCTCAAACCACGTTTTGGGTACGCCGTCCAATGCAGAGTAAAAATTCCGGAGCACGTCGTTGTCGTCCCAGGCCAAACTGTCGAACGCATGCAGCCATTTGTGTGCCTTACGTCCCGTGTTGTTTGCGCAGTTTGTAATAAGTCGTTTCTGGCCGACTCTGCAGAACATTGCCCGTGGCTGTTTCTTCCGGGTCTCTGAGCTCGTTACGGAAAGCTCGTGCTTTTCACACCAAGTTTTGGGTACGCTGTCCAATGCACAATAAAAATTTTGGGAGAAAATCGTTGTCGTCCCAGGCCAAACGGTCGAACACATCCTGCCATTTGTGTGCCTTACGTCCCGTCCTGTTTGCGCAGTTTGTACTCAATCCTTTCTGGCCGAATCTGCTGAACATTGCCAATAGCTGTTTCTTCCGGGTCTCTCAGCTCGTGACGGAAAGTTCGCGCTTTTAAAGCCAAATTATGGGTACGCCGCACAATGCGCAATAAAAATTATTGAGAACGCCGTTGTCGTCCCAGGTCAAACGGTCGAACACATCCAGCCATTTGTGTGCCTTACGTCCCGTCCTGTTAGCGCAGTTTGTACTCAATCCTTTCTGGCCGAATCTGGAGAACGTTGCCAATAGCTGTTTCCTCCGGGTCTCTCAGCTCGTGACGAAAAGTTCGTGCCTTTCAAACCAAATTGTGGGTACGCCGTACAATGCTCAGTAAACATTCCGGAGCTCGACGTTGTCGTCCCAGGCCAAACGGTCGAACACATCCAGCCATTTGTGTGCCTTACGTCCCGTCTTGTTTGCGCAGTTTGTACTCAATCCTTTCTGGCCGACTCTGCAGAACGTTGCCAATAGCTGTTTCTTCCAGGTCTCTCAGCTCGCGACGGAAAGTTCGTGCTTTTCAAACCAAATTTTGGGTACGCCGTCCAATGCACATTAAACATTCCGGAGCTCGGCGTTGTCGTCCCAGGCCAAACGGTCGAACACATCCAGCCATTTGTGTGCCTTACGTCCCGTCATGTTTGCGCAGTTTTTACTCAATCCTTTCTGGCCGAATCTGCAGAATGTTGCCAATAGCTGTTTCTTCCGGGTCTCTCAGCTCGTGACGGAAAGTTCGTGCTTTTCAAACCAAATTTTGGGTACGCCGTCCAATGCACAGTAAACATTCCGGAGCTCGGCGTTGTCGTCCAAGGCCAAACGGTCGAACACATCCAGCCATTTGTGTGCCTTACGTCCCGTCATGTTTGCGCAGTTTTTACTCAATCCTTTCTGGCCGACTCTGCAGAACGTTGCCAACAGCTGTTTCTTCCGGGTCTCTGAGCTCGTGAGGGAAAGTTCGTGCTTTTCAAACCTAATTTTGGGTACGCCGTCCAATGCACAGCAAACATTCCGGATCTCGGCGTCGTCGTCCAAGGCCAAATGGTCGAAAACATTCAGCCATTTGTGTGCCTTACGTCCCGTCTTGTTTGCGCAGTTTTTACTCAATCCTTTCTGGCCGACTCTGCAGAACGTTGCCAATAGCTGTTTCATCCGGGTCTGTCAGCTCGTGACGGAAAGTTCGTGCTTTTCAAACCAAATTTTGGGTACGCCATCCAATGCACAGTAAACATTCCGGAGCTCTGCGTCGCCGTCCCAGGCCAAACAATCGAACGCATCCAACCAAATGTGTGCCTTTAGTCCCGTCTTAATCGCCATGTTCGTACTCATTCGTTCCTGGCCGACTCTGCAGAACATTGCCAGTAGCAGTTTCTCGTGACGGAAAGTACGTGTTTTTCAGACCAAGATTTTGGTAGGCCGTCTAATGCAGACTAAACATTCAGGAGAGCAGCGTTGTCGCCCCAGGCCACACGGTCGAACGCATCCAGCCATTTGTGTGCCTTAAGTCCCGTCTTGTTTGCGCAGTTTGTGCACAATCGTTTCTGGCGGACTCTGCAGAACATTGCCAGTGGCTGTTTCTTCCGGGTCTCTGAGCTCGTTACAGAAAGCTCGTGCTTTTCAATCCATGTTTTGAGTACGCTGTCTAACGCACAGTAAAAATTCCGGAGCACGCCGTTGTTGTCCCATGCCAAGCGCTCGAACGCATCCAGCCATTTGTGTGTCTTGCGTCCCGTATTGCTCGCTCAGTTCGTACTCATTCGTTTCTGCCCGACTCTGCAGAGCATTGGCACTGGCTGTTTCTTCCGGGTCACTGAGCTCGTTGCAGAAAGCCCGTGCTTTTGAAACCAAGTTTTAGGTACGCTGTTCAATGCAGGCTAAACATTCAGGAGCTCGGCGTTGTCGCCCCAGGCCACAAGGTCGAACGCATCCAGCCATTTGTATGCCTAACGTCTTGGCTTGTTTGCGCAGTTTGTACACATTCGTTTCTGACCGACTCTGCAGAACATTGCCAGTGGCTGTTTCTTCCGTGTCTCTGAGATCGTTACGGAAAGGTCGTGCTTTTGAAACCAAGTTTTAGGTACGTCGTTAAATGCAGACTAAACATTCAGGAGCTCGGCGTTGTCGCCCCAGGCCACAAGGTCGATCGCATCCAGCCAGTTGTGTGCCTAACGTCTTGGCTTGTTTGCGCAGTTTGTACGCATTCTTTTCTGGCCGACTCTGCAGAACATTGCCAGTGGCTGTTTCTTCCGGGTCTCTGAGATCGTTACGGAAAGCTCGTGCTTTTCAAAGCAAGGTTTGTGTACGCCGTCAAATGCACAGCGTAATTCCGGAGCACGCCCTTGCCGTCCCTGGCCAAACGGTCGAACGCATCCAGCCATTTGTGTGCCTTTCGTCCCGCCTTGCTCGCGCAGTTTTTACTCATTCGTTTCTTGCCGACTTTGCAGAATATTGCCAGTAGCTGTCTCTTCTGGGTGTCAGAGCTCGTTACGGAAAGGTCGAGCATTTCAAACCAAGTTTAAATACGCCGTCCAATGCACAGTAAAAATGCCGGAGCACCCCGTTGTCGTCCAAGGCCAAACAGTCGAACGCATCCAGCCATTTGTGTGCCTTACGACCCGTCTAACTCGCTCAGTTTGTAAGCATTCGTTTTTGGCTGACTCTGCATAACATTTCTAGTGGCTGTTTCTTCCTAGTCTCTGAGCTCGTTACAGAAAGCTCGTGCTTTTCAAACCAAGTTTTAGGTAGGCCGTCCAATGCACAGTAAAAATTCTGGAGCACGCCGTTGTCGTCCCAGGCCAAACGGTCGAACGCATCCAGCTATTTGGGTGCCTTACGTACCGTCATGTTTGCGCAGTTTGTACTCAATCCTTTCTGGCCGACTCTGCAGAAGGTTGCCAATAGCTGTTTCTTCCGGGTCTCTGAACTCGTGGCGGAAAGTTCGTGCTTTCCAAACCAAATTTTCGGGACGCCGTCCAATGCACAGTAAACATTCCCGAGCTCAGCGTTGTCGTCCTACGCCAAACGGACGAACACATCCAGACATTTGTGTGCCTTACGTTCCGTCTTGTTTGCGCAGTTTGTACTCAATCCTTTCTGGCCGACTCTGCAGAACATTGCCTGTGGCTGTTTCTTCCGGGTCTCTGAGCTCGTTACGGAAAGCTCGTGCTTTTCAGACTAAGTTTTAGGTACACCGTTCAATGCAGACTAAACATTCAGGAGCTCAGCGTTGTCGCCCTGGCCACACGGTCGAACGCATCCAGCCATTTGTGTACCTAACGTCCCGTCTTGTTAGCGCAGTTTGTGCACATTCGTTTCTGACCGACTCTGCCGAACATTGCCAGTGGCTGTTTCTTCCGGGTCTCTGAGCTCGTTACGGAAAGCTCGGGCTTTTCAAACCAAGGTTTGTGTACGCCGTCCAATGCACAGTAAAAATTCCGGAGCACGCCGTTGTCGTCCCAGGCTAAACGGTCGAACGCATCCAGCCATTTGTGTGCCTTGCGTCCCGTCTTACTAGCTCAGTTTGTGCACATTCGTTTCTGACCTACTCTGCAGAACATTGCCAGTGGCTGTTTCTTCCGGGTCTCTGTGCTCGTTACGGAAAGGTCGTGCTTTTCAGACAAAGAGTTT
Organism: Amblyomma americanum; assembly: GCF_052857255.1. NCBI lineage: Eukaryota > Metazoa > Arthropoda > Arachnida > Ixodida > Ixodidae > Amblyomma > Amblyomma americanum. Next base: position 199,123,208 of record NC_135498.1, read on the forward strand.
GCTAGGCCATCTAATGCAGATTGAACATTCAGCAGCTCGGCGTTGTCGCCCCAGGCCCCGCGGTCGAACGTATCCAGCCATTTGTGTGCCTTACGTCCCGTCTTGTTTACGCAGTTTGTACTCAATCCTTTCTGGCCGAATCTGGAGAAAGTTGCCAATAGCTGTTTCTTCCGGGTCTCTCAGCTCGTGACGGAAAGTTCGTGCTTTTCAAACCAAGTTATGGGTACGCTGTACAATGCACAGTAAACATTCCTGAGCTCAGCGTTGTCGTCCTACGCAAAACGGACGAACACATCCAGCCATTTGTGTGCCTTACGTTCCGTCTTGTTTGCGCAGTTTGTACTCAATCCTTTCTGGCCGACTCTGCAGAACATTGCCTGTGGCTGTTTCTTCCGGGTCTCTGAGCTCGTTAAGGAAAGCTCGTGCTTTTCAGACTAAGTTTTAGGTACACCGTTCAATGCAGACTAAACATTCAGGAGCTCGGCGTTGTCGCCCCAGGCCACACGGTCGAACGCATCCAGCCATTTGTGTACCTAACGTCCCGTCTTGTTAGCGCAGTTTGTGCACATTCGTTTCTGACCGACTCTGCAGAACATTGCCAGTGGCTGTTTCTTCCGGGTCTCTGAGCTCGTTACGGAAAGCTCGGGCTTTTCAAACCAAGGTTTGTGTACGCCGTCCAATTCACAGTAAAAATTCCGGAGCACGCCGTTGTCGTCCCAGGCTAAACGGTCGAACGCATCCAGCAATTTGTGTGCCTTGCGTTCCGTCTTACTAGCTCAGTTTGTACTCAATACTTTTTGGCCGAATCTGGAGAATGTTGCCAATAGCTGTTTCTTCCGGGTCTCTCAGCTCGTGACGGAAAGTTCGTGCTTTTCAAACCAAGTTATGGGTACGCCGTACAATGCACAGTAAACATTCCTGAGCTCAGCGTTGTCGTCCTACGCCAAACGGTCGAACACATCCAGCCATTTGTGTGCCTAACGTCCGGTCTTGTTAGCGCAGTTTGTGCACATTCGTTTCTGACCGACTCTGGAGAACATTGCCAGTGGCTGTTTCTTCCGGGTCTCTGAGCTCGTTACGGAAAGCTCGTGCTTTTCAAACCAATGTTTGGGTACGTCGTGTAATGCACAGTAAAAATTCCGGAGCACGCCGTTGTCGTCCTAGGGCAAACGGTCGAACGCATCCAGCCATTTGTGTGCCTTATGTCCCGTCTTGTTTACGCAGTTTGCACACATTCGTTCTGACCGACTCTGCAGAACATTGGCAGTGGCTGTTTCCTCCGGGTCTCTGAGCTCGTTGCAGAAAGATCGTGCTTTTCAAACCAAGTTTTTAGTACGCTGTCCAATGCAAAGTAAAAATTCCAGAGAACGCCGTTGTCGTCCCAGGCCAAACGGTCGAACGCATTCAGCCATTTGTGTGACCTAAGTCCTGTATTGCTCGCTCAGTTCGTACTCATTCGTTTCTGCCCGACGCTGCAGAACATTGCCACTGGCTGTTTCTTCCGAATCACTGAGCTCGTGACGAAAAGCTCGTGCTTTTCAGACCAAGATTTTGGGAGGCCATCCAAAGCAGAATAAACATTCATGAGCACGGCGTTGTCGCCCCAGGTCAAACGGTCGAACGCATCCAGCCATTTGTGTGCCTATCATCCAATTTTGTTTGCGTAGTGTGTGCAAATTTGTTTTTGGCCGACTCTGCAGAACATTGCCAGTGGCTGTTTCTTCCGGGTCTCTGAGCTCGTTACAGAAAGCTCGTGCTTTTCAAACCAAGGTTTGTGTACGGCGTCTAATGTACCGTAAAAATTCCAGAGCACGCCATTGTCGGCCCAAGCCAAACGGTCGAACGCATCCAGCCATTTGTGTGTCTTATATTGCGCCTTGCTCGCGCAGTGTGTACTCAATCGTTTCTTGCCGACTTTGCAGAACATTGCCAGTAGCTGTTTCTTCCGGGTCTCAGAGCTCGTTACGGATAGGTCGTGCTTTTCAAACCAAGTTTTAGGTACGCCATCCAATGCACAGTAAACATTCCGGAGCTCGGCGTCGTCGTCCCAGGCCAAACGGTCGAACACATCCAGCCATTTGAGTGCCTTACGTCCCGTCTTGTTTGCGGAGTTTTTACTCCATCCTTTCTGGCCGACTCTGCAGAACGTTATCAATAGCTGTTTCTTCCGGGTCTCAGCTCGTGACGGAAAGTTCGTGCTTTTCAAACCAAATTATGGGTACGCCGTAAAAAGCACAATAAAAATTCCGGAGAAAGCCGTTGTCGCCCCAGGCCAAACGGTCGAACGCATCCAGCTATATGTGTGCCTTAAGTCAAATCTTGCTCGCTCAGTTCGTACTCATTCGTTTCTGGCCTACTCTGCAGAACTTTGCCACTGGCTGTTTCTTCCGGGTCACGGAGCTCGTGACGAAAAGCTCGTGCTTTTAAGACCAAGATTTTGGTAGGCTATAAAATGCAGATTAAACATTCAGGAGCTCGGCGTTGTCGCCCCAGGCCACGCGGTCGAACGCATTCAGCCGTTTGTGAGCCTTACGTTCCGCCTTGTTTGCGCAGTTTGGACACATTTGTTTCTTGCCGATTTGCAGAAGATTGCCAGTAGCTGTTTCTTTCCGGTCTCTCAGCTCGTGATGGAAAGTTAGTGTTTTTCAGACCAAGATTTTGGTAGGACGTCTAATGCACAGTAAAAATTCCGGAGCTCGCCATTGTCGTCCCAGGCCAAACGGTCGAACTCATCCAGCCATTTGTGTGCCTTAAGTTCCGCCTTGCCCGCGCAGTGTGTACGCATTCGTTTCTGGCCTACTCTACAGAACATTGCCAGTGGCTGTTTCTTCTGGGTCTCTGAGCTCGTTACGGAATGCTCGTGCTTTTCAGACCAAGATTTTGGTAGGTCGTCCAATGCACAGTAAAAATTCCGGACGACGCCATTGTCGTCCTAGGCCGAACGGTCGAACGCATCCAGCCATTTGTGTGCCTTACGTTCCGTCTTGTTCGCTCAGTTTGTACGCATTCTTTTCTGGCCGACTCTGCAGAACATTGCCAGTGGCTGTTTCTTCCGGGACTCTAAGCTCGTTACAGAAAGCTCGTGCTTTTTAAACCAAGTTTTAGGTACGCCGTTCAATGCAGACCAAACATTCAGGAGCTCGTAGTTGTCGCTCCAGGCCACAAAGACGAACGCATCCAGCCATTTGTGTGCCTAATGTCCCGTCTTGTTTGCGCAGTTTGTGCGCATTCGTTTCTGGCCGACTCTGCAGAACATTGCCAGTGGCTGTTTTTTCCGGGTCTCTTAGATCGTTACTGAAAGCTGGTGCTTTTCAAGGCAAGGTTTGTGTACGCTGTCCAATGCAGTGCAAAATTCCGGAGCACGCCATTGTCGTCCTAGGCCAAACGGTCGAACGCATCCAGCCATTTGTGTGCCTTACGTTCCGTCTTGTTCGCTCAGTTTGTACGCATTCTTTTCTGGCCGACTCTGCAGAACATTGCAGTGGCTGTTTCTTCCGGGACCCTAAGCTCGTTACAGAAAGCTCGTGCTTTTTAAACCAAGTTTTAGGTACGCCGTTCAATGCAGACTAAACATTCAGGAGCTCGTAGTTGTCGCTCCAGGCCACAAAGACGAACGCATCCAGCCATTTGTGTGCCTAATGTCCCGTCTTGTTTGCGCAGTTTGTGCACATTCGTTTCTGGCCGACTGTGCAGAACATTGCCAGTGGCTGTTTTTTCCGGGTCTCTTAGATCGTTACTGAAAGCTGGTGCTTCTCAAGGCAAGGTTTGTGTACGCCGTCCAATGCAGAGCAAAATTCCGGAGCACGCCGTTGTCGTCCCAGGCCAAACGGTCGAACGCATCCAGCCATTTGTGTGCCATACGTCCCGTCTTGCTCACTCAGTTTGTCCGCATTTGTTTTTGGCCGACTCTGCAGAACATTTTAGGTGGCTGTTTCTTCCTGGTCTCTGAGCTTGTTACGGAAAGCTCGTGCTTTTCAAACCAATTTTTAGGTACGCCGTTCAATGCACACTAAACATTGAGGAGCTCTTAGTTGTCGCTCCACGCCACTAAGACAAGCACATCCAGCCATTTGTGTGCCTAATGTCCCGTCTTGTTTGCGCAGTTTGTGCACATTCGTTTCTGACCGACTCTGCAGAACATTACCAGTGGCTGTTTCTTCCGGGTCTCTGAGCTCGTTACGGAAAGCTCGTGCTTTTCAAACCAAGGTTTGGGTACGCCGTCCAATGCACAGTAAAAACTCCGGAGCACGCCGTTGTCGTCCTAGACCAAATGGTCGAACGCATCCAGCAATTTGTGTGCCTTATGTCCCGTCTTGTATACGCAGTTTGTACACTTTCGTTACCGTCCGACTCTGGAGAACATTACCAGTGGCTGTTTCTTCTGGGTCTCTGAGCTCGTTGCAGAAAGATCGTGCTTTTCAAACCAAGTTTTTAGTACGCTGTCCAATGCACAGTAAAAATTCCGGAGAACGCCGTTGTCGTCCAGGCCAAACGGTCGAACGCATTTAGCCATTTGTGTGACTTAAGTCCTGTATTGCTCGCTCAGTTCGTACTCATTCGTTTCTGCCCGACGCTGCAGAACATTGCCACTGGCTGTTTCTTCCGAGTCACTGAGCTCGTGACGAAAAGCTCGTGCTTTTCAGACCAAGATTTTGGGAGGCCATACAAAGCAGAATAAACATTCAGGAGCACACCATTGTCGACCCAGGCCAAACGGTCGAACGCATCCAGCCATTTGTGTGCCTTATATTGCGCCTTGCTCGCGCATTGTGTACTCAATCGTTTCTTGCCGACTTTGCAGAACATTGCCAGTAGCTGTTTCTTTCAGGTCTCAGAGCTCGTTACGAATAGGTCGTGCTTTTCAAACCAGGTTTTATGTACCCCGTCCAATGCACAGTAAAAATTCCGGAGCACGCCGTTGCCGTCCTAGGCCAAACGGTCGAACGCATCCACCCATTTGTATGCCTTAAGTCTCGTCCTGCTCGCTCAGTTTGTACGCCTTCGTTTCTGGCCGACTCTGCAGAACATCGCCAGTGGCTGTTTCTTTCCGGTCCCTCAGCTCGTGACGGAATGTTCGTGTTTTTCAGACCAAGTTTTAGGTACGCCCTCCAATTCACAGTAAAAATTCCGTAGCACGCTATGTCGTCCCAGGCCAAACGGTCGAGCGCATCCAGCCATTTGTGTGCCTTAAGTCCCGTCTTGCTTGCTCAGTTTGTACTCATTCGTTTCTGGCCGACTTTGCAGAATATTGCCACTGGCGGTTTCTTCCGGGTTTCTGAGCTCGTGGCTGAAAGCTCGTGCTTTTCAAACTAAGGCTTGGGTCCAATGCACAGTGAAAATCCCGGAGCACGCCGTTGTCGTCCCAGGCCAAACTGTCGAACACATCCATTCATTTGTGTGCCTTACGTCCCGTCTTGTTTGCGAAGTTTGTACTCATTCGTTTCTGGCCGACTCTAGAACATTGCCAGTGGCTGTTTCTTCCAGGTCTCTGAGATAGTTAAGGAAAGCTCGTGCTTTTCAAAAAAAGTTTTAGATACGCCGTCCAATGCACAGTAAAATTTCCGGAGCACGCCGTTGTGGTCCCAGGCCACACGGTCGAACGCATCCAGCCATTTGTGTTCTTTAAGTCCCGTCTTGCTCGCTCAGTTTGTACGGATTCGTTTCTGGCCGACTCTGCAGAACAATGATAGTGGCTGTTTCTTATGGGTCTCTGAGCTCGTTACGGAAAGCTCGTGCTTTTCAAAACCAATACGCCCTCCAATGCACAGTAAAAATTCCGTAGCACGCCTATGTCGTCCCAGGCCAAACGGTCGAACGCATCCAGCCGTTTGTGTGCCTTAAGTTTCGTCTTGTTCGCGCAGTTTGTACATATTCGTTTCTGGCCGACTCTGCAAAACATTGCCACTGGCTGTTTCTTTCGGGTCAGTGAGATCGTGACGGAAAGCTCGTGCTTTTCAGACCAAGATTTTGGTAGGCCATCTAATGCAGATTTAACATTTAGGAGCTCGTCGTTGTCTCCCCAGCCCACGCGGTCGAACGCATCCAGCGATGTTTGTGCCTTACGTCCCGTCTTCTTTGCGCAGTTTGTACACATTAGTTTCTGGCCGACTCTGCAGAACGTTGCCAGTGGCTGTTTCTTCCGGGTCTCTGAGCTCGTTACGGAAAGCTTGTGCTTTTCAAACCAAGTTTTAGGTACGCCCTCTAATGCACAGTAAAAATTCCAGAGCACACCGTTGTCTTCCCAGGCCAAACGGTCGAACGCATCCAGCAATTTGTGTGCCTTAAGTCCCTTCTTGCTCGCTCAGTTTGCACGCATTCGTTTCTGGCCGACTCTGCAGAACAATGCCAGTGGCTGTTTCTTCAGGGTCTCTGAGCTCGTTATGGAAATCTAGTGCTTTTCAAACCAAGTTTTAGGTACGCCGTCCAATGCACAGTAAACGTTCTGGAGCACGCCGTTGTCGTCCTAGGCCAAACGGTGTAACGCATCCAGCCTTTTCTGTGCCTTAAGTCCCGTCTTGGTCGCTCAGTTTGTACTCATTCGTTTTTGGCCGACTCTGCAGAACATTGCCAGAGGCTGTTCCTTCCGGGTCTCTGAGCTCGTTAGGGAAAGCTCGTGCTTTTCAAACCAAGTTTTGGGTACGCTGTCCAATGCACATTAAAATTCCGGAGCACGCCGTTCTCGTCCTAGGACAAACGGTCGAACGCGTCCAGCCACTTGTTTGCCTTACGTCCCGTCTTGCTCGCTCAGTTTGTACGCATTCGTTTCTGGCCGGCTCTGCAGAACAATTCCAGTGGCTGTTTCTTCCGGGTCTCTGAGCTCGTTACGAAAAGCTCGTGCTTTTTGAACCATGTTTTAGGTACGCCGTGGAATGCGCTGTAAAAATTCCGGAGCACCTTGTTGTCGTCCTAGGCCAAACGGTCGAAAGTATCCAGCCATTTGTGTGCCTTACGTACCGTCTTGTTTGCGCAGTTTCTGCACATTCGTTTCTGACCGACTCTGCAGAACATTGCCAGTGGCTGTTTCTTCCGGGTCTCTGAGCTCGTTACGGAAAGGTCGTGCTTTTCAAACCAAATTTTTATACGCCGTCCAATGCACAGTAAACATTCTGGAGCTCTGCGTTGTCGTCCCATCCCACACGGTTGAACGTATCCAGCCATTTGTGTTCCTTATGTCCCGTCTTCTTCGCACTGTTTGTACTCATTGGTTTCTAGCCGAATCTGCAGAACGTTGCAGGTAACTGTTTCTTCCGGGTCTTTCAGCTCGTGACGGAAATCTCGTGCTTTTCATACCAAGTTTTGGGTACGCCGTCCAACGTACAGCAAAAACTCCGGAGCACGCCGTTGCCGTCCCAGGCCAAACGGTCGAACGCACCCAGCCATTTGTGTGGCTTACGTAACGTCTTGTTTGCGCAGTTTTTACTCATTCGTTTCTGGCCGACTCTGCAGAACATTGCCAGTGGCTGTTTTTTCCGGGTCTCTGATCTCGTTATGTTAAGCTTGTGCTTGTCAAACCAAGTTTTGGGGTACGCTGTCCAATGCACAGTAAAGTTCCGGAGCACGCCGTTGTCGTACAAGGAAAAACGGTCGAACGCATCCAGCCATATGTGTGCCTTAGGTCCCGTCTTGCTCGCTCAGTTTTTACGCATTCGTTTCTGGCTGACTCTGCAGAATGTTTCCAGTGGCAGTCTCTTCCCGGTCTCTGAGCTCGTACGGAAAGCTCGTGCTTTTCAAACCAAGTTTTAAGTACGCCCTCCAATGCACAGTAAAAATTCAGTAGCACGCCTATGTCGTCAATGGCCAAATGGTCGAACGCATTCAGCCATTTGTGTGCCTTAAGTCGCGTCTTGCTCGCTGAGTTCGTACTCATTAATTTCTGGCAAACTCTGCAGAACATTGCCAGTGGCTCTTTCTTCCGGGTCTCTGAGCTCGTGACGGAAAACTCGTGCTTTTCAGACCAAGATTTTGGTAGTCCTTCTAATGGAGATTAAACACTAAGCAGCTCGCCGTTGTCGCCCCAGTTCCCGCGGTCGAACGCAGACAGCCATTTGTGTGCCTTACGTCTTGTCTAGTTTGCGCAGTTTATACTCAATCCTTTCTGGCCGACTCTGCAGAACGTTGCCAATAGCTGTTTCTTCCGGGCCTCTCAGCTCGTGACGGAAAGTTCGTGCTTTTCAAACCAAGTTTTGGGTACGCCATCAAATGCACAGTAAACATTCCGGAGCTCGGCGTTGTCGTCCCAGGCCAAACGGTCGAACGCATCCAGCCATTTGTGTGCCTTACGTCCCATCTTGTTCGCGCAGTTTGTACACATTCGTTTCAGGCCGACTCTGCAGACCGTTGCCAGAAGCTGTTTCTTCCGGGTCTCTGAGCTCGTTACGGAAAGCTCGTGCTTTTCAAACCAAGTTTTAGGTACGGCGTGCAATGCAGAGTAAAAATTCCGGAGCACGCCGTTGTCGCCCCAGGCCACACGGTCGAACGCATCCAGCCAATTGTGTACCTAACGTGCCGTCTTGTTTGCGCAGTTTATACTCAATCCTTTCTGGCCGACTCTGCAGAACGTTGCCAATAGCTGTTTCTTCCGGGTCTCTCAGCTCGTGACGGAAAGTTCGTGCTTTTCAAACCAAATTTTGGGTACGCCGTCATATGCACAGTAAACATTCCGCAGCTCGGCGTTGTCGTCCCCGGCCATACGGTCGAACGCATCCAGCCATTTGTGTGCCTTACGTCCCATCTTGTTCGTGCAGTTTGTACACATTCGTTTCAGGCCGACTCTGCAGAACGTTGCCAGAAGCTGTTTCTTTCCGGTCTATCAGCTCGTGACAGAAAGTTGGTGCTTTTCAGACCAAGATTTTGGTAAGCCATCCAATTCAGATTAAACAGTCTGGAGCTCGCAGTTGTCGTCAAAGGCCAAACGCTCGAACGCACCCAGACATTTATGTGCCTTACGTCCCGTCTTGTTTTCACAGTTTGTACTCATTCGTTTCTGGCCGACTCTGCAGAACATTGCCAGTAGCTGTTTTTTCCGGGTCTCTGAGCTTGTGACGGAAAGCTCGTCCTTCTCAATCCAAGTTTTGGGTACTCTGTCCAATGCACACTAAAAATTCCGGAGCAAGCCGTTGTCGTCCCAGGCCAATCGGTCGAACGCATCCAGCCATTTGTGTGCCTTGCGTCCCGTCTTACTAGCTCAGTTTGTACGCATTCGTTTTTGGCCGACTCTGCAGAACATTTCTAGTGGCTGTTTCTTCCGGGTCTCTGAGCTCGTGACAGAAAGCTCATGCTTATCAAACCAAGTTTTGGGTACACCGTCCAATGCACAGAAAAATTGCGGAGCACGCCGTTGTCGTCCCAGGCCAAATGGTCGAACGCATCCAGCCATTTGTGTGCCTTAAGTTCCGTCTTGCTCTCTCAGTTTGTACTCATTCATTTCTGGCTGACTCTGCAGAACATTGCCAGCTGTTTCTTCTGGGTCTCTGAGCTTGTGACGGAAAGCTCGTGCTTTGCAGACCAAGATTTTGGTAGGCCGTCCAATGCAGATTAAACATTCAGCAGCTCGGCGTTGTGTCCAAGGCCACACGGTCGAACGCATCCAGCCATTTGTGTGCCTTAGGTCCCGTCTTGTTTGCGCAGCTTGTACACATTTGTTTCTGGCCGACTGTGCAGAACATTGCCTGTGGCTGTTTCTTCCGGGTCTCTGAGCTCGTTACGGAAAGCTCGTGCTTTTCAAACCAAGGTTTGGGTACGCCGTCGAATGCGCAGTGAAAATTCCGTAGCACGCCTATGTCGTCCCAGGCCAAACGGTCGAACGCGTCCAGCCATTTGTGTGCCATTTGTGTGTCTTGCTCGCTCAGTCGGTACGCATTCGTTTCTTGCCGACACTGCAGAACATGGCAAGTGGCAGTTTCTTCCGGGTCTCTGAGCTCGTTACGGAATGCTCGTGCTTTTACAACCAAGTTTTAGGTACGCCCTCCAATGCACAGTAAAAATTCCGTAGCACGCCTATGTCGTCCCAGGCCAAACGATCGAACGCATCCAGCCGTTTGTGTGCCTTAAGTCCCGTCTTGCTCGCTCAGTTTGAACTCATTCGTTTCTGGCCGACTTTGCAGAACATTGCCTCTGGCTGTTTCTTCCAGGTCTCTCAGCTCGTGGCGGATAGTTCGTGCTTTTCAGGCCAAGATTTTGGTAGGCCGTTCAATGCACACTAAATATTCAGGAGCTCGGCGTTGTCGCCACAGGCCACACAGTCGAACGCATCAAGCCATTTGGGTGCCTAACGCCCCGTCTTGTTTGCGCAGTTCGTGCACATTCGTTTCTCGCCGACTCTCCAGAACATTAACAGTGGCTGTTTCTTCCGGGTCTCTTAGCTCGTTACCGAAAGCTCGTGCTTTTAAAACCAATGTTTGGTTACGCCGTCCAATGCACAGTGAAAATTCCGGAGCCACCGTTGTCGTCCGAGGAAAAACGGTCAAACACATCCAGCCATTTGTGTGCCTTACGTCCCGTCTTGTTTGCGCAGATTGAACTCAATTCTTTCTGCCCGAATCTGCAGAACGTTCCAATAGCTGTTTCTTCCGGGTCTCTGAGCGCGTTACGATAAGCTCGTGCTTTTCAAACCAAGTTTTAGGTACGCCCTCCAATGCACAGTAAAAATTCCGTAGCACGCCTATGTCGTCCCAGGCCAAACGGTCCAACGCATCCCGCCGTTTGTGTGCATTAAGTCCAGTCTTGCTCGCTCAGTTTGTACACATTCGTTTCTGGCCGACTCTGCAGAACTTTGCCAGTGGCTGTCTCTTCCGAGTCTCTAAGCTCGTGACGGAAAGTTCGCGTTTTTCAGACCAAGATTTTCGTAGGCCGTGCAATGCACAGTAAAAATTCCGGAGCACGCCGTTGTCGTCCTTGGCCAAATGGTCGAACGCATCCAGCCATTTGTGTGCCTTAAGTTCCGTCTTGCTCGCTCATTTTGTACGCATTCCTTTCTGGCCGACTCTTCAGAAGAATGCCAGTGGCTGTTTCTTCTGGGTCTCTGAGCTCGTGACGGAACGATCGTGCTTTTCAGACCAAGATTTTGGTAGGCCATCCAATACACAGTAAGAATTTCGTAGCACGCCTATGTCGTCCCAGGCCAGACGGTCGAACGTATCCAGCCATTTGTGTGCCATTTGTGTTTCTCGCTCGCTCAGTCGGTAAGCATTCGTCTCTTGCCGACACTGCAGAACATTGAAAGTGGCTGTTTCTTCCGGGTCTCTGAGCTCCTTACGGAAAGCTCGTGCTTTTCAAACCAAGTTTTAGGTACGCCCTCCAATGCACAGTAAAAATTCCGTAGCACGCTATGTCGTCCCAGGCCAAACGGTCGAGCGCATCCAGCCATTTCTGTGCCTCAAGTTCCGTCTTGCTTGCTCAGTTTGTACGCATTCGTTTCTGGCCGACTCTGCAGAACAATGCCAGTGGCTGTTTCTTCCGGGTCTCTGAGCTCGTTACGGAAAGCTCTTGCTTTTCAAACCAAGATTTAGGTACGCCCTCCAATGCACAGTAAAAATTCCGTAGCACGCCTAGGTCGTCCCAGGCCAAACGGTCGAACGCATCCAGCCGTATGTGTGCCTTAAGTCCCGTCTTGTTTGCACAGTATGTACATATTCGTTTCTGGCCGACTGTGCAACACATTGCCACTGGCTGTTTCTTTCGGGTCACTGAGCTCGTGACGGAAAGCTCGTGCTTTTCAGACCAAAATTTTGGTAGGCCATCCAATGCAGATTTAACATTCAGGAGCTCGGCGTTGTCTCCCCAGGCCACGCGGTCGAACGCATCCAGCCATTTTTGTGCCTTACATCCCGTATTCTTTGCGCAGTTTGTACACATTAGTTTCTGGCGTACTCTGCAGAACGTTGCCAGTAGCTGTTTCTTTCCGGTCTCTCAGCTCGTAATGGAAAGCTCGTGCTTTTCAAACCAAGTTTGAGGTACGCCGTCCAATGCACAGCAAAAATTCCAGAGCACACCGTTGTCTTCCCAGGCCAAACGGTCGAACGCATCCAGCAATTTGTGTGCCTTAAGTTCCTTCTTGCTCGCTCAGTTTGCACGCATTCGTTTCTGGCCGACTCTGCAGAACAATGCCAGTGGCTGTTTCTTCTGGGTCTCTCAGCTCGTTATGGAAATCTCGTGCTTTTCAAACCAAGTTTTAGGTACGCCTTCCAATGCACAGTAAAAGTTCCGTAGCGCGCCGTTGTCGTCCTAGGCCAAACGGTGTAACGCATCCAGCCTTTTCTGTGCCTTAAGTCCCGTCTTGGTCGCTCAGTTTGTACTCATTCGTTTTTGGCCGACTCTGCAGGACATTGCCAGTGGCTGTTTCTTCCGGGTCTCTGAGCTCGTTAGGGAAAGCTCGTGCTTTTCAAGCCAAGTTTTGGGTACGCCGTCCAATGCACATTAAAAATTTCGGATCACGCCGTTGTCGTCCCAGGCCAAACGGTCGAACGCATCCAGCCATTTCTCTGCCTTAAGCCCCTTCTTGCTCGCTCAGTTTGTACTCATTCCTTTCTTGTCGACTCTGCAGAAGAATGCCAGTGGCTGTTTCTTCCGGGTACCTGAGCTCGTTTTGGAAAGCTCGCGCTTTTCAAACCAAGTTTTAGGTACGCCGTCCAATGCACAGCAAAAATTCCGGAGCACACTGTTGTCGTCCCAGGCCAAACGGTCGAACGCATCCAGCAATTTGTGTGCCTTAAGTCTCGTATTGCTCACTCAGTTTTCACGCATTCGTTTCTGGCCGACTCTTCAGAACATTGGCAGTGGCTGTTTCTTCCGGGTCTCTTAGTTCTTTACGGAAAGCTCGTGCTTCTCAAACCAAGTTTTGGGTACGCTGTCCAATGCACATTAAAATTCCGGAGCACGCCGTTGTCGTCCCAGGCCAAACGGTCGAACACATCCAGCCATTTGTGTGCCTTAAGTCCCGTCTTGCTCGCTCAGTTTGCACGCATTCGTTTCTGTCCGACTCCTCAGAACATTGCCAGTGGCTTTTTCTTCCGGGCGTCTGAGCTCGTTACGGAAATTCGTACTTTTCAAACCAAGTTTTAGGTACGCCGTCCAATGCACAGAAAAAATTCTGGAGCACACTGTTGTCGTCCCAGGCCAAACGGTCGACCGCATCCAGCCATTTGTGTGCCTTAAGTCCCGTCTTGCTCGCTCAGTTTGTACTCATTCGTTTCTGGCCGACTCTGCAGAACATTGCCAGTGGCTGTTTCTTCTGGGTCCCTGAGCTCGTTATGGAAAGCTCGTGCTTTTCAAACCAAGTTTAACGTACGCCGTCCAATGCACAGTAAAAGTTCTGGAGCACGCCATTGTCGTCCTAGGCCGAACGGTGGAACGCATCCAGCAATTTTTGTGTGCCTTAGATACCGTCTTGGTCGCTCAGTTTGTGCTCATTCGTTTTTGGTCGACTCTGCAGAACATTGCCAGTGGCTCTTTCTTCCTGGTCTCTGAGCTCGTTAGGGAAAGCTCGTGCTTTTCAAACCAAGTTTTGGGTACGCCGTCCAATGCACATTAAAATTCCGGAGCACGCCGTTGTCATCCCAGGCCAAACGGTCGAACGCATTCAGCAATTTCTGTGCCTTAAGTCCCGTCTTGCTCGCTCAGTTTGTACTCATTCGTTTCTGGCCGACTCTGCAGAACAATGCCAGTGGCTGTTTCTTCTGGGTCTCTGAGCTCGTTATGGAAAGCTCGTGCTTTTTCAAAGCAAGGTTTCTGTACGCCGTCCAATGCGCAGTAAAAATTCCGGAGCACACTGTTGTCGTCCCAGGTCAAACGGTCGAACGCATCCAGCAAGTTGTGTGCATTCATTTTGGTATTGCTCGCTCAGTTTGCACGCATTCTTTTCTGGCCGACTCTTCAGAACATTGCCGGTGGCTGTTTCTTGCGGGTCTCTGAGCTCGTAACGGAAAGCTCGTGCTTTTCAAAGCAAGTTTAATGCACGCCGTCTAATGCACAGTAAAAATTTCGGAGCACGCCGTTGTCGTCCCAGGCCAAACGGTCGAACGCATCCAGCCAGTCTTCAACATCTTCGTGTGTCTTTCCATTGTCAGTGGCCCATGCGGCTGGCAAAGCACGACGGACGCTGACTGTGCATCACTTTTAATCTTGGGCAGCATAGCACTGCTGCACGTCAGCATCTCCTGCAGATGCCACTTAGTGAAGATGGCAGCCAGAAAAACGTGCAGAGGGCTTCTAAAAGAAACTGCTTATTGGGGCACGTCTGTGCCCGTAAACTACTGAATGTCACTGCAGCGGCGTATCGGCAATCCTGCTGAGCGGTCGCCAGCAGAATGCCCGTCGCTGCCTGCTGTACTCAATAAACAGCTGGAAAGAGACCGTCGGGGTAAGTTACCAAACCAACAGCAACAATCTGAAATCATGTGAATGCAGTTGCGCGTGGATGCAATAGAGATGGCTCGTCGCATCCCGCGTCACAGTGTGTTCCGATGGCTGTGATGATGAACAAATAAAGGCTACAAAGATTTGCTGTAATATTGAATTTCTTCGAACCCTTAGTTACCCTTCTCGATTTTCGGCGATCAAAATTGTTTTATAAAAAAATTCGGAAAGATCAGTTTCTAGGGAGGTGGATTTAGGATTTATTTTTAATGCTTTAGAGTAGCATTATAATTTTTTGTGTTATGCTAGAATTTGAAGTTAGGGCAGTGATGGCGTACATCTACAACATCAGCCCCGCGTTCAAGAGGATAGGATTCGCATCTCGGTACCGCGCAATTTTTCACCGGGTTATAAAAAAAATCTCCGCGTGTTGACGGAAGTGCATAACCAGGCCTGGGGTGCAGCGTGATCTCGGCGACCAGAACAGACAACGAACCCCATGACCAGAACAGGGTTAGGGCACCCTGGTGTAGTACTTGGCCACAACCTCCCATAAGAACAACCCAATTAGCCCTCGGCCCTCAGTCCGCAGCGGCTGCGGAGCAGCTGTCCAAGACGGCGGTCAGACCTGTGGCGCGAGGAGGGTCCTAACAATATCTCGCTCCGGAAAGGCCACCATTGGTACTTGAACCTGGCAACGTTTAAGGCTACACATTATCCAGTAAGGCTGGTATACCAGTGCTGTTAGAGGAAATACCGGGTGCTAAATGGGAGGTGATAGGGCTTTCTTTTGTTAGGAAGTAATATCAAGTGTATGACGTGCTAAAAGAAGCGCATGTGCAATGCCATCGTGGATTAGCGGACAGACGAGAAATAGGTGTGAGATTCCTCATCAACGAGGTTATAGCTGGCAACATAGAGGAATTCTACAATAGTAATGAGGTGGTGCCAGCTATTGTAAATAGGCTAATAAGAGGTACAAATTGAAGGTCTTACAGGTCTACGCTCCTGCATCTAACTAAGATGACCAGATCGTAGAAAGCATCTATGAAGACATGGACTCCGCAATGAGCAAATTAAGAATTGGCGCTCAGCTCTGGTTAAACCTGGAGTGACGAGACAGCTACAGCTGGCCGAGTGGAACCTGCTCAGTTGATTTTGCAAAAGTCAGTCTTTCGCCACTCCGTTTCGCTCGGCGTTCCTTCTTAATCTTCGTCCCACTTGACACTGCGATTGCGCACATCTCTGGCAGCTCGGTTTCGCCGGCGTGCCGCGCCGCCGGCAGCAGCAGCTGCTCCGCAGTACTTTGGTTGATCACGTGACCAACATCGTGACGAGCCACGTGACAGCCGCGACGCCGGCACCTGCTGCGCACCACGTCACCAACCACGTGACAGCGTGGCGGCGCAGCCACCCTGTGGCTGCGCCGCCACGTTGAAGGCTTGAAATTCTACCGTAGTGTAAAAATAAATTACACTGAACTGATGGGAGACATGAATGCCAAAGTAAAGAAGAAGCAGGCTGGAGGCCAGACTGTAGACGGCTATGACATAGTCTCTAAGAACAGCAGTCTTCCAGTCTTCTACTTTAGGATAACCAACCCCTATATATAGCCTTTATAGATTACAAGATAGCATTTGACTTAATCGGAACTCCACCAGTCATGCATATATTCCATTGGGAATCGTGGCGTAGAAGAGCATTATGTAAAAATACTGGAATATATCTACAGCGCGTGCACAGCTAACATTGCCCTCACTGAAGTCAGGAATAAAATTTTAATAAGAAAGGGTGTCAAGCAGAGATGCACGATCGCGTCAATCCTATTCAGCACCTGTTTGTATGAGTTAATGCGAGTACCTTAGTAATCTGCAAGTCGCTGGTGGCGCTGCATTGCTAAATCAGTCCGGAGATGATCTAAAAAACATTATCAATGAGTTAGACAGGCAGACGATTATTGTAGGTGCAAAAATTAATACGCAGAAAAACAAACTTACGTTGAATACTTTCGGAAGAAAACAGCAGTTTCAAATTACAACAGAGGTGAGGGAAGTGCTAAGAGAGTACGTCTACTTCGGGCAAGTAGTGACCGCAGATCCGAATCACGTGAGTGAAATAACTATAGTAATAAGATTGATGTGAAGCGCATTTGTCAGGGGCTCTCAGATGTTGAAGGCAAAGTAATTTTTGAAGATATAATTTCTGAGGCAAAGTGATGGCTTTTGGGGAATGATATGGAAAGAATTGTAGGACGCCAGAAACCGGTGAATCATCCTAACTAGTAAGAACGTTGACTCATTTCCAATAATTAACTTTTTATCTTTATAGTTAGGCGTCTAATTGCAATTATATATTTGTAGCCGGCCTTTAAAAACCACCATATTAGTTTTTGCATTTCGAAAACGCGATTACCTTTGCCACTGTGGCTCAACAAAATATGGCTGCATCGTGCAAAAATACATGGGCTTTTGAAAGCATGCAGGCAAAGCAACCCCTCCGGTGCACGCAGCTAGTGTAAAAAGCCGAATTTTGCCGAGAGCGGCGAGGGTAGTCGCGTTTTCGAAATTCTAAAAACTGATATGGAGGTTACTAACGGACCTCCCGCTCCCCCTTCTGGTGGTGATGTGACCGGCACTGTGTCATTTCCTTTCCTCAAAAATTATTTTATTTTTATTTTTTTACTAACGGCCGGCTACACATGTCTAATTGCAACTAAAGGCTTAACTCTAATAGTTAAAAAGGTAATTATTCTAAATTATTTAACCATCTTACTACTTAAGATGATTGACCTGTTTTATGCCGTCCGCCAACCTTGGAAATACCCTGCCACAAAAGCCGTATTTTTGCCTCAAAAATCCTGTTTTTGAAAATTATTAGCCTTCTTTGTAACGCCCTGTATAGCAGCTGCGTGTTACCGGTACCCACCTAGGGGGCAGAAACATGGAGGCTAACGAAAAGGGTTCATCTTAAATTAAGTGCAGCGAAGCGAGGTATGAAAAAATGTTAGGCCTGAAGTTAAGAGATAGGAAGAGGGCGGAGGTGGTCACGGATCAAACACGGGTTTGTGGCATTCTAGTCGAAATCAATAATAAGAAATGGATTCCAGAAGAAGGCAAATGCGGGCTGGTTGGTATATTTTTGAAGAACTAGGAAAAACAGCTCTACGGAAGACGAGACAAGAGAAGGACAAACTCCTGTGCTGGTGTTTGTCGTTCTCTTGTGTCGTATTCCGTAGCGCTGTTTTACCAAGTTCTTCAAGACGAAATGGGCTTGGGCAGAGCATGTAATGCGAAGGCAAGATTACCGATAGTCCTCAAGGGTAACGAACTGGATTCCAAGGAAAAGGGCGAGTTGCAGGGGTCCGCAAATCTGAGGTGAGCTGATGAGATTAAGATGTTTTTGGGGATAGATAGCCACACGTGGCCCAGGAGAAGGTTATTTGAAGAGGTATAGCAGAGGCCTTTGCCCTCCAGTGAGCGCAGTCAGGCTGATTATGATGATGATTGTGGAATTAGAAGCTGCATTGTGTAGTTGAGTATAGTGAAAGCAACTCTGGCAGTGAATTGATAAAGGAGAGCCAATTCGCACAAGACGTACCTTTGTACAACAATCAGCCACCATTCTACTCTCCTGAGTATACGACCTGCCTTGCTCTCCAGCGCGGCAGCGACCGCTGTTCGGCAGCTAGCGGCATTTCTGGTCACGGCGCCGGTAGGTAATGTGTCGCCGCCGTTGATCAGTGGCTCTTACTGAGATTATGAATGTACTAGCGTTCCATTTATTTCCATTTATTCTTCTTGCATCAGCTTGCACTTATACGATAACAGCCGCCGCGGTGGCTGAGTGGCTATGGCGCTCGGCTGCTGACCCGAAAGACGCGGTTTAGATCCCGGCCGCGGTGGTCGAATTTTGATGGAGGCAAAATTCTAGATGCACGTGTACTGTGCGATGTCAGTGCACGTAAATAACCCCAGGAGGTCGAATGTTCCGGAACCCTTCAATACGGCGTCCCTCATAGCCTGAGTCGCTATGGGCCATTAAACCCCGATAAGCAATAAATTATAAACCTTACACCATACTATTTCTAAGCTCGTGTAATTCGTAACAAATTAGAAGTTCCCAGTTTCGGGCACGACGATAACTTCGGAGTTCTACACGTCAGTTTAGGCGAGTCAAAACCCGAAGTAACCAGCTGTCAGCCTCATATCCATATGTATACTTTGAACTGAACAATAACACACGATCCTATTCCCGTGTTTTCTTTAGCGGAAAGCTCTATTTAATGAAAAGATAGAAGATGATTTAAGTGTACAAGAAGCGCCGACTGCGCCTTTCGCATCACAGACACTAAACGTATAAAGTATGATGTAATCAACTTGGTAGCTATTACCAGAGCCGTGCCCATAAGCCGCCTCTTTCTACATGCCGGGCATATGTCTCATGAAGGGTGATTTAGATTTCGATGTTTAAGAAATAACATGCAAGTGCACGCACAATTCGCAAGCACGAAACCTTACTAGATGGTTCTGAGACTTTTTTCCTGGAATGAATTACGCAGTTTTCTCAGTATAGCTCACGCGTGCAGTCGTAATTGTTCACTCTTTCATGAAATGCAATTCACTTTATTTATTTCATTAATGACAAGGAAATCCATACTTTTGAAACAAGTTTCCAGCCTGGTCCCACAAAGAAACTGCAGTGCCATCTTCGCCATCCGCCGAGTATCATAGACTTCGGGCCAAGGCCCTCAAACTCTGCTAGCAGACATGACGCTTTATATCCTAGAAATGGCAGTTCTCTATTCGAGTTATGTGAGAAATGGAAAAGGGTGAGCTGCAGTGTGAGTGCTTGCGGCTACTCTCGCAGTTGACGATTTCAACGTAGGGCTCTATATTATGGCACTAGGTTTCACGAGCCGTGCAAGGGCAAGGTTCACTAATTAATCATACCTTAAGCGGGCATCGGTGAGACGAACTCGCCTATAGAGCGTACAGACGACCCTAAAAATTCGCTTCGATCATTTGCGATTGAGGTGCTTCGAACATACCTTCTGTATAATGCCATTCTCATTCGGACTCTTCATAACAAGCTCGGTGATATTCTGGCCAGCCAATTTCCAACTTATTACTACCTTATCGGTGATACTGTTGCGCACTGTTTCAGAACCCCATTAAGATTCGTAGTGTGTCCAAGGCAAGCAAAAATGCAATTTCTTCCATATATATCTGGCAAAGAGTTGTGCAGTGTTGTGCATTATCACTGTGTCTGCTGATTTCTGCACTGAAGCGCTTCTTGTAGCACGGGCAATTTTACTGCGGCAGGAAAGATGTTGTGAGGGCTTTGGAAGTGGTTCCTGGTGACACTGGCAAGCGCAGTCACAGCTGGTGGTTCATACTTCATTTTCCCCACTCCATCCGCAAAATTACGATTTACTCTGACGTACAAGAAGTATATAATACCGTTTGTTATTTCAGACGGCTGCGCACAAAAGCTGATTTTGTTAATTCGGTAATGTTACACATTGAAGAGGCCACCTAGGTGTTACGCGGAGCTTGGTCACTTTGGATTCTAAGTAGGCAGTGTAGGTCGCGCAGTTTAGATATTCGCAAATTAGTGATGCCAGGAACCAGACGTCAGTCGTATGTGCAGTCAGCATCATTTGTGACGAAATCATTAAGCAATCGAAAGAAGCACTCTAAAATGGATGCTCCGTGCTTCACAAGCTATCTATAAGTATCCGCTAAACTTTGGTAGTTTTACACTCTACAAAACCGGTAGTTGCAACTGAAGGTTTTCAATTGAACGAGCCATTCTTGAAAACTCCTGATAAACACATCTAGCAACTCGTTTTCAGCACTGGACAAGATGAAACTCAAAATTTAGCGCCACGAAATCATTGGTAGAAACAATGGTAGACTCGAAGGCAAAACTGCTGGGACAGCTCCCATCCTACCAGTGCAAGTGGGCGATTGTAATCATTTGTTTTTGGTTGCCATACTGTAAAGTGAGTGTTGTTTCTCTTTCTAGATCTGGAATGCTTTAAACTCTCTAAAATCATCGTAGGTGGCGTAGGTGTGCCGAGCCGTGTACCGGTGCCATCAAAAATTTAATCTTTAGTTCATTGTTCTAACAAGAGAAAACACTGGCTGAGTCACCGAGGCTACTCTTCCCCCTTTGCTGAGATTATATACTCCTCACCTTAACAGCCAGATGGCTTGGATTATTGAACATATGCAATACAAGGTAACGGACGAATTTGCCGACACTGTTCGCTGAACCTCCCTGGCTCTCGGTGTGTTAGCACAAAATAAAATACGGAATTAGACAGATTCACGGCATGATAACAATCACCTAAGCTCAAGTTATGACTCCAAAAAATGTTTTTTCTGTTGTTGTTTTTTTTTTTTGGGGGGGGGGTGCGAAAGTGGTTGTTGAAAGCGTAAACTTTGCTTTTCTACACATTTGCATTCTTCTTCGCTAAAGTTAGGAGCTAGGAACTCTCATTCTTGGTACTATGAGCTATGAATCAAGCGCAGTTATGTAGTTCTGTGGGTCTAGATTATGCAAGGCGTAGCACGCTGCTATTCTTGTAGACATTTAGCGTTAGTGAATAAGAGAGCAGGTGAGGTAGTGCGTGTGCTGCTGCTAATATTTTTTTCGCTACTTCAGGAGGTGTAACCGGCTCGCAAAATTTGTGCGATGCTTGGCCTTAGGGGTGACCTTGGCCAAACCATAAATAAATGAACAGAATAAATATTGCCGTGACTAGGATTCGAACACGCGGTGGCGTGAACAGATAAGCTTCTCTGACCACTGCACGAGAGCACTATGATATCGCCACAGCCGATCACACCACGTGTTAAACTGCAACACACTCTCGTGCTGTATATTGCACATCGCCGTCTTCAACTAATGTTACTATCTAACTAATATCGTCGCCGGAAGTGCCGACGTTCCAAAAAAGCAAAAGTATGAGCCAACCCAGCTACACACGTTTCCGCACGTCTGCTCGGTTTACTGCGTAAAAACCCAGCCACGTTTTTTTTTATGTTTGGTCACTTTGGAAAAAGACTGCATGGCCGGAAAACCATGCGCTCACTCTCTTTTTGATCAGTCGGTTAAAGTAACACATTCTCCTCAAAATAGTCACATCCTATGTACACTTTATCTGGAATGTGATTTGTATACAGGCGGGAAGGCACATGCTCAAAACGCGTGCAGCATCCGGCTCAGAGGTGGGAAGTTCGCTTAATATAGACATCAGGCTGGAAAAATTTATAATTGTTTAAAGCTGGTCATATCCAAGTGTGTCGGCGGAGCACATCATTTACAGTGGCAGCGAACGAAATTCTGAAACTTTGATGCCTATCATTAACGCTCGGGAATCGGAATGATTGCCCCAATTGGAGCAAACTATCTTATTATGATACCGCATCCTCAGTTCTGACAGCAGCAAGCTCGCTCTTTGTGACGCAGATTAAAGGAGGAGGAGGAGGAGAACCAGAGGACTTCCGGGGCACCTTCACCCGCTCCATGCGCAAGGTCCAGCAGGAGGTCTTGCAGCGGCACAACGAATACAGGGAAGCGCACGGTGTTCCTCATCTGAAAGAGGACGAGCAGGTGAGCGGCTTCTCTCTGGTTTCCATCATAATCGAAGGCGCCAGTAGCAAACGATCGATATCTGAGGCATGAAGAATCGAAAGAGATGAATTATTCTGGGTTTAACCTTTTCGCTCTCAGAAGGTAGGGCTTACTGGAAAAGGGCATGTTGTTTTAGGCAACGAACGAATGGCCGTTTATTTAAAGTTCTGTTCACCAGAACCAACTTTCCAGAGCTGACCTTGGTATGCGCGAAAAGAAGCCCATCTCGAAACAAATTGAGCGTAGCCCATACAGCTTTGCAGATTTCCCAGCCGAAGATCTCAGTTATATGGCTTTTTTTTTTTAATGCGACAGCGTTTATCAGCTTGCGTGTCAGAAAATCTGGCATCGATGGCACTGTACGCTGAAATATTGAACGGTTGACACGTCATCATGTCAAAGCCGGTGGACACGTAGCGAACGGCGCAGTGTGTGACGTCACATGTCACATAATCGCGGAGCTTTGCTGCGACGTCTCCGCGGCGGGCGAAGCACCTGTCAGCCGCGCGGTGTTGGGCACGGTCTAGTGCGGACGTGATCCGCGGTGCGTTGGCGCCAGAAACAGAGGCGTCGTGCGCTCTATTAGTGTTTCTGTTAGTAAGCGCCGTGTATTATCCTTTCTTTTGTCTTAGCCCTTTCGCGCAGTTTATCCTTAGCTTCAAAGGCTGGGCTACGACTGCGTTCATGTTTCTTGCCAACACAAAAAAAGGGCTAAGACAGGGTAGACCATTGCACCAATTGTAATATATTAAGGAACACGACCAGTTAAACTGCCGGACAATGGAATCTGCTCGATGCCATTTTTTCACACGTGCCCGAGCACGTTCTTGTATGAGAAGGAAAGATAGTACCTCTCAGGTTCATTTTTCCGAGTCTTCGTATTCTATATCCTGGCTTTTTAAATGCTCAGTCGCTGCTTTTTTTAACCGAAGTGTTGATCCGACAAAGTTAGATATTGGTGCTTCCAAGTCGTAAGAAGATTATTCCTATGCTAAGGTAAATTGCAGGTGCTGCATTGCTTTACAAGAAAAGATGAGAAGCCAAGAAAGATGTTCAACATGGTTAGGCGCCCACTAACAACTGAAGTTTTATTCTTGACATGAAGAAAAATAAAGCGCATAGGATAGAGAGAAAAAATCCCTTGATTATAAGAAGCAAGTCTAAGTACAAGAGGTTATTTTCAGTTGTTCTGTCTTTGGATTCCTTAGATACCTAGCGGCATAAAAAGATAAATAGATTACCTTGATTATGATAAACCGAATTACTCTATTTTCATGTGGCTTGGATGAACGTACGGACACAAAAAGAAGACTTGTACATTTCAAACAGTGTGTTGCGCTGACTTGAAATCCACAAAGAAGTGATCGACTTGGCAACGGATGTGGTGGCGAATGCGTCTGGCGGCTGCCGGAAATCCGAATCACAGCCCTGAATTTACATGGGACGAAAAATTTGGGGATAATCCTCGGAAAGCGCAACCGACCATATCGAAATACATAGTTGTTTCACGCAATTCCAATCTTGGCAGATAAGCCTGGTCGCCTCTTGGAAAACAAAAATGTGATATTTCACCGCCACGGGGGTCTTGGAGCTTGAACAAATTACCATTACTAAGCTTTGCGTAATTACCCTGTCCTTTAAAAAGGATTTGTCCGTCGCATTGCCACAAAAAAAATACAGGCAAGAATAACGTAAGCACGTAAGTAAGTCCGTGGTGGCGACTGAGCGTCTACACCCATATATACTGTCACCAGGCTCTTTTCTATATGGCGACGGCGTAGGTTGTAGCGTCGGTCGGGCGTCGTTGCACTGTTGGGTTTTGATTCAGTGCCGGGAACTTCACCAGCGTCTGCGCGCTGTAGGCGAGCGGTGACGTCAAAAAGATCTTTGTCGGGAATATCGACAGCATGACTTCGAACATGGTCGCGGCTTCCCTGCCATGGACGAGCGGAAACGGCATCCTCTGAGTGGTCTCCCGCATAACGGCGTTGCAAGGAAATACGACGTGGGGTACCATGACATCCTAGGTCCCGTGTTCCGCTCTATATAGGGTGTTTCACGTCATTTTAGCCAAGGTTTAAAAAAATTGGCGGTGGTTTAGCTTTGCTTAAACTTGGAGGGATGCGATAGCTACAGCTGGCCGAATGGAACTTGGTCACATGACCAACCATGTGACGAACCACGTGATCAGCCACGGCGCCGCGCCGCCGGCAGCTGATCCGAAAGACATGATCAACCACGTGACAGCGTGGCGGCGCAGCCACAGTGTGGCGGAGCAGCCAAAGGGTGGCAGCCCAGCCGGGTGGCTCGTGACACCGTTGGAGGAGAACGCTTTTTTCGGAGCTACAGCGACTTCGTCCGAAGCTAAGTGCGTTTTAGTGTTTACTTTTGTACATGCTGTAAGGGCGGTAGTATTAAACCGTGTTAAGGGTAAGAAGGCTAGCGGAAGTTTGTGTGCCGAAGGTTTTTGAGGGAATTTTGGTGGGCTTTTACTTTACGAAGTCGGCCGGACGATGGGTAGGCAAACTAGGAAAGCCAAGGTGAACGGGGTGTTAGTGCAGTGCAAGAGTGCGATCGCTGCTGCTATTTAGACGAGACCGAGTTCAAGAGCTTAGCTGAGGCAAATGGGGCTAGCTTCGGGCGCCTGCTATGTAAGCGTTTTGAGGAGGCCGTTTGGACGTTGAAAAGAGAATGGGCAGCGAGGATTAAGGAACTAAAAGAGGACCTGAAGATGGTACGACAGGAACGGAAACTCAGGTCGTCGAGTCGCTTAAGAGGGAGGGGGCTAATTCCGACATTTTGGATCGAATTGCCGGCGATCTGAAACAGGAGCGGAAAAAGTGGGCCCAGCTAGAAGAGCAGGTGGAAGCGCTCAAATCGCGGCCGGCAGGGCACCCCGGTTCGGAGCAGTGTCAGGTGGGGGACGAGGCTCGTCGATCCCACAGTGCTGTAGCGCAGCAGGTTTTGAGTGGGGAAGACAGCGAGTTAAAAACGGGCATGGTGACGCGTGACAGTAGCCTACGGCAGCGGGAGAGACAGCTAGCGCGATCCGGAGGGCAACAATTGCGATCAGGAAGTCAACCATAAGAGCACAGAAGGCTTCTGGTAGTCGGTGACTGAACGTTGCGAGGGTTGAGGGAGGCGTTTTGACGACAGCGAAGGCGGCCAGGCGGGTGCAGGTGGAGGCCCAGTCAGGGAAGTGCATGGTAGATGCAATGGCCAAAGCCCAGGAGATGTTAGGGGACATAATGGATGGCGAACACCTTGTCGTTATCTATGCTGGCCTCAACGATGTGCTGAAGGGGAGGAACCAGAATCTCGAGAAGCAGTTAGAAGTGGGGATGCGTAGGCCTAGAGAGGCCTCTGAGAGTGTGCGTGCGACCATTAGCCCAATCCCAGAGGTCCAGATGCACTCCAGCGACACGGAAAAGAGGGTCGTTGAGGTTAACAGTGTAATTAGGTTATGAGTCGACGAATAGGTTACGGGGTAATGGAAGTTAACAGGGACGTGTACGAGGTCAGCTCTCAACCTTCTGCGCAGAATGGCATTCACTACGGTGGTGCCACTGGTAAGAGTGTGGGTAGTAGGATAGGTCGCCAGGCAAAAGCATTTTTGGGGAGAGACAGAGCTTTGAGGGAACCAGTGTAGAAAAGGAAGTACCAAGGTCACAGAGTCGATGGAACCATAAGACAAGAAATAGACACAAGTGCCTGGGCCAAGTTAATTAGGATTTGTGTTACATTAACATGTAAAGTGGAAAGAATAGACGGAAATGGGAGGAAATAGAAGAACAGTTAAGACAGGGGCAATTGATGGTTTATGGTTTAGTGGAAATGCATCTATGAGACATGGAGAAACCACCCTGTAACCCAGACCACGCGTGGGAATATTGCAATAGAACAAAGGGCAGCAGAAAGAGGGGTGGAATTGGGGCATTCATTCATAAAAGTATGCGTTTTCAAAGAGATAAACTGGGATACAAGGAGAATTTATTGCTAAAAGAGAAAGTGGCATTGGAGCAAACACTCATTAGCTTTGTATACCTGTGGACAGGAGCTAATGCCAAAAAGGAAAACAGGAAAATGTTAGAATTTATTTCAAGCTACATAGATGAGCTAGGAGGACCAGGCGAGATAATTATAATAGGTGACATGAATGCACCCATTGAAGACCTGGATGGGTACACAGATTCGGCAGGAAGCATGTTGCTGGATATGTGTGACAGGTAGGATTTCGTTGTATGCAAGAGTACCAAGAAGTGGGAAGGGCTGATAACATGGGAGGCATGGAGTCTGCACTCGACGATAGATTATGCACTTATATCACATAAGATGTATAATAGATTAGGGGTAATGAGCGTAGATGAGCATTGTTCCAGAAGTCTAGGTAGTGACCACAAACGTATCAAGTTCAGTTTCAGAAGAGCAACCAAGGTAGGACTGAAGCGAGAACAACAATCAGAGTGGGATTTTTTACTCAGAAAAGCAATTGGAAGCAGCAGCCAAGCAAATTGAGAAAGTAATTTTTGGGGATAATGAAGCAGAATGAACTAATACCAAATTAACTTGATTACTTAAGCTACAGCTAGCTAGGTTGCGAGTCAAGCAAAAAGACAAAAGATGCAAGCCCAAGTGTTTGTGGCATGAGGAGGTCTTAAAGGGGATCGAAAAACGTGAGGAAGATTCCAGAGAACACATATTCCAAGAAAAGGGGGGAACCAGAAGCTGAAGTAGCCATAAAAAGCGATACCTTCATAAACTGTAGAAGGGAAGCATCATATTTGATCAATGAGAAAATTAGATGAAAGGTGGCCCAATGGATGTCAAAAGTAAATACAAAGAATAGAAAAGACGCTCAGAAATTTTGGAAACATCTAAATACAATGAGTAAGAAGACAAGGATAGAGCAAATTTTTTTTCCTACAGATCAGGGTATTCGACTAGAAGGGAATGAACCAATGAAACACATAAGAACAAGGATGACAGAAATTTTTAAAGAAATTTTGCATAATCTATCAAAGGAGGATGGACCGCTTACTGCAATTGCTTCATTTGAGCAAAGAGAGTGGGAAACGCCAGAGAAGAAGGTTTCTATTGGCACGTCGACAGGACCAGAAGGTGTTCCGTTATGTTAATAAATAAGCTAGGACCAAAATCTAAGGAAACATTATTACAGGTAGTGAATAAAATAATATTGGATGGCAAAGCCCCCGATGAAAGGTGATTAAGAAGAAAGAACATGATATACAAGAGAAAGAGGGACAAAGCTGACGTAAGTAACTACTGTCCCATAACAGTGACATCTGTGGTTTACAGGGTGGTGATGCAGATTATAAAGAACCGACTGCAGGCTTTGGTGGAGAATGAGGAGGTGCTAGGGGAGCTGCAAAATTGGTTCCGGAAACAAAGGAGGTTGGAGGACAATCTGTTTTCGTTGACGCAGTGTATAAAGATTGCTGAAAAGGAACACAGGCCCCTATGGCTAGCATTTCTGATTACTAGGGGAGCCTACGACAAGGTTATTCAAGAGTATTTGTGGGACATACTGGGAACATTGGATGTAGAGGATGGAGTAATTAGTCGTTTAGGAGATATATATAAAGGCAGCAGAGTGCTTATAAAATGAAAAAAAATGTATCAGGGCCTGTAGAGATACAGCGGCGGCTTAGGCAAGGATGTCCTCTGTCTCCTTTGTTGTTCATGTTGTACCTGCAACGGTCAAACTGCAGGCCAAACTGGAGAGGAGTGGATTAGGCTTCAACATTTCTTTTTACATGCAAAGGGCAACAGCCATTACTGGGGTTAAAATACGCGGATGATATAGTGCTAATGACTGACAACAAGGAAGATTTGCAGAAGTTGATGGACATATGTGGTACAGAGGGAGGTCATTATAATTCAATTTTAGCAAGAAAAACTCTGCAGTCATTATATTTAATGATGAGGGCGGTGAGCATAGAATACAGGAGTTCACGCTAGAATTAGTGTATGAGTAAAAGTATCTTGGGGTGTGGACAATTGACGGTGCTGAGTATCTGACAGAGCATGAAAAATACGTAAAGAATAAAGCTAGTAGGAATAGAGCTCTCATGAAAAATAGGGCACTGTTTAATTATATAGGTATGAAGTGGTAAGAGGGATCTGGAAAGGGTTGATGGTTCCTAGCCTGACTTTCAGTAATGCTGTCCTGTGCATGAGACCAGATGTTCAATCAAGGTTATAAATCAAACAACTCGGCGTAGGGAGGCTAGCGTCGGGAGCACATGGTAATACACCAAATCAGGGGGTAAAGGGTGATATGGGATGGGCGTCATTTGAGAGGAGAGAAGCTATCAGTAAGATAGCATTTGAGGAGCGATTGAGAAAAATGAGCGAAAAGCAGTGGGCTAGAAATGTTTTCAGTTACCTGACCATAAGGAATGTTAACACGAAATGGATAAAGCGAACTAGAAAATTGACAAGTAAATATCTGGACAGCAGTAGGGGGCAAATCAGCAATTATCGATTAAGAAAAGGTTAAACAAACAGAGAAAGCTCTGTGGAAATCCGGGATAGTGACGAAATCGGCGCTGGGAACATGCAGTATGTTTAATCAAGAAATTGCCAAAGAAAATATCTACGATAAGTGTAGGGGAACCTCTTTGTTGTTTGAAGCCAGGGCGGGAGTTTTGCGCACTAAGACATACAGAGTCAGGTACCACAAGATAGACACGTTTTGCGTTGCATGCGGAGATTAGGAGGAAACGGCTGAGCACTTTTTACTTTTCTTTAAACGGTTTCGCCTTACAGCGGAAAGCAGCGGGGTTGATTTATCTAATGCATTGGTGTTTAAGAATAGTGAGGAAAAGTAGATTTTAAGCGGGCAGAAGTAACCAAGCGAACGTTATTTGATTGGTGGCTAAAATCAAGACCAGTAAAATTTTACAAGCCATGGCTAGGTGGCTTGAACCACCGCCCGATTTAAAGGGTTCAGCCATATCAGCCACACGGTGCCACCGCCGCCACCGCCACGGCGCCGCCATACTGAACTCTCGAAATGCTACCGTAATGTAGCTATCACTACAAAAGCAGTGCATGACAGCTTCGCAAAGCCAACGACGTACTTGTTCCCGTAATGCGGTGCTCGACAATGTGTTTTTTTTTTAAATCTGCCTAGTTGGTTAATGAGCAAAGAACAGTTTTCAGAATATTGTTCGCTTTAAGGCCAAGTTTGAAGTTTCAAGTTTAGTGAGTAACGCACACAGTATTAGGGATTACAATAAAATCGATGCATTAGGAGGTCGCATATTACAGGACTGTCTGGGGAACCTCCTTTCAGTGCGTTCTCTTAAGTCTTAAAGGATTTTACGAGACCACCGATCGAGTGTTTTGTAGCAACGTCAAAAGCCAGCATTTTGCTCAGTCAAAACCTCAACAGTCATGCCGGCATTGCAGGCATCTAAAGATTTAAAAATACTGGAATACATCTTTAACTGCTGCACAGCTACCATAGTCCTTCATAAAGTCAGTAATACAATTCCAATGAGGAAGGATGTTAGCAGGGCGACATGATCTCGCCAATGCTTTTCACTGTCTATATAAAGAAAGTATTCAGAGGCTTATATTGGGAACAGTTCGGCATAAGAGTTAATAGATAATATCGTAGTAATCTTTTGACATTGCTGCGCTAAATCACCCACGAGATGAACTGCGTATCGTGATCAGTGATCAGTGGGTCTAAAAATTAACATGCAGAAAACCAAAGTAATGTTCCACAGTCTCGCAAGGAAACAAAAGTTCGGAATTGGCAGCGAAGTGCTGTAAGTAGTAAAGCAAGACGTCTACTTAAGGCAGGTAGTGATCGCAGATCCAGATCACACGCGTGAAATAAGTAGAGAAGTAAGTACGGGGTAGAGCTAATTTCCCAGGTTATCTCAGATCATGAATGGCAGTTCACCAATATCCCTCAAAAGAAAAGTGTATAAGAGCTGCTTCTTACCGGTACTCACATATGGAACAGAAACGTGGAGGGTAGTAAAAAGGGTTCAACTTAAGGACAACGCAGCGAGCTATGGAAAGGAAAGTGATAGAAGTAACGTTTAGGGGAAGGTACCCATGAACAACAGGATCGCAAGAAAGTAGCTGTCATTCCTTACATTCATCAGACCTTCATACAACCTATAGAAAATATTAAAA
Source organism: Amblyomma americanum (assembly GCF_052857255.1). Lineage (NCBI taxonomy): Eukaryota > Metazoa > Arthropoda > Arachnida > Ixodida > Ixodidae > Amblyomma > Amblyomma americanum. The sequence goes on from NC_135498.1 coordinate 199,153,376, forward strand.
CGAGCAGGCGTTGAAGTTGTATTTTCAGCGCCCATAAAACTGCCTATGCTTTGCAAAAAGACAAATGCGTGCGGTAACGAGGAGAAAAAAAAGATGTGCAATTGACCATCAGAAACGATTTGTCACTTGTGAAGAGCGTGTTGTCTACCGTGTACCGTTGTCTTGTGGCCCCGAATATATAGGACAGACAGGGAGATGTGTAAATAGCAGGTTAAAAGAACATGACTACCACGTTAATGAGAGCACATCGGGCCACCTAAGCCAGCAATGTCGCCCCTGCAAGATGCACTGTAAGAAATGGGGCCGTCCAAAGCCGTATATGCCCCTGTTTAAAAGGAGCTAAGTTATCAACCGCCACAATGATAAGCAGGTTAGAGAGATTATTGATGCTTTTATTTCACACGGAGGCAACAGGTGTGTGAGCGTGGCATCATTGACACTATCAGCAAAAGAGCTCTTCTAAATCGATGGCAACCAGCGAAAGGCTGAGTTGTATAGCTTGTATGAGCTGACCCGATCGCTCTTTCCCATTTCACGCTGTGGTTCACGTATTAATATGTAGCAACAACGAGAAATAAACAGTTGACAGTCAGCGCTCATGTCGTTCTGTGTTCCTCCAGTTGTCCTGTCTTGCTGCGCGCTGCTCTGTTGTTATGGTTGAGAGACCTGAAGCTGGCAGAATGGGTGAGGGAACAAGCGCGGAATGGGCAGGGAGTGTAATGCGCAGGCAATATAACCGATGGTCCCTAAGCGTAACAGACTGCTTTTCAAGGCAAGGCAAATGGAGCAGGGGGCGGCGGAAAGTAAGGAGGGCGGATGAGATGATGTTTGCGAGGATAAGGTGGATGCAGCTGGCGAAGGACAGGGTTAATGGAGAGAAATAGGAGAGCCCTTTGCCCTGCAGCGGGCGTAGTCAGGCTGCTGATGACGATGATCCCCTACGCAGCCTTGTTTTCCTGTATTTATAAAAATCCCATGAAACATAAAAAACGCGTGATTGCTCTTTGTGAAACTGTAGTGTAGTACTGACGAACGCATTTTGAACTAAGGAAGCGTGTTCGCTCACTCTGTCGAAGTGAGCGGCCGGCGTCGCTATAAACGTAGTCTTGAAACCAAGCACGTTCATCGTAACATCAAGACCGCGCTCCGTAATACGCAATAATTCATAGGCAGCCCACCGGAAGGCAAAATCTTTATATGGCCATTCGCAACGAACCCCGGCAGTGTCGGCGTCCACGAAAAGTAGTCCACAAAAATTCCAACGACGTCTTGAGCTCACAGAAAAATTATTATGAAGGTGTGGGCAATTGAACGAGAGACCTGGAGATTGCGACGAGAGAACGCAACCCAAAGGCTACAGTGCATGCGCTGCCTTATGACTGTAGGCTACTGAGTAGGTGTGTCGTTAAAGAGGAACGAAAATAATTAAATTAAATAAACAACTGCTTTCGCCTTGGAAGCCCGTCAGTCATCTGAAATGGACCGAACACTGAATTTTAAGCCCCTAATATTTTTCCTCAGAGCAGAAACTGGGCTGGCGAAGGTGCTCGATTCCACAACGGTTTTTTTAGAAACGCTGTAGATATTTACCGAAATATCTAAATCAGTGCATCTGTCTGGTTTTATGTATCCTTATTCAGGAAGCCATGATCAGCAAGCGAGGCACCAATTGCATGTCGGCAAAAAAGTCTCGGCCAAAAACTAATATAAATCTTGCCTGGAAGACAGTGATGAAATATTTTTTGTATAAAGCACCGTTCATTTTAATTTCCGCACTCAATGCTGTTACGGCATAGTGATGTCGGTCTCGTCGAAAAATGTTTTAATGGACTGTGGTTGCCGCTCCATCAAAGAAATTCGCTGAGACACTGATGTATTACCACGTAAAGAGCAGTGTTTTCTAACATCTTAGAAAAAAAAGAACATTTTTTTTCCTTTACTTATTGCTTGTCCCCTCCTCGCCACCATCCTTGAGTTCTCAGTGCGTTACGAATGAGAAGGCTTTGCCCTTGCGCAAGTGCTCCCGTTAGGAAATGTGTGCTTCAATAAGCGCCCGTCCCGCCCTTCTCCAAAAAAAGAAATTGAAAACACAGTGACGCCATCTGGTGAATAAAGCTCGAAGCATATGGTCCACGATTTGAAGGGAGCGTTGCTTTTCATCGAGGAACGCTCTGGAGAAACTGTACGCTATCATAAAATACCAACTCTCCTGAAATATGTGTTGTGTTCGGTTTAAGGGCGCATAAGCATCTAGAGGTTTCTAAGGGTCCGGTAACCTCAATGCCCACCCTTGCTTGGGCAAGGATCTCGAGGCTCCCTACCCATGAGGTAAAAAAAACCTCAGCTTTCATCTCAGGAACGAGAAGACGGCTGCGGTGTAACCCCGTATGTAACAAGACGCAGGGTCGGAATTCAAAGCTTTTCTAAGAGGCCTGCTTTCCTTAAAAAGCTAAAAACACTTGGGATATCAATAAGTGCGTCCTGACCTAAACTCAATACTGGGTGAAGAGGAATGTGTTCTTTGTAGCATGGAGTAAAATGCTTCCTCCTCAGTGGTTCAAATTTTGTGCATGAGAATAAGATGTATACTGTGATTTCATCTCCGCAATTTTCAGGAATAGGTTGGCCTTCTTGTGTTAGTTGGAAGCTGTGCCAGCATAATATTACCTCTATGAAGCGTTCCTGCTGACTATGGGTTTTCCATTCACCAGTACAGGCTTTACCAAATGCAGTTTATTTTTTACTTCATTGTCCCAGGTTTGCCACCATTTAGCCTTGAGATTAGTGTATTAGTTTCATGCAGTCTTTATAAGGCTCGTTGACTATCTTGATTTCATGACTACGAGCTTGTGCAGCACATTTTTCGGCTCTTTCAGTGCCATATATTACAACACGGTTTGGCACCAAGCAGTATTTTATTATATGTCCCTGTGTTCTGACTATTTCTTTGTTGTGTGGTATGTTTCCTAGAGAGAGTTCGACTGCGTTTTTGTAATGTAATTCAATGAGCATGCTAAATGAATCTATGAGGATTATGCTGTTTTTAATGCGGTTATTTTTATTCTGCCTACAGCAATAGATACTGCATAATATTCGGCAGTAAAAATGGAGGCACAGTCAGGAAGCCTTAAATTTTCCATTTCCTTATACAACCACGAATCCAACATATTCTGCTGTTTTTGAGCCGCTCTGTGTAGTTCGCATTTTTCTTGTAGTTCCCGGTATTCCTGTAATATGTGCTGGTGTGGTGTTTTTTTTTTCGGAAGTGTGTCAACGTGAAGTCGCTCATAGTGGGAAGGCTGTACCATGGGGACAGTAGGTCGTGCCCTGAGGCTGCATTAGGCAGGTTATTCAGTATTGCTAGTTTGGTAACTATCTTCGAAGCAGTGGTGTGATTTACCGGGGTTAGTTGTTGAACAGTATTCTGGAGGTGCGCTTGGTAATTACGCAAAAACAGAGGTGCTCAGGCAGGGAACGGATTTCTCACGATATATGTGCAGGTGAGCATACGTCTTCTGTCTGTAAGGGAGGGTTAGCTCATTCCTACATAGAGACTGTTAATGGGGGATATTCTGTATGCGCCAGTTGAGAGATGAAAACCAATATTATGCTCTGGGTCCGGTTCTTTAAGATATGATGGCCTCGCAGACCCATACTCAACGCATCCATAGGCTAAGGTAGAGCGTACGACAGACCTGTAGATTTGTAAAAGACATGTTCTATCAGATCCCCAGCGTTTTCCTGACAGCACTTTGAGTATATTCAGGGATCGGGAGGCTTTTTTATTATGTTTATATGTGGCAGGACTGCAAGTTTCTTGTCAAATGCGCCGAAAAATTATTTTTTGTTTTACTGGAAGTATAATCTCATTTAAGTGCAGGGTGAGATCAATCTGCAAACCTAATTTGAGCAAGAACAGAAAAGCAACTGTTTTTTTTTTAAATGGAGACCTTCCAGTCTTGTCTGCCCAAACTGCAAGTCTGTTCAATGTCAGTTGTATCAGTCGTTCTCAGGCTGATAGGCTGGAGCATTTGCATGCTATTTGAAGGTCATCGACATATAGAGAATACATAATGGACTTTGGAACAATCTTAGCTATGGAATTCATTTTCAAGACAAGCAGGGTGGTCTTAAAATACACCCTTGCGCTACTCCCTTCTCCTGAACGAAATTTTTGGAAAGGGTAGAGCCTAGGCGAACATGAAATCAACGGTCAGAACAAAATCTTTTAAAGAGTTCAGCATCCTTCGACGCATACCTAGGTCTGCTAGGTCGCGGGGAATCCTAAACCTCAAGGTGATATCATAAGCCTTCTCCAATTCAAAGAACACTGCTAGGCAGTGTTCTTTATCTATAAATGCTTCTCTTGCTGTCTATTCAAGGCAGTTGAGATTGTTCGTTGTTGAACAAGATTGTTTTTAAAGCTAAAGTGGTGAACGCCAAGATGTTCACGAGATCTAATAACAAATATGAGGCTAATGTTCACAACGCTTTCAAACGATTTAGCGGGAGTTTTCAAGGTATATGAGCTTGTATCTGCTAAGGGAGGTTATGGTTTACCACGTTTCAAGAATGGTTCAACAATGGCCTTCATCTACTATTCGGGTATTTTTCCTGACATCCATATTTTGTTAAAAATCTCACAAGTGCTCCAGAAGATGGCTGAGAAAATTGTGCCAGATTTTCATAATGGATTTGATCAAGGCCATGCGCAGTCTGTTTGCCGGTAGATAGAGCTCTATTTATTTCAAGAATTGTGATTAAAGTATTGTATGCTTCGTTTGTGCAGGGGAGACACATTTTTTAAAGCGAAAGCTTTACTAGCCTAAGAGCGCCGATTTCGCTTTCTGCACGAATGGTTTGGTTTGGTGTATAGGGGTTTAACGTCCCAAAGCAACTCAGGCTATGAGACACGCCGTAGTGAAGGGCTCCGAAAATTTCGACCACCTGGGGTTCTTTAACGTGCACTGACATCGCACGGCACACGGGCCTCTAGAATTTCGCCTCCATCAAAATTCGACCGCCGCGGCCGGGATCGAACCCGCGTCTTTGGGGCCAGCAGCCGAGCGCCATAACCACTCGGCCACCACGGCGGCTGCTGCACGAATGACCTTACACGGGCCAGATATTAATATAAAAACAGGCGGGAATCGAACTCAACCCTGCCATGCGAAACGGGGACACTTACACTTGTTCACGACTGTTCTTTTTTCTTTATTTATTTCTGCTGCGAATAACAGCGCTGAGACGAGGTACAAAGAAAAAACAAGACAACAGGACCAGCGCTGTTTTCTTCTTTCTTTGTCCCTTGTCTCAGCGCTGTTATTCCTAGCAGTATGTACCAACTCGCTCAACTCTCCGTTTTATTGAAGTTTATTTATTTTTTTCGGAATACTGTCAGTCCCTTCTTGTAATTTTCGCTGGAGAGGGCAAAACATACAAATATAGGTTCAATGCTAATATTTTTTAGAGTCAAAAAAAGACGCAAAACATGCAATACACATGACAATAATAAAGAAAGCAATCGAGGCATAAAACTCATGATAGCGCTTGTATACAGTGAAGACACTGAGAGGAACACTGTATTACAAGATTATGAACAATGTTATGGTGAGAAGAATGTAAGCACAGAGCTCTCAGCGAGGGTAATAAATTTGTCTATGGTGCGCTGGGCTGTGACTGAAGGATGCAAGCGATTCCAATCTCGGACAACTTCTGGGAAAAAAGAACATCGGAAAGTATTACTGTGACAGATGTATTCTTCAACGGTGAGTGCATGCTTGTGATGTGTTCTTCTAGTCTTCTATGCGAAAAATGTCTGTGGGAGACATATTTAATGCATTATTAAGCAGTAAATACAAAACCTTTAGACGGTGTGATTTGGCATGGCTGGACACCGTGCGAAGCCCAGCCTTGCGTAAAAGATCTGTGGCTGAATGCATGCGTCCTTAGCAGTTGAAGTTAAAATGCACGGCTTCCCTTTGGACCATTTCGAGTGTTTTAACGTTTTTTAGTGTGGGGGAACCAAGCTATGTTAGCGTATTCTAAGACCAGACGGATAAAACTGGCTTAAACAAGAAGTTTTGTATCAGATGTAAAATGACGAAGGGCCCTTTTAAGGAAAAATAACTTTTTCACTGCTTTGCTGGCTGTGCTTTGAACATGCGTAGTCCAGTTTAAGTCACAAGTGTTGACTACACTCAAGCATCGATATTCAGTCAGCCTACGGATATTCATGTTATTCCATGAGTATACACAGTCTAATTTACAGTTTTTCCTTGTAATGGACATAGATACCCATTTATTACACCACTCTGCAATTTTTCCTAGAGCATTGCTAAGTTTTTCCTGGTAATTAACGTCTTTTGTTTCTTGGTATAGCACGCAGTCATCCGCGAATAATCGCATTTTTATATCAGTTTCATTTGATATGTCGTTAATAAAAAGCAGAAACAACAGCGGGGCTAAAACCGTACATTGCGGTACACCTGAAAGAACAGGTACTAACTTGGAGGCATGGCGGTCATATTGCACAAACTGAAAACGGTCAGAGAGGTAATTATAAATTCATTACACCAGTGGTCTATCACCGAATATAGTTTTAATTTTAAAGTGGAGTTTACTATGAGCGACTCGGTCAAAAGCCTTCGATAGATCCAAGAAAAGGGCATCGATTTGTGACTGATTGTTGAGGCATAGCGCAAAATCATGCATAATTTGTAGCAGTTGCGTAGCGGTTGAAAAGCCACTACGAAACCCGTGTTAGTTTCTGGGGAGTATGTTAAATTTGTCAGAAATTTAAAAATGATGTGCTCCAGTAATTTGCAGCATGTACATGTTAGTGATATCGGTCGATAATTAGCTGCAGATGAAATATTGCCTGATTTACGCACCGGAATTACTTTCGCTACTTTCCACTGAGCAGAAACGCTACACTCGTCGATTGATTTTTGATATATCAGGCAGTGGTGTTTACTTATAGGCTCGGCATACCGCTTGAGAAATTTATTCGGGATTCCATCTGGTCCATCACATTTCTTATCATCCATGTTTAACAACATCATAAGCACTCCCGCCTCGGATATTGATGGAGTACCTGTCAGCGTGGTCTTACTTTCGAACGCGAAGGTAAGGTCAGAGCAGTCATCAGGTGTGAACACTGATGAGTGTTAAAGTGAGTGTTACAGGTGTCAGCGTCCATTCCTTCGGTGGATTTTATCTTGCTGCTTGTGCGTTGGGAACTAAGGTATCTCCAGAATTTGCTGAGTGCTGATTTAATGAACTCATTAAGTGTGGTATTCCAATAAGTCAGTTTAGCAGTCTTAATTTTACTTTTTATTAGGTTAGTTAGAGAGTGAAGGTGAGTAAGGTTGTTTGGATCCGGGCGTATTTTGTTTGATTTTCTCAGTCGTATGCTTTTACGCTTGATGTGAATAGCACCGCGTGTTTTTTTATGGATTCTTTTTCTTTGTGCATTTTGTTATAGTGGGAATATAATTGTCAATACAGTGTGTGAAATCAACTTTAAAACATGCCCATACCTGATCAATGGTTGACGAATCATCCATACACAGTTCAAGAAAGTTGGCGTATTCATGAACAAGATATGTCATAATGGCTGCGTCATTTGCCTTTCCAAATGCTAATATCGGCGAAATTCTTTTTTGAAAGCCAAAGGAACAGGGATAGGAAAAGTGCACAACTCAAGCTTATGGTCTGACAAACCTTCTAGTATTTCAGTGTCTATTGTAGTTGATGGAAAATAATCACTAAAGAAAACCAGATCGAGTATCGAGCTGGACGACCCTTGAATGCGAGTAGGTGTGTGGACAAGTTGATTCAAGTTAAATGCAAATATAATGTCCGAGAGAGCATTATTAAACAGAAATCTCGGGATTTGAGAGCTCCTGTCCGGTTCCGAAATATTGAAGTCCCCAGCCAAAATAATTTTGTCACCTGATATGTGCCGGTGCATGTAATCAAGTAAGAGAACCAGGTACTCTGGATCAGCGTTTGGTGGCCTATAGACAGCGCCTACGTGCAGGACTTATCCTTTTAAGTTTAGTTTGCACCAAATGCTTTCGACGTTCGGTACATCAGACATAGGGATGAAAGATAAATCATCCCTCAAGATAATAGCCACAGCCCCGCCTCCCGATGCTCTATCTTTGCGCAGAATAGCATAACCTGGCGGAACAAATTCATTACCTGAGACGTTAGAGTGAAGCCACGTTTCAGGTATAGTGACCACGTCCGGACTCAGTGCCATCAATAAAGCTTCCAGGCATTCCACCTTGTTGACAACACTTCGCGCATTTAAGTTTAGAAGTGTTACATTTGATGAGATCGCGTGGTTCTGTGGACTGAGCTGGATTCCTCATCGTTTTTTGGTTTTATCTCAACCATATTGTCGCTTTCTGCCTCCCATGTAAAAAGGCGGCCAGCTATGCGAACTTTATCGTAAGTTAGCATTACCTTCTCTTTCCGGTCCCGATTTTCTTTAGTTTTATTTCAAAGCTTTTTCCTTAAGTCACGAACATTGCGAAAAATATTTTCACCAATAAAGTATCTGGCATTTTTCAGCTTCTTGCAATTTTGAGGGATTTTTGCATTGTCTCTGTAGTCATGCAACTTAAAAATGACGGGTCGAATCTAAGTGTCGTCATCTGGTTTTGGTCTACAAAGTCGATGAACTCGATCTATTCCCGAAATTTCAACATCAAAAATGTCTTTGAGAATTCCATCTATAACTGCCTCCTGAAGCGTCTCAGGGGATCCTTCCTCAAGTTCATTCAAGCCGTAAACACTCAGATTGCACCGACGACTCCTATTTTCAAGATCATCAAGTTTCTTGCCCATAGTATCCACGCGCTGCTCAAGTACGGTCACCTTCTTCACACACTCTGACACTTGTTTTTCAACTACACCAATCCTCTGAAGTTTGGTTTTTGGTTGGTTACTGTTTTGCCCTCTTTAATTTCTTGTATGGCAGCTGCGATTGCTTTCAATTGGGCGTCTAGCGACATGTCCCCTGGACCCGGATTTGATTCAACATCTCCCCCAAGAAGCAGTAAAAACCGCAAATCACAAAACATTTCAAAAATACGCCGTGGGCACGACAGAATGACCACGCAAACATCATTACTGCGGTAACACTCCATATCATCTGCTCACCTGTACGAAGAACCCAAACGGATTTGAGGCCATGATCCTCGCGTTGCCGCTGTGCCCGCTGCCGAAAGCTATTTGAAAGCCGTTTTTTATACTGGTTGCTTTCGTTGACGATCGGGCTTGCAGATCCAAAGTTGAAAAATTGGTGCCGCTGGGAACGCTGGTTTGTCTCGATAATAGGCATCAGAATGAACGGATGACTCACCAGTCGCCGTCGGGAGCCGGGAAGTGCATCAGCGGTGTGGCATGCTCCGTTGTCGGTCCTGGTGTCAGCAACAACCAAGCAAAAACCTGGACGAAGAACAGAAACAGATTTGTGGCATGATCCTGGCGTTGTCGCCATGCCCACTGCCGAAAGCCACTTGGAAGCCGTCTTTTATACTGGTTTCTGCCGTTGACGATCGGGCTTGCAGATCTAAAGTTGAAAAAATGGTGCCGCTGGGAACGCTGGTTTGTGTCTCGATAATAGGCATAAGAATGAACGGACGAGTCACCCAGTCGCCGTCGGGAGTCGGGAAGTGCATCAGTGGTATGGCGTGCTCCGTTGTCGGTCCTGGTGTCAGCAACAACCAAGCAAAAACCTGGACGAAGAACAGAAACGGATTTGACGCCATGATCCTGGCGTTGTCGCCGTGCCCACCGCCGAAAGTTACTTGGAAGCCGTCTTATATACTGATTTCTGCCGTTGACGATCGGGCTTGCATATCCAAAGGTGAAAAATTCATGCCGCTGGGAATGCTGGTTTGTCTCTCGATAATAGGCGTCAGAATGAACGGACGAGTCACTCAGACGCCGTCGGGAGCCGGGAAGCGCATCAGCGCTGTGGCATGAGCCGTTGTCGGTCCTGGTGTCACCAAGCAAAAACCTGGACAAAGAACAGAAACGGATTTGAGGCCATGATCCTGGCGGTGCCGCGTGCCCACTTCTTTATTGCATGGAAGTACACCCGCCCTGACAGACTTCAAGTCCGAGTTAATCAGGTCGCATCTCGGAACCCGTCATACAAAACCGCACCAACATCCTGCTCTCACTTTGCCCGCACATCAAAATTCCTGGAGACACACGCATGCATCGAGGAAAGGGGGACAGGCAGTAGGTCGATCCTGCGCAGCACGTACCCCCCGCACCATAGCACACTGCTCTCTGAACACAGACTGCAATAAACTTGGCGGCTCTGTGTGGCGATGTGTCATGCGGCTCTTCACAGGCTGAGCAGTCCTAAGAGCCCTAAAATATCCCATTGAAGCTTAAAACCATCCATTCTAATCAATAACTTTAGAGTATAAGACGTAGTCTGAATGTCCTTTTTTGACAGTCTGATGAAGAACGTCCCAAAAAACACGGCATCACGGGAAAACACAAAGCAATGAAAGATTCTTTCAACGGGATGACACGAGCGACAGTTCACAGACCGCGGCACAAAATTTCTTTTTTCTCGAAGCTACGCTTTGATAGGTGAGGTTTACGTGTGCAGTATTAAAGAAGAAAGTTTTTGCGGCTGCTTGAACACACATCCGTTGAACGCGCTTTAATACACTGTTGTCTATATTAGAGAGGTAAGGCTGCCAATACATCGGTACAGGAAACAACGTCTCAATTAGAAAGTTTCTAGTCTGTCTTCTGTACAGACTCTATTAAGAACTCTAAGGAAAACCGTACAGTGATGAAATAAAATGTGTCGACGGCATAATTACGAAATCCCCACAAGGGCTGCTCACTCCTTTCAGCTGTGGGCTCGAACAGGATAGGCACTTAATCGCCTATTGAACATAGCTAGAACGAAGGGATATTTTACTGTTTTTAAAGAGAAAAATCTTGAAGCAAGTTGATGAACAAGAAAGTACTGAATACCAGCTCCACCAGCCTCCAGAGGGAGAAACAAATTGTCTCGACGCATAGGCTCCTATTGAGAGCTGCACACAAAAGTCGCATTGCCATTCTTTGCATTGCCTGTACTTTTTCCCTTGCAAAATCCAACACCTGCATGACATAGATGAGCTTCTATACCAAGAAGATATTGCAAACTTGTGCTCATGCAAATAGCTCCCTGCTCATCCGGGCCTGGGTTTGTCGCCTAACTAACGTGATCAGGAATCCCAGTGAGGGCCACTATAAAGATGCTGATGCAAGGGAACCCCCAAATACTGTAAGTCTTCGGAGTACCACCTGATGCCGTCAAAAAGCTTGGCTTTGTAGCCCAGCGGCCGATCCAGAACCTCTTTGATTTATTAAGGTTAAGAAACGCACCCGAACTATCACAAAACTGCTCAGTTACACGCAAAACTTCGAGCACACTCTTTTTACCAGTACAGAAATTGGCAACGTCATCAGCTTAAGCCAAAAATCCCAGTTTCACATTCCGGTAGTGAGAAGCCACGAATTTCTGTGTTCTTGATTTTACAACGACAAAGGGGCTCAAGATATAATGCGAATAACACCGGTGGTAGCGGGCAGCCCTGTAAAACAGATGTTTTAAAAGAAATAGGTTTGATGAACTCTTGATTAAAAATCACACTTGTAGTGGCCGCTTTATCGCATAGTTCTATGCCTTGAAGCAAGACATCACCCATATTTGCACTCTGTAATAGGGACAACAAAAAATCGTGACGCACCTTATCAAAAGCTTTCATTGTGGATGAACAGCGCAACAAAGGCGGGACAAAGGCAAGACAACCGCTAACTGGCAACTGAGTTTACTGAAGAAAGAAAGGTGGTAATGTATTGCGAAGGCCCAAAATCAGATACAAAAACCGAAAAAAAACGACAAATGGTCGGTAAAAAACATATTCCATGTGCAAGTCAAGATATTGAATTTTTTTGGCCCTTAATGCCACAGAAGGATTGCTCATGCACTTTTCTCCTAGATTATGAATGTGATACGCTTCCATTATTTCTCGCGTCACCTTGTTCTTATGACAGAACAACACTTCTGACTTGTACAGCGGCTCGCATTTGCATTTTTTCGCAGCGAAACTTTGTCCCAGGAGCCGGGTCGTTTTTTTGTTTTCTTTTATGTTCTTTTTCGAGTATGCGCTTGCACCTAGCGCATTAAGCGGCAACGTGGCAAAGGTCTTTTTTTCTTGCGCATTTGTGCTCTATTATCCTCTTATTGAGGTATCTGCCTGTTTGCCCAACATAGGCGGCACTGCACGCGAAGGGTATCTGGTATACCACGTTTTTATAGTCAGTCAACGGAGGGTGACACATGTCGTACCTGGCAACCAACCTTCTTTGTTGGTTGTGCCTGCGAAACTTGTTTGCACATGGCACTCAGTTTTCTAGGGGTAAAAAATGCGACATCGACGTCGTACCTACCTGCAACGTTTTATATTTTGTCGATTTTTAAAAGAGCTTGTGCCCAATAAAGCTGCATGCTCCGAATTATATCGAAAGGCATTATATCTGAAAAGGTCAAAGAAAAACTGGTGAAGTGGTTTCTAAATATTTTAATTTTATATTAATTATTGAGCAGTGTCTGGCTCCTTACCTGTTCTAAATGTTCAAACTGCCCTTACCTCAGGAATAAATTTTTTCAGCAATTTTCCAGGCTTTTGTTACGCACATTAGGATAAGTTTCCATGAACTTTTTTTAACAAACTGGAAATGGTCGAGCGCAACCTCTGAGACGTTTGGCGTAGAATGACCCTCTATAACCGGTTTCTACAGAAGTTAAACTCCAGCTAATCTTTTGCATGTGATGGAACTGTTTATGGATGATACGTGGCTTTTCCATGAAGCTTTCTCTGCATTGCGACGTATATGCCTTGTTTTTGCGCGTGCTTTTTTAAATAAGATTATTGGCTCCTGGATACCTGCGAATAATGCCTCAGGCATTATGCCGCTTCTTTTTTCCTTCTCTGCAGTCTTGGTTGTACCAAACCTTGTGGTTTTGTACTGCTCCCGAATACAGAGGAATGGCCAGGCGCGCAGCAGTTACGATACACGTTGTAATTATTTCGTTGAGTTCGTCTGCACAAAGATCATCAGAAAAAAAAAATTTCTTCAGTGTGGCCTTAATTTGCCTGAAATAGCGCCCAGTCAGCTATGTGAAGCTTCCAACGACGCGGTTAAGGTGGTATGATTGATGGTGGGGATGACAATATAATTACTGTAGCATTGTTCACCTACTTTCATGTGGATTGCCTGGAACATTCCATTTAAAATCAGTAAAAAAGTAGGACAAAATAAAAGACAAGAATATGAAACTCATTTTTCCTGAGGCTAGGGAATAATTTGTGGTTTTACCTAGATTTAGCAATAAAAGGACCTTGCAAGAAATAAAAATCTTCTAAAACACTGCCCCTAGTGCCAGTCTGTGAGCTTCTCCGAAAACCAGAATGATTATTAAAATGCTCAACTACCAGACCAGGCTAATAATAATAATATTAATTGGTTTTTGGTGGAAAGGAAATGGCGCAGTATCTGTCTCATATATCGTTGGACACCTGAACCGCGCCGTAAGGGAAGGGATAAAGGAGGGAGTGAAAGAAGAGAGGAACAAATAGGTCCGTAGTGGAGGGCTCCGGAATAATTTCGACCACCTGGGGATCTTTAACGTGCACTGACATCGCACAGCACACGGGCGCCTTAGCGTTTTTCCTCCATAAAAACGCAGCCGCCGCGGTCGGGTTCGAACCCGGGAACTCCGGATCAGTAGTCGAGCGCCCTAACCACTGAGCCACCGCGGCGGGGCAGACCAGGCTGGTAGACAGAGTTTCTAAGTCAATAAGGGTAACTGTTTGGTGTGGCCCGAGATATATAGAACGTATTGTAATTGATTTTGAATGTAGGGCGGTGATAGCAATAGCTTCATAATTAGTTTTAAGTTTGATTTCCCAAGTGGCAACACCGCCGTGAATGAACATTACAACACCTCCAGAGAGCCTGCTAGTTAGCTCTGTCAAAGCGGAATACCTTCTATTTCCACGAGAACTTCTTGTTTTTAGGACCTAGGCTCGTTTCCTGTTAGCATAAAGCTACAAGGGAAACAGTCTCAGAAAGATCTTTCATGTCATTATAGTCCCTGAAAGATACGCGGCGGTTCCAGTGTATAAGGAGCCTCATTTTCTGTGGCTTTTTTTTTGGATATAAGAAGCGAGAAGGTTTCTGGTTTAAGGGGACTTGTTATTCCGGTCCTTCCTTCCTTCCGAAGGTCGAGTGAGCTGTGCCGCCAGTGCAGGACGGGCGTGTCGGATGACACATCAATCGTCTCGGTGGAGGCGTTGAAGGTCCGCGGGGATGCCGCACGTGTACGAACTCCAGGCCTCCTCTGAGGGGCGGGGGGAGGAGAGGAGTTTGATTTTCGTCGACTCAAGGGACGGGGAGACCTTTTTGGGCGGTCGCAGGGCAGCGTTCGCGGACCCTTCGAGGGGGCAGGTGGTCCTGTCTAAGGCTTTGCCTGGACAGTGGCCGGAACGCTCTGCGGTGCCGATCCCCCGAACGCCACTTCGGCGTTGTTTGTCCTTGCTGCGAAGTTGAATGTGATTTTTGCATGGCAGGAGTGTCGCGTTTCCTTAAAAGATATATTTTGCTTTGTCTTAACTGTTACTATTTCTTTCTCATTCTTCTATCAGAGGCAAGACATTGAATAGGAGGGGCGATCACCTGCACAGTTTGCGCACAGTAGTGCTGCGGCTTCACAGTTTTCATAAACGTACTCTTTTGAGGCGCATTTCGCACCTGTTTATCGACCACGGGAGGTCTGCGTGTTATGACCGTATCGCTGACAGTTGAAACACCGTCGCGGGTTTGGGATGCAGTGGCGGCATTTATCTTGAGGTAACCAACTTCTATTGATTCCGGGAGTATGTTTTAGTTGAACGTGAGAAGATGTCTTTTTGAAACTAATTGGTTTTCTTTCCTAATACTGATGTGGAGAACACTGATGACGTTTTGGTCCTTTCTACCTTCGAGCATTTCTTCTTCTGTGAGTTCAAAAAAATTTGTTTAAGAGATCACACCCCGGAAGGTGTTTAAAGATCTATGTGCAACAAGTGAGTCAGGTGTGTCCCCAATGTACACTATGTTGGGCAGTTTAGAATATTGCTTGTCTTTCAGTTCTATTAGTAGGTCATCACTGAGAAACGTTGACACGTGCGAAACGTTTAGAAGTGACTGACAAATGTCCCCATTGTGGTGCTGGGCCTGAACTGTGTGAAGCAATACAATTGCTGTGGAGTTGTCCGGCTACAACCTCATTGTGACGACGCTTCTTATGAAAGGCAGGCCTGCGATGGGACGCTGAAGAGGACTATCGCAAGTGGACACTTGATAATCGCTTTATCGCGAACTTTTGCCACTTTTGAAGCCAGGCTTGTTTACACTCCTTCTTCTAACATTCTCTCCCTTTCTCATTATGCCTAATGGCAAACATCGTGAATAAAAAGTATATTTTTCTTTATATTAAAAAAAACATCTTTTTGATTTCATGGTACTATTTAGAAGGTCGCCATTTTTCATAAAAATAATTTTAGTGTCTTTTACGCTTCACCAATTTATAGTATTCAAGTCCTATCATTAAGTCATCGTTCTGGTTTTCAGCCGCCAGTCTTGTAATCGCTTTTTGCTTAAATCTACCGCAGATTCCTTCACATTACCTTTATTATCACTAAGTCGTACGGCAGCAGGGAGAGCGACTGTACCTTTCTGCATCTAGATGCATACTGCCATGTTCTAGTAAAATATGCTAAATTCCTTTTTGTCGCTTCACGTTTCAAGACACCTTGATCTCGCTCTGAAGAGTGCAGTCTCTTCTGTTATCAAAGAAGGGGGCCTTTCTAATTTGAATTTTCCATTTTCTGTACATGTCCGAAGCTTGCTTTTTGTCATTCTTGTATTCCACTACGAACCCCCTCAATTTTTTACCTGTCGCTTACAGCCATTTATTTTTCGGTCCTGATTTCCTGCATACTTACTGGTCTGTATCCTAGTCCTTTTCCACCACGGTGAGCCAAAGCTTCTTACGTACAAGTTCTTAAATACTTTATCTGTCCACGAAATCAAGAGTTGGACGAAAACTCGTCTGGTCGGGTTGAATCATAAAACGTGACATTCAAGACACCGACCACAACAAAGAAAAGAACACACAAAAGACGTTTCGGCTCCCATACAGGAGCCTTGTTCACAGTAAAAAACGAGAAGCGGATGCGCGAGCTTATGTATCCTTGAAAAGGGGGCGCAGGGAGCGTGCGTAAGCTGTTGTCAGATTTACACAGTTTCGATTCAAGGTGTAACAAGTCGTTTGTATAACCAAAGATTCCAGGTGAAGGCGAGGGAATTTAATCTTTTTTGTCGCAAGAACTTGTGCCTTGCACCAGTCGATAATGTGCTGTTTCGATATGCAGTGTTCGGCGATAGCACTGGAATCCATTTTTCTGGTTTAACGTCATTTTTGTGATCTTTGAGGCGCCTTTCGAAGTTGCCAGCCTCGCCAAAGTAGACGCAGTCGCATTCAGAGCAGGGACGCTGTAAACCACCCCGGGATATCTTTCTTTTGGAAGAACGTCCTTTACGTTGACCAAAGCATGTCACAGTTTTCTGTTTTCTGTCTACCTGTTATCGCCCGATTTGCTCAGGCGTTTCTAGCAACATATTCTACTTTGAGCTTCCGGGCTTTCAAAGATGCCCAGATTAAGTCTCCCGTATACCACACTATTTCTGGTTTTGCCCTGGGCACATAGTTCTAATCGGCCAACAGCGACGTTAAACAACAGGGCGAAAGACGTAGACGTAAAGGAGAGATGCACAGGAGCACTCGTCCTTTACATCTCTAGTGCTACCAATCTGTATAGGAGCTACTGCTCGCTCACCTCGACGATGCCGCCGATATTCTTAGCATTCGAACTCCTATGAAAAGCATAACACTTGAATTGAGTGGTACGCTTCCTTGTTTTTAAATACACTAAAAGCTTAAAGCCTGCTTGACCTTCCGTGGTCGTGGTTGGTAGTATGGCCTCGTTTGTCGAAACCGTGATGAACTTAGACCACAGGTCACTGGTCGCTTCATGCTCAATCAAGACGACCATGTCTAAGGCAACGTCACGATTTGTTCGGTGCAAGTCGACAAAGTTAGCATTGAAAAGCTTTAGTCGTTTTGCCGCATATTAAATAAATAAACAAAAAAATAAAATTAGCCTCGCCTTCAAAGTTTGCTATTTTCAGTTTTCCCTACGGGGCTCGGAGACCTCCACCGAACAGCAGCTACGTGGGGTAGACTCCATTTTCGAAAGCATGCCGGCTGATGGTCCAGCGGCTTAGATGACAGCGCGGACTCGGAAGAATGACGTATAAATCTAACTGCTTATTGGTCACAACTCAAAGACTTGGTAACGGCAGCAAATGCGCTCGGCAGATGTGAATATGTCGCCTTTCCCCACTTTAGCGAGCACTCACAGACACCCTTAGGGGGTTGGGGGTAGCGGTTTCGGTCTCAAAGCAGGCGCCCTCGACTCAGCGTAAAAAGCTCTGCCAGAAACCAGCTACCAAATGACAAGGGGGGGTGGCTCACAAACAAAACGTTTATGCAGCAAAGAGTCGATAAAAAGGATTTCACCATGACTTAGTGCCCGGCCATATGCAGAGTGATTTACAATACTATGCAACTTGTGCAATGTAACACACGAGACAATTAGAATAAAACGAAAGCTTTGCACCTAAAGTGGAGTAACACGGGAGAGAGACAATCAAACAAAACCCAATTTTGCTACAGGCAGACGACCTGAGATACACAACGGAGCCGTTCCGCAGGTTGGCGCACGCGTCTTCGCTGGTCCGTGGTTGGGCGAGTGGTGTTTTCCCGGGAGTCAAGCGGGCACGCTTCTGTGAAGCTTAAACGGCGGCTCGGGCTGACAGACAGCGATCAACGTCCTTAATTTATAGGCGCCCGGTCCGCGTCTGTTCGTTCTTTGCGCCAAGCCAGGCGGCGCATACACACGCTATCAACTGTACAATTTCCTCCTCCTTCTCGCGCCGCGTGCGCGTCCCCCATTCGTCAGGCGCGTAGAGCAGTTTCGGGAACCTTCCAGGTCCTTCTGGCGATGCGCCGCCGCCGGCAAGTGAGCGAAGGGCAGAGGTCATCACTTATCACACTCAAGGCTACGCCCTCTTCGTGGACTATAAGTAAATTTTACTCAAACCTTCTGGAAAAATGGACGGGCACGCGTCCATGTTTTTTTTGGCGCCGGGCCAGCGAGCAAAGTGGTAAGGGCAGCAGCACACACAAGGTTAAGAGCTCGCCGGTGTTCCTTCTCCACTGCTCTACGGCACGTGCTGTCGAGATTGCTTCGTCGCTGCGTCGATTTTTTTTTTCTAGCAAAAGCTACACTAGGCTAGTCAGCAGCGCATTTCAGGCGGTCCGCGCGAGTCACTTCTGCTCACGTGCCGTAACCATGTGTTACCTTTTCGCGCACCTTAAGGCGTGCACTCACAGACACCCTTAGAGCGCGTGGGGGTAGCGGTCTCGGTCTCAAAGGAGAAAGGAGATGCCCTCGACTCAGCGTCGCAAGCTCAGCCGGAGACCAGCTACCAAGTGACCGGGGGGGGGGGGGGGGGGGGGGTCGTTTGGTTCCCAGCTTTCGCCGGTCGCAAGCTAGAGAATGGGTCAGAGCCAAGCGTTTACAAAACAAAAGAAAGTTTATGCAGCAAAGAGACCATAGATCTAGAGGATTTGGTTGGTTTATTGGGGTTTAACGTCCCAAAGCGACACAGGCTATGAGGGACGCACAGAGGATTTTACAATCACTCATACGAGTACATACAAAGTGATTTAAAATACAATGCAAAGCATGAAAATCATCACTTGAGAGAGATTATAATGCAACAAAATCCTTGCACTTAAAGTGCAATAACACAGGAGAGAGAAATAAACCAAACAATATTTATTCACTGGGCACTGCGACAGTTCGACGACCTGATCAACAAGATGGGGCCGTCCCGAAGGTTGGCGCTCGCTCTCTCGCTGCTCCGTGGCTGGACTAGTCGTGTTGCATACACAAAGTATCAACTGCACGATTTCCTTCTTTTCGCGCCAGGCGAGCGACCCCATTGGTAGAGCGCGGAAACCGGGTTCCAGAACCATCGAGATCCTTCTAGTGTTGCGCCGCCGCCGGCGCGAGAGCGAAGGGAAGAGGTCCTGACTTAGAGCAAAGCTACCCCCTCTCCGTCGACAATGAGTAGAAACTACTCACACATTCTCGAACTATCGGCGGCCAGCGTGGCCATATTCTCTTTGCTTCCGAGCCGCAACACCCTCTGAATAGACAGTATTGAGAGGGTGTTGCGCGCCGGCGAGCAAATTGGAAAGGGCAGCAGCACACGCAACCCTACGCGCTTTCCGGGGTTGCTTCTCCCCACACCCCCTCTTATACAGCAGGATCTTTCCGGAACAGATAGCCCCCATGTGTAAACACTGCTCAACTCCGGCCACACTCATACACATGGTGTGGACTTGTACACATTACAACACAGACAACGCAAACACCCCAGAGACGTGGGAGTCTCTCCTGTGTACTTCCAAGCCAGCAGACCAACGCTGGCTTATCCAGCGCGCGGTGGAGGCCCCGGCATCCCAAAGGATCCCCGCCGACCTCCTCTAAGTCAGCGCAACCGGTCCTTTGACTGGTCCCCTGTTTTTGGGCGCAATAAAAGAGTTTACCTACCTTCTCCGCTATTTTAGTAATATTTACGCTGTACGCAGGCGCGATTCCTTCCGCGCTGCGCCGTTTGTTTAGAATAGGCGCCGAATTTTGTGGCACCATCACAATTAGCTGTGCCGAGTCACAGGTGTTCGCCGCGCGGTGTCGCCTGGCCGTTCTCTGCGCAGCCCCGAGCGTGACGTCCTCACTTAGCTATTCGCCTCAGTGCGCATGCACTATGCTCTTAGCGGCTGCGCCACTGCGGAGGATATAAGCCGCGGAGCCGCCGCTCACCTTCGGAGAAGGCGCAATGGAAGAAGAAAAACGCGGCTGGTGGAGGGTGAAGACTCTTGGCTCGACGTCCTCGTGTGAGATGTCCTCGTAACTCGGGCGTCTCCGACACGCGTCTAGTTCTCTGCGCTTCATTTTATCGTAGACGGGCAGTCTCACGCCAGAAAACGACTTTGGGGTCGGTAGAAGCAGCTTCCCGTAGGCACTGAATATGCCCCTTGCTACACATGCGCCCACCAGCCGCGATTTTCTTCCATTGCGTCTTCTCTGAATGTGAGCGGCTGCTCTACGGCTTACAACCTCCGCAGTCCCCCGCAGGGGGGCGCCTGCAGCTTGCAGGCGTCGCGACGGTGAGTGGCGACACCGCGGGTTCCCGAGCATCCGCAGGGACATCTCCGCAAGGGGATGATGGTGAACTGTGCATCACCACGGACCCGAGCACCCGCGCCTCGCCGTGCGTGGCATCGCCGTGTCCGGGGAAAAGAGGATCCTGGTGGTTGAGCCGATGCCGAGCGTTTGGACCCTTAAGGCCCCTTGGCGGAAGCAACACACCACTTTGGCCCCAGCTTCCTGCAGACGGCACCTCCGGCCTGACCCGACAGGGGGGAATCGGCAGTCGCCTTTTCCTATCCTCCTCGTCATCTTTAACTTTCCTATCTCTGTCTCACAACTCTCCTATATCCTACTCACTTCTTGGTTTTTCCTTTTTTCCTGGCGACGAGGATTAACCTTGTGTGACCAACTACCCTGAGTTGCGTCATATTTGGTTATAGTTGAGGTGTACAGCTGGCGTGGGCAGGACTTGCTATCAAGTTCCTGTCCCGTCCCCTTGTTGGACTCCGTGGTGGGTGGCTGGCACCATGACCGAAAAATAAAGTTTTTTTATGGCTCCCCAACTTTCAAAACCTGATCACTCTCTCAAAAGAGGGCGGAACGAGGCAGACAAGTTCTTTCAAAAAATAAAAGTAACTTTCCCCAAATATCATGTGATCCACAGTGAACAACACGATAAACAGGCAAGAATAATATCCCCCTTCCTTGTGTCAAAGTGCTTGACTGAAACCCTAGGCATTGGTTATAAGCTGTCAAAAATGGCCATCGGCGACTTACTGCTCGAACTGTGTGACAATGTCCAACATTCTAAGCTCTCCAACCTAACGTACATAGGGGAAATCCCGGTCTCCGTGACTCCTCATCGCTCACTAAACACTGTCCAAGGCGTAATATCGGAAAATGATTTTCTTCACATAACTGAAAAAGAAATGCTCGAAGGGCTCATCGACCAAGACGTCATAGATGTCCACCGAATCAAAATCCGGAAGGACAACAAGGAAATAGACACAAAACACATGATCCTGACGTTCAACACCAGCACCCTGCCCGAAACAATCGACGTGGGATATTTGAAAATCAATGTACGACCATACATACCAAACCCTCGCAGGTGTTTCAACTGCCAAAGGTTCGGCCACGGCTCACAGAGCTGCCGCGGCCGCAAAACGTGCGCAAAATGTGCTTCCAAAGATCACGTTTCTGAGGAATGTGACGCAGCCCTGCGCTGCGCTAACTGCGAAGGAGAACATGCTGCATACTCCAGGGCCTGTCCGTCCTGGAAGAAGGAAAAAGAGATTATCACGATAAAAACCAAGGAAAACATTTCATTTAAAGAAGCAAGAAGGCGATTTGCCGTTACCAACCAGTTCTCCTTAACAGCACAATCCAGCTTTGCTGATGTGGTGCGCAGGGGCGGTGCACCACACAGCACCCCGGTCGCTGCCGAGGCCACTTCCATCGAGCCAATGGCAGGACCATTCACGCCCCAGGCAGGGTCAGCGAAAGCTGCCCTGCCAGTGTCAAAGCAGGGAGCGCCGGTCCATGCGTCGGCATCCCGCAGGACTTCCCCCTACCGGGGGAGGACTGAAACCCACAAACCCGCGGCTTCCCCGCGGTCCTCCAGCGCCTCGCGTGAGGCGATGGATATAACTGCCACTCCGCCTCCACTACAGAGGCGGAACAGCTCTCTTGAGCGGAAAAAAGACAGGCCCCTAATAACGGGCCCACTACTTAAGTAAATCCCCTTTCATCTCCTCTCAAAAACATAAACATGGCTTTTTTAATCCATTGGAATTGTAGAGGACTTATGCGGAATTACAGCGACATAACACATATTTTAGGGTCAATGTTACCCACAGCTTTATGTCTTCAGGAGACCAATCTTGGTCCACAACATGTACATATCCTGAAACATTATAAAACTTTTAGACTCGATCGAGAGCAGGCAAATCGGCTATCGGGAGGCGTCGCGATAGTCGTTCAAAGCGGTGTCCCTGCTCAAGAAATTAAACTCAAAACAAAACTTGAGGCGGTTGCAGTCAGTATCGTAAGCTACAAAACACTAACAATCTGTTCCGTATACATTCCTCTACAGCAACTGATCAGAGAACTACCGGAGCCATATCTGTTACTTGGGGATTTTAATGCTCACTCCTCCCTGTGGGGAAGCGAACGCTGTGACGCTAGAGGTCAAATAATCGAAGATTTTATCCTGACGAATAATGTATGTCTTTTAAATACGAAAAAGGCCACATACTGTTCCCCAACGTCTGGGAAAATGAGCAGTTTAGACCTGTCTTTTTGTTCACCTTCTGTTTTTAGTGATTTTAAGTGGGATGTTTTAGACAACCCGTTTGGGAGTGATCACCTACCAGTTTTTATAAGCCTATCATCCTCACCTGCAGTCATCCCGACCAAACCACGGCGATGGAAGCTATATCTAGCGGATTGGGCGTTGGTTAGAGAAAAGGCCACATTAGAGGACATTTACTCAGAAACACTTAGCATAGATGAAATCAATGAAATTCTTACAAAGCGTATCATCGATGCTGCACGGCTAGCTATTCCCCTGTCCACAGGCGTGGTGCGCCAGAACCACAAGGTATGGTGGACGCGAGAATGTTGGGAAGCCAAAAAACAACAAAATAAGGCCTGGGGTGTATTTCGTAGGTATCCTACTCACGAAAATCTAATAGCTTTCAAAAAGGCAAAAGCTAAAGTCCGATATATACGGCGGAACGCGGAAAAAATGTCTTGGCAAAATTATGTGTCGTCCATAAACAGCTCGGTAACATCAAAAAAACTGTGGGAGCAGGTCAGAAAAGTAAATGGCAGCTATTCCCCATTCACCCTTCCTCTGCTGACGGATCCTGGAATTCAGACAAGTATTAAAGAACAAGCAGACATTTTGGGGCAACATTTCTTTATAGTTTCTAGTTCTTCCCACTATACACAGTCATTCTTAAAATACAAAATCACAACCGAAAAACAAAGACTCCCTACGGCAGGCAGCACAAACGAGCCTTACAATAATTTGATTACACTTCAAGAAATACAGAGAGTACTGTCTATAGGTAAACAAACTGCACCAGGCCCCGACGAAATTCATTATGAAATGCTACCCCATCTATCTGAGCAATCTGTAGAAGTTCTGTTAAAATTCTTTAACAAAATATGGGTAGTAGGGAAAATACCAGCTGCTTGGAAAAAAGCCATTATTGTTCCATTTCTAAAACCAGGAAAGCCACCAACCTCCCCTAACAGTTACAGGCCTATAACCCTTACAAGCTGTCTTGCCAAATCTTTTGAGAGTGTTATAAATATTAGATTAATGTTTATTCTAGAATCCCGAGAGCTTCTTGATGTCCACCAGTGTGGTTTTAAAAAAAACATGTTCCACAGTCGACCATTTAATCCGCCTGGAAAACACAATCCGAGAGGCCTTTATACACAGACAACACTGCCTTTCAGTTTTTTTCGATATGGAGAAGGCATATGACACGACCTGGAGGTTCGGGATTCTTCGCGACCTGGCAGAGCTTGGTATCCGCGGGAGGATGCTGAAATATTTGAGCGACTTTTTATCCAACCGTTCTTTCCAAGTTCGTCTAGGCGCAACCCTCTCAAATAATTTTACTCAGGAAAACGGCGTTCCTCAGGGATGCATTTTAAGTACTACATTGTTCATAGTAAAAATGAATTCTTTAGCCAGTATAATTCCACAGTCCATTATGTACTCGGTCTACGTTGATGACCTTCAAATAGCATGCACATCTTCTAGCCTGGCAACTTGTGAGAGACAACTACAACTCACAATAAACAAATTAGCACTTTGGGCAGACAGAAATGGATTTAGGTTTTCTCCACAGAAAACTGTTGCGGTTCTTTTCTCACTGCAGAGAGGACTGCAGATTAATCCCACCCTCCACTTGAACGACACCACACTTCCAGTAAATCAAGAACACAAATTTTTAGGCTTAACTTTTGACAAAAAGCTAACGTTTCTACCACATATAAACACCCTAAAAAAGAAAGCCACCCAATCCCTGAATATACTTAAAGTACTCTCACGGAAGCGTTGGGGATCCGATAGGAGGTGCCTATTGCACATCTATCGCTCTCTAGTACGCTCTTCGTTAGACTATGGATCCATAGTGTATGGGTCTGCGAGGCCATCATACCTTAAAAAGCTAGATCCAGTACAAAACCTCGGGTTGCGCCTTTCAACTGGTGCTTACAGAACATCACCCATAAATAGCCTTCACGTAGAAGCAAATGAACCGACCCTCACCAACAGGAGAACAATGCTTACCTGTGCATACGTACTGAAAATAAGGTCCCTACCGAAACATCTTTGTTACACCATAGTTACAAAATGCCCATCCAGAACATTGTTCACCAACAAACCTCAAGCTGTAAAACCATTGCTCCTCCGCTTTGAAGAAATATGCCAAGAAATAAACATACTAGATGCACTTCCTGATGTTGCCCAGAGACCCGATAGGTTGCCACTTTGGTACTTGTTTCCTGGTGTATGCGATTTCGCACAGACACACATTAAAAAAAGACATACCCCACTGGAATATATACAGCAAGAGTTTCTTGGAGTAAGTGAAAAATACAACAATTGCACAGATTTCTACACAGATGGCTCTAAGACAGCACTCTATGTAGTGAGCGCGATAGTGCAAGGGAAATGGGTAAAAGTAGTCAGGCTGCCTCAGCGCGCTTCAATCTTTACAGCAGAATGCTACGCCATTGCTCTAGCTGTAGAACAAATATTGAAGAAAAACATACAGAACAGTGTTATCTACACTGACTCTCTCAGCGTAATTACAGCAATAAACCCCAGAAATGCAACTGAACCCTTGATAGGAAACATAATACATAATGTAATACGAGCTTATTCACAAGGACATACAATAAAGTTTTGCTGGGTTCCCAGTCACGTGGGCATCAGCGGAAATGAGAGGGCTGATGCAAGCGCCGCACTTGCCCTTAACGCAAAAATAAAACCAGTAAACGTACCGCATAAGGACTGCATCAAGTCAGTCCAGAATAAATTGAGAGAAAAATGGCAGGCCTTTTGGGACAACGAGATTAACAACAAGCTGCACTTTGTAAAACCTGTCCTGGGTGAATGGAAGACCTGTAGGCACCAGGAACGATTTATTGAAGTAAGTTTATGTCGTCTCCGCATTGGACATACACACATTACACATAATTTCTTACTAACGAAACAAGATAAACCTCGTTGTGAAAGATGTGGAGACGAACTAACAATAAACCATATTTTATTCTCGTGTGCAAATCTCGAAAAACTAAGAAATAAGCACTTTACGAAGTTTTATAATGAATACATTCCTTTACACCCAGCGCTGC
Source organism: Amblyomma americanum (assembly GCF_052857255.1). NCBI lineage: Eukaryota > Metazoa > Arthropoda > Arachnida > Ixodida > Ixodidae > Amblyomma > Amblyomma americanum. Next base: position 199,179,184 of record NC_135498.1, read on the forward strand.
TTTTAGGCGAAAATGCCATTGTTAACATATCTTCCCTTTTTAGCTTTTTAAAAGAGGCAGATGTTCTTAAGAGACTGTAAACTTTGATCCACAGCTTTGCTTTAAAATATGATGCATTTCAGCCATTTTCTCATTTCATGAGAAGAGGGCTGAGGTGGTTATTTGAATGGTTGGGAGCTTCAGGTTCCTTGCCCAGCCAAGGATGGCTACTGAGGTTATTTGACCTTCTTGAAAGCGTTTATTTTTAGCCATTTATAAACTTTCTTCTTTCTCTTATTACTACCAGAACGAAATAGCAATTTAAGTCATCTACACAACCATGTTTCCTCCCACCTACAGAAAAGTGTTCATATACCTTGAGCCTGGCGCATGATAGCCTTAGCTGCTTATGTGCCATTAAACCCAACACAACACAACACAACCTCGGCAGTGGCGCAGCCGTCAAGACCATAGCGCATGCGTTCTTCCTTTCCTCAGAATCATAGGCGTCTGGAACGTTGTCAACGCCAACATCAATTAACACAATGAAGGCCGACAGCTTTCTCTTTCTACTTCCAGGATTAGCTGAGGTAATCCAGATTCATTTTTTTGCGAATACGGGCCATATTTTGCGACCCTCTGCGCTGCCCTCAGTTTATATCTGGTGAATAAATTTCGAGATAACGTGCGGAAAGCATCTGTGACAATCTAGAACTTCGTTGAAGCAGGTTTAGGCGGAATCAGCTTTCCTAGATACGTCTGGCCAGCTCTCGGGACATAATTAAATGAAAAATTCTCGTGCCTTTGGCTTCCAGCATGAGCAGTTATGCATCTTTGCGGCTGTGCTGAACCGTCACAGAATATTTCGTAGCTTAAACGAAAGCGTGCTCACCAACAGATGAATATGTGAAGGAGACCCTTCAGACGTTTACCGGGGCAGGTTAACGCCTTCACCATTCCACATGAAAAACATGGAGGGGATTAATCCAATAAAACCCCACATTATCATCGCATCGTCGGAAAGAAGAGGCGAAGTAAAATTTGTATTTAGCTGCATGTTATTAGAAAATCATATTATTATTTTTGCTATTGATAAACTAAATTAAGTTTGATTACTATTGATAAGCTTGGTAATCTTATCGCTTTCTTTGATTGGGCATCGCAAACTAAGGAAACTTCAGCGGGCAAGCTCTATGAAATGCTTTGTATGCAGCTGAAAACTGAATTACAGTAAACTCGGTTGGTAACTGAAACAGTCAAAAAGGGTCACTGCTGGATGAGGCCGGACATTGTTCATGCAATTTCGTATCGAGATAGTTTGTGGAAGCGGTGCAAAAGAAGTCCAAAAAACCTACCCTGCGTTTAGAATGCAAGTCAGCAAGAAACAGGGTTGTCGCCCTTTTACGGGGCGCCAAGCGCCGTTACTTACTTTATAACTTCTAGCAGTCTTCAAATAACGTGAGCAAAACTGGGTTTTTTTGTAAATTATCTCAGAGGTATGAATTCTAATAAATGTTCTGTTATCGATTTTTTTAGGCAGCCGGCGCCAGCAGTAGCTCATGCGTTCAACAGGCACTTTGTAAAAGCTTCGCAAAGTGCTGTTACCCCAAATACTAGCTCTACATCGTTAATGCAGTCCATTCCTGCGTCCAGTTTTCTTCCTTGGATCTTGAGATGTGATCTGGAGAGGATACTTTTCAGTTTTCGCCCAAACAAGCCTACTGGCTATGATGGGATACCATTACACATCCTTCGCAGAAATTTTAATGTTCTGGCAGGTATTCTCTTCTGAATACTGTTAGAGATGAGTGGCCCTTGAGTGAGCTGACTCAGCGCCGCAGGTCCCTTCTACGATTAATATTGTAGGACTTGGTTATGAAGGAAGCTGTACAGAGGGTTTATTTACATTATTACAAGATTTAGGAACCCATTGGAGGGTGATGGGGGAAGGTCGGAGGATCTGAGAAGGTCTGAGGTTGATCGAGGATTCTATGGTAACGGCACTCGTCCGGTTTTAAAAGGGTCCAGTCCCTAGGATTCCCCAGGTTCGAGGAGGTGTTTTCCAGGTTGGGCGTGGCCTAAAACTGGCGCTGTCACACACACCCCTTCAAATAGGGACACACCCCCGTCACATGTCTCGCCGGAGAGAGAGAGGGTGCCGCCAGACCATCGCCCCCCCCCCCCCAGAGAGAGCGTTGTCTTCGCGTCCGAACGAGACTTCTCACGCTGTCAAGCCGGACACGTCTTCCGGGAAGTCCGAATGGGCGAGGCGCTGGTGAGCCGGTACAGTTGAATGGGTGAGCCACTCCTGCGCGGGTTGGCATTCGCTAACTGCCCCCGTATCGCGCGGGTTGATCTGCCAGGAACAATGTTGTTTGCAAACGGCGACAGAGTCCTCCGTCTCGATTCCAATAACCCAAGCGGGGACAGGCCCTGGGAACAAAGATCCCTATCGCCGTGCAGGGGCTCGAAGCTCGTCAAGTGGAAACTCCCACTTTTTCTTCGAGCCCTCCTCGTCCTCCGCTAATCTTTTTGTGAGGAAGAAATAAAATTATTGATTATTGATTAATTAATAATTCATTAAATGATTAACCCCGGCTGCAGGTGTCCCGCGCCGTCTACGCAGCTAAATCTGACGGGCTGTTGCCAGAATCCTTACAGCTCCTCTGCGGCCCGAAAAATCTCGAATGTCCAGCGTTGACGACCGCTGGGCAGGGAGAGATGAGATGGCGTCCGTGTTGGTCCCCTGGATTGCAATATCAGCGCCCCCAAGGCAAAACCTAAAGCACCACCAACAAAGGAAAGCGCAGGTGGGAGGTTCCAAGCAGCAAAGCACTGCCCCACCCGCAAGCGCTCGGAATTCGCCAAAGAATCACCAGGCTTCTTCCTTTGACAACAAGACACTATAAAAAATGTGTTTAAATTTGGGTTAATTTTGTGCCCACAGAGCGCGAAACATCCCCTTTTGAAACTGCCACAGCCGGACTACTCGGACCAAAGTTAAAAAAAACACTCACACAGGAAGAGATTCCTCGAAGTTCTCCCGCTTACATCAGTCTGCTCAAGCCATCAGCATTGCCGTGCAGTTTCCCCACTTTATACCGCACCGAGAAATGGTACTGTTGGAGAGGCAGTCTCCATCTGAGCAAGCGACCATTTCTGGGGGACATCTGTCGCAGCCATGTTAAAGGGCAATGGTCAGTCTCAAATAAAAACTTTGCTCCATACAGGTAGCTAAACACGCGTACTCTTTTTCGGAAGCGCTGTACGCTTCCTCTCTACTGGTCAGCTTGCGGCTGATGTACAGAATTGGGTGTTCTTCATGGTCGTAGCCAACTTGGCTTAAGACAGCACCAAGTCCTCTATCACTGGCATCACACTGGACTATAAACTCTTTCCCATATTGAGGGGTACTGAGCAAGGGTCGGGACATGAGTGCTTCAAGAAGTACTTTGATTTGGGCTAGTTGGTTCATATCTTGAAAGAAGTTAGGACGGCGCTAAAACGACAAAGACAAAGAGGCACGAACACAACAGGACGGGCGCCAACTTGCAACTGAAGTTTATTGCACCAAACCCCTACATTTTATGCATCAACTGAGCCGTATCACAACAAGCTTATCACACAACAAAACGCAATTTCTTCAATAGTCAGAACATCGGAAGTAGGCGCTACTTTTACAGACCAGAGATGCCTTCTGCACTATCCACTTGATAACAGCATTATTCTTACTTTATAAGTCCCCAGATTAAATGATTGCGCAACCCACATGAAAGCAATTGATCATCCAAATGATACACACACGCTTGGGCAAGGCAACCAGCGCGCAAACTCAACAATCGTGATTTAACACAAAGAGTGAAAATGAAAGAATGACCAACAACAAACGCGGAAAATTTGGTGGACATGAAAACTTAAACCTTCGGGGGAACCTCCCAGCGTCAATGTACTATAATTATCGTCAAAAATTAAAAACCTTTGAGAAAACCTCCCAGCGTCAAAGTGCTACAATATTGGTTTCTACACAAACGTCTTTTCGGTCGATAAAACACATCGATGAAAAACAATGTATGCAGAAAACTTGCAAACGTTGAAACCTAAAGACAGCCTTCGAGAAACGCCACCTCAGCGTCACTAATTGAAATGGACGGCCTACTAACGCATGCGCTTCCCGCTTTCTTAATAAAAAATGCCTCCACAACTTCTCGCTCAAATCTGTCTTTACCGCTCTTCAAAAAAGTTGTTTTGCTCAGATCCGGACTACACCCCTTGCACGTCTTGCAGTGATCTGCAAGGAAACTTCCATGATGTTGGCGCACATTCCGCAAGTGTTCACTGGCACGTTCATTAAAACAGCGACCGGTTTGCCGTATGTAAACTAAACCGCAGCTTAGAGGAATCTGATATACAACTTGTGATCTGCATTTCGTGAACAGTTTTTGATGTTTAATAGGGCAAACCGGTCGTTTCTTATCCGGTTTTGACATTGTGCAAATCTTTGACAACTTTGATGGGGCCGAGAACACAACCTGCACCTGATGTTTGCTTGCGACTTTTTTTATACCATGGGACACCTTATGCATGTACGGAATCACAGGGACCAATTTTTTTGCTTCCGGAAGTTTCTCATCACAAGGCCGCTTGAATTTCCGATTAACATTTCAGAAACAGCCAAAATCAAATGGGGCGGGTAACCCGCTTCGTGCAACCTCTGAATTTGGGCGCCGAAGCTCATAGACATCGTGTGATGGCACGACTTTCTTAAGGCATTCTGAAGAGAATTAGCGATTATTGCTCTTTTTACAAGTTTAGAATGAGCACTATTAAACGGTAACAGCCCTTTCTTAGATCTGGGATTGTACGCCCAGCATAGGTGATCCTCCATAAAAACCAATCTAACGTCTAAAAACTGCAGTTCGCGATTCACTGGTAACTCCCACGTGAACTTGAGGCCCTGGCTGTTACTGGTGAAGACTGATAACACACTTCCTGCCGCCGAAGCTACATCGGACTCATGAACATTCTTCATGATAACCAAAAAATCGTCCACGTATCTAAAAATGGATACTACACGTGGATCTCTAAGTTGAACTTTGATTTGATTCCCAACAGCTGACAAGAAAATATCACAGAGTACAGGTGCCACTGAAGACCCTATGCATACACCTTTTTTCTGGACAAAGAAGCTACCTTCAAATGAAATGGCTGTCGAGCCTAAGTAGAATTCTAACAAGGCTGCAAAACTATCACTGCTAATGCCAGCTGCATTTTGAAACTGAACTTCACCTGTTGTGATGATCTTATCTCTGACCGCGCTTAGAAGTCCATGATGAGGAACAGAGTAATATAAATCTTCAATATCGATGGAGAAACCCATGTACTCGAGGGAGGGCAAAACGTCCAGTTGCTGCACGACATACGAGGAACTACGAACCACGAAAGGATCATCTTCCACCAAAGAACCGAGGTGCTTCTGAAGGTAACTACTGACCACGCACTGCCATGTCCCTTTTTCCGACACGATGGATCTTAGTGGCATTCCAGGCTTGTGGGTTTTGACCGTGAAGAATATTTCAAGTAAGCCCCTCTCTTCACCTTTTGCTCGCTTCTTGATGGCATCCAGGTGCAAGTCATCCAAGATTTTTAGTACTTGTCGTTTTCTGGTTCGTGCGTTGAACTTGACCGATTTGAAGTTTTTGTTGATGGCTGCAATCGCCTTTTCTCGAAACAAACCCACGGGTAGGACAGCAAAACCACCATCCTTATCTGCTTGGAGCGCCAGGAGACCTTTTTCTTTGAGGGCATTGGCCACCTTTTCAAGAGGCGGGTTTTTCTGGGGGTTAGCCCCCACGCACCTCATCAGGCAGGCGACACCTTCATCTATAATCCTCTCTTTTCCACGCTCCGTCGCATGGCCGGCCACCCTTCTAACCATGGCAAGCATCTCCTGCCGCTTGGCATGCACCGGGAAGCAGAACTTTGGGCCTTTCTCCAACACTTCTTTCACTTTTTCTGGAAGAACCGCATCTCCAAGGACGACAAGCTTGCTGGGGCGAACACAAGAAGGTTCCTTAGGTCGGTAAAGCAGGCTCGTCACCGCACGTTGCCAGAGAAACTCTGTAGTCCTTGCTGACAGCCTTTTCACTTCTTCTAACAGCCTGCGCTCTTTCGTCGGGTCTCTTCCAAGCAATACAAGGACACGTGCCCAATCATGGAACATGCGGACCTGCCTCCAGTACTCAGACTTGAGTATCTTGCAAATGCGCCTGATGTGGCCCCAAGATGGCTGCAGAACACCGATGAGAGCTTGAACTTCAAAGGGAACGATCTTTCGCTTCAAGCAGAAGGAAAGCACCCGAGACTGGCAAGTAGATACGGCAATCAGGTTGGTACAAGTAATGACGGGGTCGGTACAGAAACTTGAGTATAGGAAAGGGCCCAGTGCAGAAGAAATATGCTCAAGAAGTACTTTGATTTGGGCTAGTTGGTTCATATCTTGAAAGAAGTTAGGACGGCGCTAAAACGACAAAGACAAAGAGGCACGAACACAACAGGACGGGCGCCAACTTGCAACTGAAGTTTATTGCACCAAACCCCTACATTTTATGCATCAACTGAGCCGTATCACAACAAGCTTATCACACAACAAAACGCAATTTCTTCAATAGTCAGAACATCGGAAGTAGGCGCTACTTTTACAGACCAGAGATGCCTTCTGCACTATCCACTTGATAAAAGCATTATTCTTACTTTATAAGTCCCCAGATTAAATGATTGCGCAACCCACATGAAAGCAATTGATCATCCAAATGATACACACACGCTTGGGCAAGGCAACCAGCGCGCAAACTCAACAATCGTGATTTAACACAAAGAGTGAAAATGAAAGAATGACCAACAACAAACGCGGAAAATTTGGTGGACATGAAAACTTAAACCTTCGGGGGAACCTCCCAGCGTCAATGTACTATAATTATCGTCAAAAATTAAAGACCTTTGAGAAAACCTCCCAGCGTCAAAGTGCTACAATATTGGTTTCTACACAAACGTCTTTTTGGTCGATAAAACACATCGATGAAAAACAATGTATGCAGAAAACTTGCAAACGTTGAAACCTAAAGACAGCCTTCGAGAAACGCCACCTCAGCGTCACTAATTGAAATGGACGGCCTACTAACGCATGCGCTTCCCGCTTTCAAAATGCAGCTGGCATTAGCAGTGATAGTTTTGTAGCCTTGTTAGAATTCTACTTAGGCTCGACAGCCATTTCATTTGAAGGTAGCTTCTTTGTCCAGAAAAAAGGTGTATGCATAGGGTCTTCAGTGGCACCTGTACTCTGTGATATTTTCTTGTCAGCTGTTGGGAATCAAATCAAAGTTCAACTTAGAGATCCACGTGTAGTATCCATTTTTAGATACGTGGACGATTTTTTGGTTATCATGAAGAATGTTCATGAGTCCGATGTAGCTTCGGCGGCAGGAAGTGTGTTATCAGTCTTCACCAGTAACAGCCAGGGCCTCAAGTTCACGTGGGAGTTACCAGTGAATCGCGAACTGCAGTTTTTAGACGTTAGATTGGTTTTTATGGAGGATCACCTATGCTGGGCGTACAATCCCAGATCTAAGAAAGGGCTGTTACCGTTTAATAGTGCTCATTCTAAACTTGTAAAAAGAGCAATAATCGCTAATTCCCTTCAGAATGCCTTAAGAAAGTCGTGCCATCACACGATGTCTATGAGCTTCGGCGCCCAAATTCAGAGGTTGTACGAAGCGGGTTACCCGCCCCATTTGATTTTGGCTGTTTCTGAAATGTTAATCCAGAAATTCAAGCGGCCTTGTGATGAGAAACTTCCGGAAGCAAAAAAATTGGTCCCTGTGATTCCGTACATGCATAAGGTGTCCCATGGTATAAAAAAAGTCGCAAGCAAACATCAGGTGCAGGTTGTGTTCTCGGCCCCATCAAAGTTGTCAAAGATTTGCACAATGTCAAAACCGGATAAGAAACGACCGGTTTGCCCTATTAAACATCAAAAACTGTTCACGAAATGCAGATCACAAGTTGTATATCAGATTCCTCTAAGCTGCGGTTTAGTTTACATACGGCAAACCGGTCGCTGTTTTAATGAACGTGCCAGTGAACACTTGCGGAATGTGCGCCAACATCATGGAAGTTTCCTTGCAGATCACTGCAAGACGTGCAAGGGGTGTAGTCCGGATCTGAGCAAAACAACTTTTTTGAAGAGCGGTAAAGACAGATTTGAGCGAGAATTTGTGGAGGCATTTTTTATTAAGAAAGCGGGAAGCGCATGCGTTAGTAGGCCGTCCATTTCAATTAGTGACGCTGAGGTGGCGTTTCTCGAAGGCTGTCTTTAGGTTTCAACGTTTGCAAGTTTTCTGCATACATTGTTTTTCATCGATGTGTTTTATCGACCGAAAAGGCGTTTGTGTAGAAACCAATATTGTAGCACTTTGACGCTGGGAGGTTTTCTCAAAGGTTTTTAATTTTTGACGATAATTATAGTACATTGACGCTGGGAGGTTCCCCCGAAGGTTTAAGTTTTCATGTCCACCAAATTTTCCGCGTTTGTTGTTGGTCATTCTTTCATTTTCACTCTTTGTGTTAAATCACGATTGTTGAGTTTGCGCGCTGGTTGCCTTGCCCAAGCGTGTGTGTATCATTTGGATGATCAATTGCTTTCATGTGGGTTGCGCAATCATTTAATCTGGGGACTTATAAAGTAAGAATAATGCTGTTATCAAGTGGATAGTGCAGAAGGCATCTCTGGTCTGTAAAAGTAGCGCCTACTTCCGATGTTCTGACTATTGAAGAAATTGCGTTTTGTTGTGTGATAAGCTTGTTGTGATACGGCTCAGTTGATGCATAAAATGTAGGGGTTTGGTGCAATAAACTTCAGTTGCAAGTTGGCGCCCGTCCTGTTGTGTTCGTGCCTCTTTGTCTTTGTCGTTTTAGCGCCGTCCTAACTTCTTTCAAGATGAGTGCTTCCTTCAGACTTTTGAAGGCGTTTTCTTTTTGGTTATCCCAACTTACGTCAGTAGGTGTTCCCTTTCTCAAGGCGTCAGTTAAGGGACAAGCCCGCGGTGGGTAGCTAGGAGTATATCGCTGGTAGTACCCAACTAATCCCAAAAAGGAGCGAATGTCCATTTTCGTCCCTGGTTGCGGAAATGCTGCAATCTGGGCAATCATTAACTCGGATGGGCTCCTAGTTCCCTGGCCTACAACGTGGCCCAAGTACGCCACCTGAGCGCAACCAAATCTACACTTTTCTGCCTTCAGTCCGGCCTGTCGTAAACTGGAAAACGCGGTCTTTACGTGTTCTAGATGCTCTTGCCAGGTTTCCGAAAAAATAGCGACATCGTCTAAATAAGGGAGAGCAGAGCACTGCATGTCCTTCAGTGCGATGTCCGTGGGTTTCGAGAAGCTGTAGGGGGCATTCTTCCACCCAAAACTAAGCATTAAGGGTCGAAAGGTGCCCGCTGGGGAGTTGAAAGCGGCATACCTGCTCGCGCCTTCAGAGATGGGGAACTTGCCAATATCCCCGTACGAGATCGAGGGTGGAAATGAATTTTGCGCCGCTCACCCCTTCCATCCTTTCCTCTATGTTGGGATCGGGTATAGCTGATCCCTGTTAATTGCATTAAGCTTTCTATAATACAAGCAGGGACGAGGATCCTTCCCTGGGGCCTCAACAAGAATTAGCGGTGAGGTAGAGTCACTTTCCGCTGGCTGTACAACCCCTAACCCCAACATGCACTGAATTTCAGCGTCCATTACTTCTTTTTGCCGCCGTGATACCTTGTAGGGTCTCGACCGTACCGGCTCATCAGAGGTGAGCTCGATTTTGTGCGTCAGGAGGTGCGTCTTTCCCGGGTGGCTGCTAAATAGGCCCGCGAATTCGCTCAACAACTGGTTTAGCGTGTCGACCTGGGTCCCGCTTAGGAAATCTGCATTCGCGGAGAGAGCAAGAATGTTTTCCACGTTGTCAGTAGCGTCCGAACCACCCTTCCAACCATGACTCTCGCTGTCCAGCTCTCCTGGTTCACTTAGAGTCAGATTGACGATCCCGCTGCGTTCCATGAACGGCATCATCAGATTGCAGTGATAGATTCTCACCTGCTTTCCCCTGCCTGGAAACCTTAGCGCGTATTTCGTATCCGAAAGTTTTTGCAACACTTCCACTCGACCATCCCAGTGAACTTCACCTTGTTTTTTCTCGATGGCCGGAGGGTCATCACCCGATCAAACGCGGTGAAACCTCGAAAGCGCTCGTTTTTGTCATTATAGACCTTGGCGGCCTCCTGGGCAGCTTTCATATTTCGGTTTACTAATTCTCTCGTGTGGTTAAGGCAGTCCAGTAGCTGAAGCACGTACACAACCACTGTCTGGCTCTCTCCTGTCCCTTCCCACATTTCTCTCAGCATTCGGAGGGGAGAGCAGAGGGCTCTTCCGTACACGAGTTCTGCTGGTGTAAACCACGTAGCTTCGTGGGGGACTGTTCGTAAAACGAAAAGTGTGGCCGGCAGACAATCCTCGCAGTCTGCTTTATGCTCATAACAAAGAGCGCGTAGCATCCGCTTCAGCACCGAATGCCACTTCTCTACACTGTTGGACTGCGGATGATACACCGAGCTGAGTAATAACAGTTTTATTCCGCATCTTTCTAGGAACGTGGTCATCAAGGCGCTTGTAAAGACCGTCGTCTGATCGGCTTAGATTTCGGCCGAAAATCGTAATCTCGCGAGCACTGACCAAAGGGCGTCAACTATTTCTGTGGAGCTCAAGTCCTTCAACGGAATTGCTTCGAGAAATTTTGTCGCGCGCCATAGCATAGTAAGCAAGTACTTATAGCCTGATTTCGTTTTAGGCAAAGGGCCTACTGTGTCTATTACAAGCCGGCGGAAGGGCTACGAGATCAATGGAACAATTTTCAGTGGAGCCTTCCATGTCTCTCCCGGTTGCCCACGCGCTGGCACGCATCGCATGATTTTACGTAGCGTTCGGAGTCTTTGAAACAACCCTGCCAATAATATTCCATTAATAGCCGCTCCTTTGTTTTATTGATTCCCAGATGTCCTGCCCAGCCATTTCCGTGGCAGAGACACAGAATGTCCGCTCTGTATTTTTCGGGTATGACCAAGTGATCAAATGTTTTGCCTTTTCTGTCCTGGTAGTGTCGGTATAGTAGGCGTCCCTTGTCATGCATCATTATGTTGCGTCTCGCGATGCCCTCTTTAGCTGTAAGGGGCAGTGTTTCCAAAGTCGGGTCCTACTTCTGTTCTTTTATTAGGGACTCTGTTGCAAATGGGTTGCAAGCCCCAGGGGTAGCGTTGGCCTGGCGGCCTGGGGCACAGCTGGAAACATCCGAAGGTCCCGGCAAAGGATGAGTCGACTGGCAACAGAACAACTTGTTTATTCTGGCATCGCAAAAGAGCAGCCGGTCAGGGCGACCACGTTACTCGAAGGAAGAAATCGAAGTCCCTGTTTGGAGTCCGGCGCAGCTGCCTTTTATACCCTCGGAGTCGAGGGCAAGAAGGAACGGCTTGGGATGAGTCGCACGAGACGGCGACGCACGGACATGTACAGACGTGACGGGCGCGTCCGCCGGGCCGGCGCCGGTCAGACCTCCTCGCCTCCCAGTTGGGGAGCTCCTCTCCCCGGCTGCCGCGCTTTGACAAGCGTGGGCACCAACATGCACACACACACACACGCACACACGAAGACACGTGGCATTGAAACCTGCCTGGACGCGGTTGGCGGGACGCGTTACGGCAGCACTGAACGGGCCCAAAATGACCGCCACTTTGAACGAAGCCCCGGCGTCCGTTGCATCCGCGCCGGCTATACCGCGCGTCGTAGGCGAAACGTAACAGACCGCCCCGCCGGGAGAAGGAGATCCCGATGGTCAGGGGACTGCATCCGCTGTCCGGAGGGATGTCGCTCGATGACGCTCGTAATCAAAACCGGTCGTCCCTCGACGTTGCTTGAGCGCAGCGCACAGAGAAGGCCTCGTTCTCAGGTTCAGGATCACACAGGACACTGCAAAGTGACTTCGGGAGAGTTGCCATTTTTGTGCTCGTTCCCAGCAAGCGTTAGAACTACGCCGAAACGCAACCGCTCAGTCAGCAAGCACGAGACAACCCTCACTAAGCTCTGCCAGGCTCTTTCCCCTTTTATACTACTGCCTAGTTCCTTACAGTAGTCAAGCAGCACTCAGAACGCGTCCACAAATTGGAAAATTGCACTAGAAAGCACGTCATCACTTTGAAACACTAAACAAAAGCAATATGTTAAAAATCCTGCCTCAGGAAGAAAACATCAGTAACAAACAACTTTGAGGCGGATTCCTACGTTAGGGGCTTCGACTTAAGCCATTGGCGTTACCGTTGAGACTCCCCTTTTTGTAACGCACCTCAAAGGAATATTGTTGCAAAGCGAGGCTCCAGAGCAGGAGGCGGCCATTTTTGGGAGAGATGGTCTGCAGCTATTGGAGAGGGCAGTGATCCGTCTCAATAATAAACCTCGAGCCGGCTAGGTAGCATGACAATTTCTGAACGGCCCACACGAGACACGCACACACTCTTTCTCGGTGGCGCTGTACGCCTGCTCACGACAGGTCAGCTTACGACTAGCATACAGGACGGGGTGTTCCACTTCTCCATTTTCCCGTTGGCACAGTACAACGCCCATGCCTCGCTCACTAGCATCGCACTGAACAACGAACCCTTTTGTGTAGTCTGGCGATTGTAGCACAGGCTGGCTTGTTAGGGCGCTCTTTAGGGCGCTAAAAGCTCTTTCCTTTGTCTCGCCCCAGACGACTGTTTGGGGCTCTGTTTTTCTTAGAGCATCCGTCAGGGGAGCCGCGATATCGGAGTACCTGGGGATGTACCTCTGATAGTAGCCGGCGACACCTAAGAACGACCGAATATCGGTCTTCGTGCGCGGTTGCGGGAAGTCTCGCACAGCGGCCACCTTTATTTCAGAGGGGCGGCGACGACCCTGTCCAATCACGTGACCGAGGTAGACAACCTCGGCCTGTGCTAATTGGCACTTGGGAGCCTTGACTGTCAAGCCCGCTTCGCGCAGGCGGGTTAGCACTGCCCGCAAGTGTGCCATATGCTCAGACCAGGATGCGGAGAATATCGCTACGTCGTCTAAATACGGTAAAGCGAATTCTTCCTGTCCCCGCAACACTTTGTCCATGAGGCTTGAAAAACAGTATGGCGCGTTCTTCAAACCAAAACTCAAAACTTTAGGATGGAATGTTCCCATTGGTGAAATGAACGCCGCATACCTACTAGCCTCTTCTGTAAGTGGAACCTGCCAATAACCCCTGACAAGATCTAGGGTGGAAATAAACTGAGCGCTACTAACTTTCTCAAGGCGCTCCTCGATGTTAGGGATCGGATAAATTTGATTCTTAGTGATGGAATTAAGCCTGCGGTAGTCGACGCAAGGACGAGGTTCCTTGCCCGGTACCTCAACTAAAATCAATGGGGAGGTATAATCACTCTCACCCGCCTCAATAACACCGAGCTGTAGCATTTTCTTTACCTCAGCCTCCATAATATCGCGCTGGCGGGGTGACACCCGGTACGCCTTGGATCGTACTGGCTCTGGCGAGGTAAGTTCTATATCATGAGTAAGTACAGAAGTCCTACCAGGCCTCTCAGAGAACTGACCTTGAAACTCTTGTAAGAGTTGGTGTAGTTCGGTTTTCTGCTCAGCCGACAGCGGTGCTTTAATGATTAAGTCACTAATGACCTGATCAGTGTCTTCCCTGTTCGTCACTGAGCCTAGTCCCGGAAGCTCGACCGGAAGCTCTTCTAACTTTCCCGTGTCGGGCATTTCCTCTCCAGTACCTGGTGCCTTCAACGCTACAGGCTCAATTTTATCCAGTTCTGACGTGCTCGGAATATCAGCTTGCTGCGCCTCCGACCCTTTCTCATTGTTCGACAACGTCGGCCCCGCAACTACCGCCTTTGCAGCGAGCTCCCGAACTCTCGATCTGGTTAAGGCCTGAACGCTAGCCTCACCAAACAAAAGCCCCTTCTCGCGCAGGAGGTGATCGGACCTGTTCGAAAATAGGTACGGGTACTGGGGGGGGGGGGGCAGCATAGATGACACTACGGCCTCCGTCTCAAGTGCTCCGAAAGGTCCTTCAATAAGCACTTTTGCTACGGGCAGACACACGCTGTGAGCTTCCACGGCTTGCTTGATCCATGCGCACTCGCCCGTGAACATATCGTGCTCTACGTAAGAGGGGTGAACTACATCCATTGTAGCTGCGGAATCACGAAGCACTCGGCACTCTTTCCCGTTCACCAGGAAGTCTCGCATGTAAGGCTCGAGAAGCTTCATGTTCTCGTCAGTGCTACATAATGACAAACACACGACTTCTCTTTTTGTTTCTGGACACTGCGCCAAAAAGTGACCCGGCTTCTGGCACGTATAACACACGCGCGCTTGCCTCCTCTCGAACCGCTTTCTGCGTTCGGCTTCGGCTGCCGCCGTCTCTTTACGTTCGGTCGGACTGCTTTCACTCGCATCCGCACCACGTGTGTCCCCCCTTGCTCTCATGGTTGTGAACTTCGGCCTCTCAGACTTGGAGCCAAATTCACCCTTTTGACCGTCCTTAGCTCCGCTAGCCCGACGCGTCACAAACTCCTCGGCTAGCTCGGCGGCTTTAGCCACTCTACTAACGTCTGGCCTATCCAAGACCCAGTACCGCACGTTCTCAGGTAACCGACTATAAAACTGTTCTAGCCCGAAACACTGCAGAATTTTCTCGTGGTCACCAAACGCTTTCTCTTCTTTGAGCCACTCCTGCATGTTTGACATAAGCCTGTAGGCAAACTCTGTATATGACTCACTTCTGCCTTTTTCATTTTTCCGGAACTTCCGACGGAACGCCTCCGCTAACAGCCTGTACTTTTTTAGCAGACTCGATTTCACTTGGTCGAAATCCTCTGCCTCCTCTCTCTTCAAGCAAGCGACTACGTCGGCCGCCTCGCCGGGTAACAAAGTGAGCAAGCGCTGTGGCCACGTTTCCCGAGAGAACCCCTGCTTCTCGCACGTTCGCTCAAAGTTAACCAGGAACAAACCAATGTCCTCTCCAAGCTTAAACGGCCGCATCAGGTCAGTCATTTTGAACGATATTCGTTCTCCTGCACCGTGTGCCTGACTTCCATTACGAGCGCGTTCCATCTCTACCTCGAGACGCTTCATTTCCAAAGCGTGTTGACGGTCGCGCTCTTCTTTATCTTTTTGTTCTTTACGTTCGCGCTCGTCTTTCTCTTTTTGCTCTTTACGTTCGCGCTCGTCTTTCTCTTTTTGCTCTTTACGTTCGCGCTCGTCTTTCTGTTTTTGCTCTCTCGCCTCAATGGTCTCAAGGCATTCCGACAGCTCGTCATCCTCAGCCTCCAACTCAAGAATAGCCCTTAGCAGTTCTGGTTTTCTGAGTTTGTCTGAGACATCCAGACCCAACTCTCTTGTAAGCTCCAGCAATTTCGGTTTGCGCAACGACTTCAAATCCATGGCTGCTCCGAATGCTGCTTTCTCTACTGCCAACTATTGTCTTGCCGAAAACTAACCCGGCAGCAACGACAACACAATTACCAGCTCTGTTTCTGACACTAACAAAAGCCTGGCAAAACTCAGAAGAAGGAAGTCCCGCACTCACCAAACCTCGCAGCCATGAATTCAGCGCAGTCGTTCCGCTGCAGGCAATCAGTCATCACACAGGGCTCGTTGCACTGCTCCCGGATGGTCGTTGTGCTGCTCAGCATACAGTTGACCGCATATCTTCGCTGCTGGCCTCCGTTGTCGGGATCTCACCGCTGGCAACCAGTTGCTGCAAATGGGTTGCAAGCCCCAAGGGTAGCGTTGGCCTGGCGGCCTGGGGCACAGCTGGAAACATCCGAAGGTCCCGGCAAAGAATGAGTCGACTGGCAACAGAACAACTTGTTTATTCTGGCATCGCAAAAGAGCAGCCGGTCAGGGCGACCACGTTACTCGAAGGAAGAAATCGAAGTCCCCGTTTGGCGTCCGGCGCAGCTGCCTTTTATACCCTCGGAGTCGAGGGCAAGAAGGAACGGCTTGGGATGAGTCGCACGAGACGGCGACGCACGGACATGTACAGACGTGACGGGCGCGTCCGCTGGGCCGGCGCCGGTCAGACCTCCACGCCTCCCAGTTGGGGAGCTCCTCTCCCCGGCTGCCGCGCTTTGACAAGCGTGGGCACCAACATGCACACACACACGCACGCACACACGAGGACACGTGGCATTGAAACCTGCCTGGACGCGCTTGGCGGGAGGCGTTACGGCAGCACTGAACGGGCCCAAAATGACCGCCACTTTGAACGAAGCCCCGGCGTCCGTTGCATCCGCGCCGGCTATACCGCGCGTCGTAGGCGAAACGTAACAACTCCCTGTTCACCTGCAGGAGGCGATCAAAACTACGCTATTTTGGAGATAAAACGGATCTTTCAGCGTTTTTAGCCTTCTCTTCCGACTTAGTGGTTGAAGTCCCTGGCCGCTCAACTGCTCGGTCAGCTGTCAGGCTTTCATTCCTCGTTGGTTCTCTTCCCTCCTCACTGGTTTGCAACGATATGCTGGCTGGTGCGTCTCTGGCTACCTGAGGTTCAGGAATCAGACTTATTTGAGATGCGAGCTGGCGAGTTTTCGACCTTGTCAAAGCTTTTATCACCCCGCTTCCGAGCTTCTGGCCTCAATCGCGTAGCAATTGGTCTGATCGATTTGAGAACAGGTAAGGATATTGCAGTGACACGGCCTTCGAAACCGCGGCTTCAGTGATTAGCTCTCCAAACGGTCCAGAAATTCTCACTCTAGCTATTGGAAGGCATACACTGTGTTCTTATACTGCCTGTTTTATCCACGAGACTTCTCCTGTAAAATCGTCCGCTGCAACGTAAAATGGATCGACAACGTCCATCGTCGCGGCGCTGTCACGAAGCACCCCGCACGGTTTCCCGTTAACGTGCAGCTCGTGCAGGTATGGCTTATAGAGCTCTAGGTTCTCGTCGTTATCCTCGACGCACGAGAACACCAAACGTTGCTTTGTACACTTGGCTGCAAAGTGCCCGACACCATTGCAGTTGTAGCAACGAAATGGCCTACTACTCTCAAACTCTTTTTTCGCGGCTTTGTCTGCTCCCTGTCTCTTTGCCTGCTCTTCACGTTTTTCTGGCGCTACCTTCGCTGCCTCCGATTGCTGCGAAATTGTAGCACTTAGCGTCTTTCTGCTAGGTCCTTTATCTCGCATCGTATTTCGAGCATGTGACACACCCTCTTCTGTGTTAAACCTTCTGCGCGAAACGTACTCCTCTGCTAGATCTGCGGCCCTTTCAACTGTGCAGACTTTTTCCCTGTCTTGAACCCACAGTTTCACCACTTGGGGAAGGCTACGGTAAAATTGCTCAAGGAAAAAACACTCGATGATTTTGTCTCGGCTTTCGTAAACCTCGGCTCCTTTTAGCCACTCTATTACATTCGTCTTTAGGCCATAAGCGAAATCCGGATAGCCATCGCTATAGTTTTTCACTGTGCTCCTGAAGCGCTGTCGGAAAGCTTCGGCTGACAGCCGGTGCCTTTTTAGCAGGCTGGCTTTGACTTTTTCGTAGTCAGCTGCGTCTTGTGTGCTAAGTCTCGCTAGGACTTCAGCTACTTCACATGGCAAGAGTGCCAGAAGTCTTCGCGGCCATGTCTCCCTTTCGCAAGTTCTCTCAGTTTCCCAGGTACAATCCTATGTTCCTTCCACTTTCATAGGGCTGCATGAATCTGTTCATTCTATAAGATTGTACATCGCTTGCTCCTTCAGGAGCCTCGGCTCCAGTACTGTCGCCTTTTTCCGATTTTCGTTTTCAAGCTGCAAACGCTTTAGATTTCTTTCTTATTTTTCAGCTTCCTACTTTTGCCGTTCCTTTTCTTTTTCCCATTCCACTTACTTTTTTCTTTTTTCCTCCTGATCATCTTTCTCTCTACGTGCTTTTTCTTCCCGTAGCAAATTCCACTTATCTACCAGCTGATCGTCCTCTACGTGTTTTTGAATTGTCTTGCATATTTCAGGTTTTGTAATTTTGCTCTCTGCTTCTATTGGCAGTTCCTCGCATAACAACACCAAGTCCGGCTTTGACAATTTCATGTCTTTGACAACGCTTTCTCCGCTTTGGAAATGCTATCTTCAAAATGCCGTGAGATTACCCTTTCTCAATTGATATACACTTCCCAGTGATTCTGGATTGTTCTCTCAAAATCTGAAGCCTTGCGAATCCTTTATGAAAATGCCGAAACGCTCACCGGTTGAGAAAGCACGATGTCGCACAGTCCATCCCAGCTGCTGCCAACCAGTAGTTAGAGATTGCGGGGCCCGTGAGTGAGCTGACTCTTTGAGCGCCGCAGGTCCCTTCTACGAATAACGTTGTCGGAATTGGTTGTGAAGGAAACTGTACAGGGTGTTTATTTACATTATTACAAGATTTAGGAACCCATTGGAGGGTGATGGGGGAAGGTCGGAGTATCTGAGAAGATCTGAGGTTGATCGAGGATTCCATGGTCACGGCACTCGTCGTCCGGTTTTAAAAGAGTCCGGTCACTAGGATTCCCCAGGTTCGAGGAGGTCTTCACCAGGTTGGGCGTAGCCTAAAACTGGCGCCGTCGCACACACACCACTTCACATAGGGACACGCCGCCGTCACATGTCTCGCCGGAGAGAGAGGCGGTGCCGCTGGTCACTCCGCCCCCCTCCCCCCTCAGAGAGAGCGTTGTCTTCGCGTCGGAACAAGACTTTTCACGCTGTCAAGCCGGACACGTCTTCCGGGAAGGCCGAATGGGCGAGGCGCCGGTGAGCCGGAACAGTTGAATGGGTGAGCCACTCCTGCGCGGGTTGGCGATCGCTAACTGCCCAGTATCACACGGGTTGATCTGCCGGGAACAATGTCGTTTACAAACGGCGGCAGAGTCCTCCGTCTCGATTCCAATAACCCAAGCGGGGACAGGCCGTGGGAACAAAGATCCCTATCGTCGTGCAGGGACCCCGGCTGCAGGTGTCCCAGGCCGACTACGCAGCTAAACCAGACGGGCTGCCACCAGAATCCTAACAATATTGAATCGTTTTTTGAAGGGCGACAAAATTCCTGAACGCCTGAAAACTGCAGTTGTTTTACCCCTACACAAGTAAAGACATAAAGATAAGATTGAGAACTATCGGCCAATTTCTATCCTGCCTGTAATTCCCCAGGTCTTACAAAACTTTTTTTGGCACTATGTCTTCTTTTCTTAACAAATTTTCAGTCCTGAATGATCGCCAGTTTGGCTTTGTCTCTGGGCGCGGTACTGTTGCCCTTCTTGAGGAATTTTCCGATGAACTGTTTTCAACGTTTGATCAGAATCTTTTCCCGTGTGCTCTCTTCTTAGATGTAGCGAAAACATTTGACTCCCTGAACCATCAAATCTTGTTAGTCAAGCTGTATCTGTCAGGATTCCGTGGGCCTTTTTACCACATTCTCGAAGACTACCTAAGCAAACGTTATCAAGCGGTCGCCACCAGTGATAAGGGCGTTTTCACTTGAAAATTGCCGCTGAATGCGGGTGTACCTCAGGGGCCAATTTTATCTCTATTGTTGTTTAATATTTTTGTGAATGACTTCACATTGGCTATTCTTTAGTGTTCCAATATGCTGTAGACACAGTGTTGCTGGCAAAGCATATATCCAACAAATTGGCCACTGATTTGTTGTAAAATGACATTTACAATGCAATGTGCTGGTTTGCTAACAATAGAATTGCTGTCAACGCCCAAAAAACACAGCACGTCTTTTTTCGCTCTCCAATAAAGACAACTGTTATTAACATTCATTTTGCTTGCATATTTCAAGCTGTGTCTTGTAAATGTTCACCTATTGAATATGTGGAATGTGTTAAGTATCTAGGAATGTCTTTCGACAGTAGCTTAACCTGGCACTACCATTTATCGAATGTTTGTTGTAAATTGAGGTCAATGGCATGGTTGTTGCTTAATCTCAAAAGTTTTGTGCCTTTATCTGTAAAACAACGATTGTACATGTTTTGGCGTACAGTGTGTTAAGTTGCAGTATCACCATCTTATCCTTTTGCTCGGATCATTCGGTATACGCACGATCGACAGCATTTTAAAGAATATTCTTAAAAACTTTTCGCACAACAAACCCATTTTTGCAGCTGAAAATATCTTCCGTGAACTAGGGCTCCCAAACTTCAAATCCTTATTAATTGATACTGCTGTCCTTAAGCACTATTGGTAGAGTGAACTTAAACAGGAAACTATACCGACGAGAGAACATAGAAAAAATAAACGTGTCATTGTTCCTCGGTCAAACATGAGGTATGGTGAGGCAAGGCTTTGCGCTTTTTTTCCGGCTGCCCTCAAGAAACTGCCAGATGAAATTTTTACGGCAAGCTCTAGAGGCAAACTGAGAGACTTTTTGAAGAATGAATGGAAAATTAGTTTTAGCGTTAGTGCAATCGGTTTCGTCTTGTTAGACTTTGCGCCTGTATGCTCTTTTCAGTTTTATTTTGAATGAATCTAAAATTTTTAGTGTCCTCTTTTTCATGTCTATTGTTATTTTGCTTTCTTCAACTATATAGGCATGAGCCATGCTTTCCAGTTACTATGTATATTTTTAGGCACGGTACTACAAGCCATCAAAAGGCTTAGACCGGCCTGTCTGTCCGGCAATTGCTACTGATGGTGACAAAATAAATTATTATCATTATTATTATTATTATTAAGTAATAATGAGTGCTTTGCCGTACTAAAAATTATAGGCGCTCTCCAATGTTACACTCTTGGTTCATGTCCATTATTGTTTTTATTAACAATCCCCTCAGTTAGTTTACTGAATGTTTACCCTTGTTTTATTCTGACGTTATTACTCTACAAGCTACTGATAAACCAGTACGGTCGGTAACACGAATGATATTCATTGACGTCGATAACTTTTTACTGCGGTGACATCGAAACTACATGCAGGTTAACCCTACCAAAAGAAAGTCTTGGTATTTCGCTGCAGTCACAAGGCTCCTGCCTGCATTCCATCGTTCCCTTTTAATTCTCATTCCATCGATGTAGCCAGCAAATGCCGTTTCCTTACTATCACGCTAGATACAAACCGAAAAGATACTAAGCACACCCGTATGAAGAGCAAGGATATGCTGCCGCATCAAAGTTCTGCTAAGGGAGAGCCTTTTTTCACTGGGAGAAAACATTATTTCACATACTATGCATATAATCACAGTCACTTTATATTTACAGCACCACACGTGGGGAACACCTGCTCTTCTCATCTAAATCACCTTGAACATAACCACGTCCAGGCTATTCACATAATAACTTAGAGTTTGTACCTTACTCATACAATCTGAATCCTTCGTGGTGATAAGAAAAGCCAATAAACGATGCTTTGCTAGGAGTGGAAATATGGTGCAACATTTATTTAAATTATGAATAATTAAGGACGGTACACACAGCCTGCGCATCGAGCATTTTCAATGCAATGGAAAGGGTCCTTAGAAAGCACACATATCAAAACGTATAAGAGGTTATCCACATACAATGTTGGTATGAAAATGTGCTCGATTTGGTTTCCACAGGAACTAAGAAAACAGTACTTGCTGCAGCCGAAGCAGGAGTGGTTAACAAATGTAAAGGATTGTACTCGACAGTTGGGCTCTAAAGAAGATAAATGAATGTGGTGATTATTTGTTGCATTTGCGCTACTTTGTAACAAGCGTTCAGTAGAATGGAAAGATTCGTTTATACCACTGGTGTTTGGACGTGTTTATTTTGAAGAACCACGTTGCGCATTCAAAAGGGACAAACACAGGAAACACAGGAATTGCGCTCTTTCCGTCTTCTTGCCTTTTTCTGTGTTTGTCTCTTCTGAATGCGCAACGTGATTCTTCAAAAAAATGCACCAACTAGCCCAACAAGAAGTTCTTCTAAACTACCTGATGTGTTTATTCTCGCAGATGAACCGCTACGCTCAAGCGTGGGCTTACCGGTTAGCCAAGACTGGACAATTCAAGCACAGACGCCAACGAAAGTATGGAGAAAACATCTACATGTCATACAGCAGCGATCCTAGCGCCCGGTTGGCCGGTCAGGGTAAGTAGCTCCTTGCCTCATACGTCCTTCGTGGCCACATTGCCGTGTATGTTTTAGAGGGCAGCTCTTTTAAGGGTAGAATTCATAGGGCAAAAAAGACAGGCACACAGAAAGACGACACCACAGAGCGCTAACTTCCAACAAAGATTATTTCGTAAAAGAAGGGTGGTTTTTATATACTGACTTATCATACAATTACTATCAAACCACAGCTAGCAAAGCATATCAGACAGATATAAGAGCTCCTTTGGCAACAGAGCTACTGAAGGGCTACTCACACAATCATCTTTTAACAAGAAAATCTATTCCGCTTCAATTATCTCTCGTGTTAAGTGGTTTTTGTGGATTTTCAAGACCACACATTTTTCTAGGAGTGGTATACAATGACACACACGGCAATGCGCTGACAAACCTTTCCCACGCATATCACTAACGTCACGCCCATGTTCCCGAAGCCTATCATTCAGGCATCTGCCTGTTTGGCCTACATACTGTTTGCCGCAGGAAAGAGGTATCTGGTAAACGACATTTTCAATGCAGTCAACAAATTTATTTTTATGTTTCTTAATACAGCCAACCGCCTTTTTGGATTTTGTCAAATTTTTCGTGCACAAATAACCTAACTTTTTTAGGGGCTGAAAAAACCCTTCTGGCTCCCGGACGCTCCGCTATTTTTTTAAGATTATGGGAAAGCCAATGAATGTAAGGGATCACGGCAACTTTTTCTTTCTTAAGCGTAGCCTCTTAAATTTCTTGGGTTTTTTTCTGACATCATTTTTTTAGAGCCCCTTCCGCTACAGAGACCAAAACATGGGAAGGGTAACCAGCGTTCTCCAACCGCTTACACTGCTGAGAAAAACTTTCATGCATGAGGTGCGGACAGGACTTTATTAGAGAATTAACAAAAGAAAGGCGAACAATGGATCGTTTTAGGAGTTTAGAGTGTGCTGAATGAAAAGGCAATAATGGTTTTTCGCCTCGAGGTTTGAACATCCAGCATGCCCGATCATGATGGAGTATGATGTCGATGTCTAGGAATTTGATTGCCTCCTTTTCAGGTAGTTCAAACGTTAGTTATAGAGGACGGAAATGGTTACGATACGAAGTGCTGACATTAAGAACATCATCCTTGAAGGAACAGTCATTTCTGTTAAGTACAATAAGAAAATCATCAGCATATCTAAAAATCGTGATGACATTGGTATCTTTTACTATATCCGCAAAAGACCTGTTCAACTGGGCTAAAAGCAAGTCGCTAAGGATGGGTGCTATTCAAGAACCTATACAAATGCCTTGTTTTTCAACATAAGGTTTTTCGTCCCACTCTATGAATGTAGACTTATGATTGAATTTTTAAAGTTCTAGAAAACCATTTACCGAGATGCCAGATGCATTTTGAAAGGCAATAGGTCCGTACCGGTCAATACAATCTCCAACACAAGATAACGAAGCTTCATGTGGAATGGAATAACATAGATATTTTATGTCAACCGAAAAAACAGAAAGGCCATGTTCCGCATGTGACTTGATAAAATCTAAAACCTGCTCAGAATTTCGGACAAGGAATGGATCTTGAATGAATAACAAATTCAGGTTTTCTTGGCGATGTAAATTGCATCCTTCAAGACTTCCCGTAAATCGAGCTAAGTCTAACCTAGAACATTATTCATTGTGCCTCCTTCCCGCAGACAAAGAAGGAGGATTTGCTGTATTTCCTTCTGGACTCTTTCATAAGAAAGCATGTGAAGCTGTTTCCTCCGCCTTTAACTGCTATCCAATTGTAAAAATTTCAAGGATAAAAAAGCTGAAGCGAAGAAACTGTGTACTAGGTTGAACCTTGGGTCTGTTCTTAACGGAATTACCGATTGTAAAACAGAAATCAGTGCTATCAATGCGGACAGCTGGGCTAGTTGGTATATCATCATTAATTAAAAGACTAGCGCATAAAACTGGGACGCAGACAGAGAAGAAGGCAGGACGAGCGCTAAACATCATCTAAGGTATTACTGCGAGAAAAAAGTACATAAATTCATTTTGAGTGGTGCATGCGTACACTGGGCTTAGACAGTACACGCACAATCTAATCAAATCGGGGCAAAACTATTCCTTAGATACATTTTGAGTGGAGCATGTGCACACAGGGCAGAAACAGTACAAGCACATTCTAATCAAAATGGGGCAAACTATTCCTTAGGTACATTTTTTTCTTTTTTGGACAAGGCAAGTGATGTTGTGCTTACACAGTTATCTCCTTCCCTGTTAATGTGACAAGCTTCACAAATCTCACGCCCCAACCTTGTGCCTCCTCTACCAAGCACACACGTGGCATCAAACACCGGCACGCACCCGCACTGCTTACAATGCTTGGCCAAATGGCCGCCCCCCGCCCATGAATCTTCCAGCGTGCGGTGCTCTCGTAGTCGTTCGTTTAGGCAGCGTCCAGTCTGCCCCACATAGCATCTACCGCGCTCGTCCTGTCTTCTTCTCTGTCTGCGTCCCAGTTTTATGCGCAGTTTTTTAATTAATGTAAAAAAGACTTCCTTCAGGTATTCTTCAATGCAAAGACCCATAAAACTTATGTTCCGTTCAGAGTTATTGTATCAGAGAATGATACATGGCAAAAATCTGTTGCCCTTTTGTTACAAAAAAAACCTGAATTTGTTATCCATTTAAGATCCATTCCTTGTCCGAAATTCTGAGCAGGTTTTAGATTTTATCAAGTCACATGCGGAACATGGCCTTTCTGTTTTTTCGGTTGACATAAAATATCTATATTATTCCATTCCACATGAGGCTTTGTTATCTTGTGTTGGAGATTGTATCGACTGGTATGGACCTGTTGCCTTTCAATATGCATCTGGCATCTCGGATAATGGTTTTCTAGAACTTTTAAAATTTTATCTTAAGTCTACATTCATAGAGTGGGACGAAAAACCACATCTTCAAAAACAAGGCATTTGTATAGGTTCTTGCATAGCACCCATCCTTAGCGACTTGTTTTAGCCCAGTTGGACAGGTCTTTTGCGGATATAGGAAAAGATACCAATGTCGTCAAGTTTTTTTAGATATGTTGATGATTTTCCTATTGTACTTAACAGAAATGACGGTTCCTTCAAGGATGATGTTCTTAATGTCAGCACTTCGCTTCGTGACCATTTCCGCCCTCTAGAACTAACGTTTAAACTACCTCAAAAGGGGGCAATCAAATTCCTAGACATCGACATCATACTGCATCATGATCGGACATGCTGGATGTTCAAACCTCGAGGCGAAAAACCATTATTGCCTTTTCATTCAGCACACTCTAAACACGTAAAACGATCCATTGTTCGCCTTTCTTTTGTTAATTATCTAATGAAGTCCTTCCGCACCTCATGCATGAAAGTTTTTTCTCAGCAGTGCTAGTGGTTGGAGAACGCTGGTTACCCTTCTCATGTTTTGGTCTCTGTAGCGGAAGGTGTTCTAAAAAAATTCTGCCAGAAAAAAACGCAAGAAATTCAAGAGGCT
The DNA here is from genome assembly GCF_052857255.1 of Amblyomma americanum. Classification (NCBI taxonomy): domain Eukaryota; kingdom Metazoa; phylum Arthropoda; class Arachnida; order Ixodida; family Ixodidae; genus Amblyomma; species Amblyomma americanum. The sequence goes on from NC_135498.1 coordinate 199,204,849, forward strand.
ACGCTTAAGAAAGAAAAAGTTGCTGTCATCCCTTACTTTCATCGGCTTTCCCATAATCTTAAAAAAATAGCACAGCGTTAGGGAGCCGGAGTGGTTTTTTCAGCTTCTAAAAAGTTACGTTATTTGTGCACGAAAAATTTGACGAAATCCAAAAAGGCGTTTGGCTGTATTAAGAAACATAAAAATAAATTTGTTGACTGCATTGAAAATGTCGTTTACCAGATACCTCTTTCCTGTGGCAAACAGTATGTAGGCCAAACAGGCAGATGCCTGAATGATAGGCTTCGGGAACATGGGCGTGACGTTAGTGATATGCGTGGGAAAGCTTTGTCAGGCCATTGCGCTGTGTGTCATTGTATACTACTCCTAAAAAAAATGTAAGGTCTTGAAAATGGACAAAAACCGCCTAACACGAGAGATAATTGAAGCGGAATGGATTTTCATGTTGGAAGATGATTGTGTGAGTAGCCCTTCAGTAACTCTGTTGCCAAAGGAGCTCTAATATCTGTCTGATATGCTTTGCTAGCTGTGGTTTGATAGTAATTGTATGATAAGTCAGTATATAAAAACCACCCTTCTTTTACGAAATAATCTTTGTTGGAAGTTAGCGCTCTGTGGTGTCGTCTTTCTCTGTCCCTGTCTTTTTTGCGCTTTGAATACTACCCTTGAAATGAACCAACAAGCCCAAGTATCTACCCTTCCTTTAAGGGCCTGCCCACTAGCCTGACACGACGTCGACGCAGACCCGACAACGACACCGATGATCGGCCGACTGGGTCGACAGACCGTGTCTGTGGCAGACCAAGCTCACACACTAGGCCGACAACGACACTAACGCGACCGACGACCACATGTCTTCGCAGTGTGACATGTTCTGACGCCCGAGACGCCGACAAAACCAGTCTGCCGACCGTGTCTTCGTGAGATCGGTCACCTAGCTAAAACATTCACCAGACACGAACACGATAGTATTGTTTGTTTAAGTTTATAACAAGCTCTGGGATAGATGAGTGTCCAAAAAGGTGTCATTTCGGAGGTTCGTTGAAGTGATAACCGCTTGCTGCGCCTGATTGGTGCAAGTCGCCTGGCGTTTGCTAAATCCGCTGCTGAAGGCGTCACTGATGTCGAGCATAACGTTATTTTATTATGGGGCGTTGTTAGTAAAATGGTGACTAGAGTACTTCCTTTTCTGACTAGAGTACTTATTGTGGCTCTGGCTAGTTCCGAAGCTTCCTCAGCTGCAGCATCGATGCGAAACCAGCTAGGCTTAGTGACGACCAGGGTAGCCGGGGAGCAGCGCAGTTCGTCGCCCGGCGCTCCTGCAGACGGCGGCGTTGCCGAAAGCGCGGCTCTTGTGCAGGAATGCTGTCATTGCTAGAATATAGCAGGCAGCCTTTCTGATAGCATAGCTGTTTTTATTTTTTGTGTATGTGCGAACGTGAAGTAAAACGAGTCTGCTCGGCGGCCGGCCGGCTGGCCTGAATCTCGTCCGTCGGCGTAATAAAAATCTGCTTAAGAATGTTTTTGACGGAAATCATAAACGCTGGGATAGAGAAATGTGACAAATATATCATTTTTTAGGATCGTTGATCGACAAAGAGTTTCTGGTACAAGTAAAAATTTTGATACGAGTACAATTTCTCGCGAGAATCGCCTCGCATCTGCCGCTGGCCCACCTCTGCAGTCCGCCTCGCCTGGCGCCCGCAGCGTTCCACTAGCTCCGCAATTGCAGGCGTCGCTGAAATTGCCATTATTTTAGTTTATCGCGACATGATGCTGTAAACAGCAAAGCGTTATTAACAGAGGACGTTCTATTACAGCGCAGGCTACTAGCGAAGCGGCGTCCGCTGCGCATTCGATGCGAAACAATGTATAGACCAGATTCTTTTACCCTCGCCAGCAAGCTGCCGGAGCGTTCTTACTCTCTACACCAGTCGCCATCTGTCGGCGCGCGCGGCACGCTGGACTGCGGGCGGATCGCGCCGGCGGCGCATAGAATGCGTGTTTACGTGTTCTTCGCTTCCGTCGCTGATGCGCTCAATCACCTAACGTGTGTGGGTGTGTGCTGTGCATCACTACTCAGATTTCCACAGGCCGTTGTACGGATATCTGACACACATTGTTACACACCTATCTGAAGGTAGTCGGCCAAGTAAGGTGCTGACTGGAAACAGGTTCTTACAAGCACATTTATGCGCTGGCGTGTCGTTTGTTGACGTCTTTCGCGTACGCTACCATCTACGATAATTTTATGCATCAGAATTAAATTTATTGATTTGACTCGATGGTGCAGTGTTGTCCAAGCGGTAACCGGATCGGCCAGCTGCAGGCCTAAGGTTATCCAGGCGAAGCGCGTGTTTCAATCACCAGCACATCGTCGACATCCGTGCGCTGAGCTTGCTATTGTTACTGTTAAGTACATTTCGTGCACGGGGATATAAGCACGACTGCTACCTATTTAAGTTGCTATTTCTGCATGTTTCTCAGAGGGATCGGCAGGGTAAAGGGCTGACCGTAGTGTCTCTAAGCTCTTTGTACCTGCCTGAATAGCAGCAGTATGTGCACGATTTTTTTACATTCTATGATGCTTGGCCAAGCAGCTACGCGACGCTGTCACACGCGCCGAGGGCTTCCGAATTAAATAAACGCGACTTCCGGCCGCAGAATATGTGACAGCTGGCCTCTGCCTATATTGATTCATACTTTAAGAAATTAAGCGAGTGAGAGAGCAAAATTTAATGTCCACCGATATAGGAGGCACCCTTACATTCAGAACTCAGGTACTAAGACTTGGGAGGGAGTAGGTGACTCCGCGCTTATAGGCCTGTGTGGCGAACCGCTTGGTTCTTCGACGCCTCAGTCGCCAGGCGGATGCCTTTGAGTTGGTCTTCGAGTTTCGAGCTTCGAAGGACAGACTCCCAAACTTCCTCAATACGAATGTTTGCGGCAGCCCCAGGTGACTAGGGGCATTGCCAGATTTTGTGGTTTAGTGTCCCTCTCTGGGCGCATTGTTGACATCTGTCGTGTTCTGTGCCGCCAATGCTAATGAGGTATAGCCGATGTGGGTTCGGATAGTTGCCTGCCTGGAGTCGTCTCAGGCTCCTGGCTTGTTCTTGCCGAGTTGTTTGCGCGGCGTTGCGTGGGATTGTCTACTGAGTTTGTAGTAGTCGCAAATATCTCTGAAGGTGTTCAGCCGCTCCTCGGGTGCCGGGTCGTCAAGCCGCTCTGCGTTCACCCTGTAGTAGGCGTTTCGAGCTTAGCGCGTGTGCGTCTTCATTCCCCGGTGCCGATTCGTGGTCAGGGGTCCAAATCATTTTTACCTTGCGGGAAATCTCCCTGGATTCGAGAATTTTCTTCGTTTCTGCCGCCATCCTTGCCTTGGCGAGGTTCCAGATTGTTGTCTTTCTGTCACTAATTATGGTGCTGGCTTGCGTCCAGACATACCCGAGTGCAGTAGAAACTTCCTCTGCGATGGCAGCGTTTCTCGTTTTAACTGATGCTGTAATCAAGGGGATGCCTGCCCCGTCTACCACAGCGGAGACCGCGGCCTCAGGTTGTGCGGTGGCTGCATTCGTGTATGCCACTGTTTCCGGAGGTTTCGAGTCCATATCTCTCTATAGCCTTGTTTCCTTGCGGTGGATTGGGCTCGTATTTTTTGACGTCGGTGGGATGTAGAGGCTGTCTCTGTACCCGTTGCCGAGACTAACCTTTGGGATGGAGCCCCTGTCGTGTTGAAGCCCCACCCATGTCAGTATTGCTCGCCCGGTGTCAGACTGACAGAGCCACTCTATCTGTGTGGTTCGTGTGGCTTCTGCAAACTCGTCTACTGCGTTGTGCCCTCCCATAACAAGTAATCTTGTTGTCGAGGTTGGCTGACGGAGATTAAGTGCGTTCTTGATACTCCTCCTTCTGACGGATGCTTCGATCTTTTCTTTTCCCCTCGCGTTTCTTCAGGTAGGGGATCGCATAGCAGATTCGGCTGGTGATGAAAGCCTGCATTATTCTGATTAAGTACCCTTCCTTCAGACCTCTGCTTTTGAGTGAGATTCTTCTGATGAGCCCCATGACTTGCGCGACGGATCCTTGCAGTATGTTTAACATGCTCGTGTTCCTCCCGTCGGCCTGGATGATGAGTCCGAGGACGCCGATCTGGCTGAATGCTAGAATCTTCAGTCCTTCCACCGTAATTTCGATATCGTGTTTCGCTCTTCTCTTGGTGTAAATCAATAGCTCGAATTTTTTAGGAGAGCAATTGAGGCCCATTTTCTTCCATGTCTTCTAAACAGGTTTATCCACATTTATTTCGATTTGTTTTCCTCTTTACGTCGAGGACTTCATAATTTGTTTTTGAATAACGTGGTTTAAGTTTTCTTGTGTATACATATTGCTGCTCCGTGTATTCTTTGGTGTTTCCTTGATGCGCTTGTTTTAAAAATTGTAAGAATTCTTATGCTGCCTCTCTGCCGATATTAAGATCGTAGACTCGTCGAGCTGCCCAAAGGAAGCTTTTTTCTACGATTCCTCCATCTGTATTGTAAGATGGGAAATAAACTGATTTTATTTGATCTGAATCGACCACAGCGTCCGCCGCTAGTTGGAGATTATCTTCAATTTGTTCGTCTGATCTCTGGTTGGTCCAGTCGTTGACGTCGTCAGCGCATAGGCGGAAATTGATGTCTGGGATGGCTTTGAGTCTTTGCAGGAGTTTCATCATCGCAATGTTGAAGAGCAGGGGGGACAGGACGGATACTTGAGGTGTTCCCTTCCCTGCTATCTTTAGGCTCAATGATTTTGCGTCCAAGAATGTCAGCTTAACATTTCTCTCCGAGAGGAAGCTACTGACGTATGCGACTGTTTTAGCTCGAACGCCCATGTCTCCGAGGTTTTCAAGAATGGCCGCGTGGTGCACGTTGTCGAAGGCCTTCTTGAAGTCAAGCTCCAGAATAGCTTTCGTATCACCTGAGTGCCACTTGTAGACGATGTCGTGCTTTAGTCGCAGCACTACGTCCTGCGTTCTGAGGTGCTTCCTGAAGCCGACTATTTCGTGGGGCCAGAGCCTTTTCGACTTCATCTAGTTAGAAAGCCTCGTTTATATCACCTTCTTCTTGAGTTTTCCAACGCAGGAGGTGAGAGACATGGGTCTCAGTTTTCCGAGTTTGTGAGGTTAGCGCTGGTCCTGTTTCCTTTCTTTGCTGTCCTTGTACTTTGCGCTATTTTCCCAGATGTATCACCAACTCGCCCGTCTTGCCATCGTGATCAATATGACGTTCGCTGTTCTACATTGCAACGGGAGTTTTCCTCGTTCCCAGACTAGTTGCATGTAGTTCGTGAGTTTGGTGATACAGGTGTTGTCGAGATTTCTGAGAATCCTGTTGGATATACCATCTGGTCCTGGAGCAGCTTTGCATTTCAGGCTGAGAATTTCCGCTCTCACTTCCGCTTCTGTTATTAGTCTGTCCAGTTCCGGATTGGTAGCCCCAGTGTAGGGTGGGAGGTCCTGGTCCACACTATCGACAATGTGGGTTTTTCTGAGTTCCTCGAAAAAGTCTTCTTCCGAGCCCTCGAATGTGTTTTTGATCTTTCGCTGGTTTATTTTCGCCTGAGTTTTATTCTGCTTAGGGCAGAGTAAGTCCAGAAGTATGTTCCGCGTTTTGGGGAGGCTCATTTGTTTCTCCATGTCATCACATATCTGGAGCCAATTCAGTTCGCATACTTAGAAAGCATGCTTTTCCATTTCATTGTGGTGTCTGTGTATTCGCCTCCTAAGGTTCCTGTTCCATCTGTCCTTTCAGACTCTTTTCCATGCTCTTCTTGGCTTCACACATATGAAGGAGGCGGGAGTTCATCGGGACGAGGGCATCTTCGTCCTCGACAATTTATGTGTTATTCCTGACTCTGGTTCGTATTTCTCTGGTACATTTCTCAATGTCTTGGATCGCGTTTTCTGGTTGTGACTGAATGCCCGCGTTTCTGAGCTTGTCCTAATCCGTGATTCGTTGCGACCGTTTCCTGTTCGATCCGAGCGTTTTGGTGAGGTAGAAAGTGTGACTGAGTACGTAATGATCGCTACCCAGGTTACATCCGGTATTCCCCCATGTAAACTCTTTCAGGTTTCTTGTGAACGTGAGTTCCGGCAAAGTGTCCTTAGTGACACTTTGGCGTCCCTGGTTGGGGAAGAGGGTCTGTGTGGAGAGTAAGATTGAGGGCGTTTGCATCCTCCCACAGCCTTCTGCTCTTCGCGTCTAGTTTGTCGTATCCCCAGCCTGGATGCTTGGCGTTAAAGTCTCCCATAATAAGTAGCGGGAACTCGCCGGCTGCTTGAATTGCGCTCTTAAATAGCGCTTGAAACGGTCCTTGTAGTTCTTTGTTGCGCTGCATGAGTTAAGCATAAAGATGCTAGGTGTGTTTGTCCCCAGTGACGACTACCACCTAGACCGATTCTATGTCTTCGAAGGAGGTATCGTGCCATATGGCCGTGACGTCCTTTCGGATTAGTTTTACTACCCTGGTGTCGTCCCCTCTGATGCTTCCATAGGCACTGAAGAGCCTCTGTTTTGGCCATTTTAAATTGGTTTCTTGAAGAGTGATGACTAAAGGAACCTCGGCAAGTAAAGAGACGTAGTGTTCTAGCAGCGCTCTTTTTTTTCGGGTAACTCCGGCAGTTCATATTGTAGAATAGGTGGGGTGGGGGGGGGGGGGGGTGCGAGGGATTAGCTTTAAATGGTTTGGGGAGAATGTTGACGTGACTGGCTATTATGGGCCTTGCAGACGTACTGCCGTTCCGCGCCCGAGCGTCTGGGCTCCCTTGATTTCGCTGGCCATGCACTCCATTTGCGCATACATTGCTTCCATGGCCTGTTTCATTTCAGCTACGATGCTTTCTAGCTTGTTGATTCTTTTCATGGCTGCTTCAAATTTTACCTTCGTAACGAAGATGTCTTCCAATTTTTTGGTGCATTTGCGCGTGCTAGGCGGGAACTTTGCCCCTTTACGGCTCCCAGCCCCTTCTGTTAGCGTCTTTATTATTTTAGATTCGGCGGTTTGTGACTGCGCTGTCTCTTTGTGTTGTGTGGCAGCGATGACTGTGGTGTGCGTACTTCCTGTTTAACTGTTTGCATTTCCAGTTTGTGTGTCGTAATGACATCTTTAAGCTCCTTAACTTTATCTATGATCTATGAGCTCTTGGTTTTCCTTCTCTATCTTTAGTATTTGCTAGTTAGGCTGGAAGTCTCTCCTATAAAAGCTCACGTTTTTTTTTCCCGTTCGATTCCTTCTTGAGGCCCCAGAGGTCTGCTGTCGTCCTCTTGTTCTTGTCTGCCTGGGTGGAACTGAATTGCCCCCTGACTTCTCCTCCCTGGACGCAGACCATAATCTGGATCTGGAAGTCGAAAGAGAGGAGGAGGGGGACCGAAATGGGAAGTGGGGTGGGATTTGCTCCAGCTTCTGGCCTTCTTCTCCTGTGAAGAGGTCTTACCAATTGGCACCAATTTAAAATATTCTTCTTTTTCGAGCATTTCCTCCGCAAGCTTCCTTTCTTAGAAAATCATCTTCACCAGGTATTGCGTTCAAAACAAGCCCTTGCACTTCTTGTCGCCCAGGGGTGTTCTTTGCCGCACAGGGCGCATCGAGTCTCTTTGCTGCTGTGATCCTTCTTGGGGTCTTTTTCCCCGCAGTTCCTGCATCTGTCGATCATTTTGGTGTTCGTGCACCCGTCCATCTGCTGTCCCAGGTCCCCGCGTTGATAGCATACTTCGTAGCGCTTCTAGCACAGGACACATCTCTCGTAGACGCCGAAGAGCTGTATAGTCCGTGGGACCCGCTCCTCTTGGAATACGAGGAGGATCGTGCTCGACTGGGGGCTAAGTCTTCTGACCCCGATGACTTTCAGGTTAATTCTCAGACTTGCGTTAAACTCGAGTTCTTCAACCAGGTCGGCGTCCGAGACGCTGAGATGGACGTTGTGATTCACGCCTTTCCTTCCTGCGCTCCGGAATTGTGATATGTTCCTTAATTTTCTTCTTGTTCTGTTCTTCCGTGGTGATGTAAGTTATTTGATGGTGTTTTCCGGCCCTTTCTTTGTCTTCTTTAGCGATTAAAAGGGTGTGCTGGGCTTCGTTCGGCGAGAGGATGTCCCTCCGAGCGTGTCCGTAGGAGATCCCAGTCTCCATGCACACGTAGTACAGCAGCCTGGCGGCTCCGAACCTTATAAGCGGAGCTTTTCCTCCTTTGTTGACCTTATTTGACCTTCTAGTTCGTACTATTCTTCCGCGGAGGTTCCCTGGGCTTCCGCTTCTATTTCTGATGCTTCGGTCCGGCCGTTAAGTGGCCCACAGGCGTTATTTTGGGCCCGAAAGCCATTTAACGCTATCTCGAACGCTAGGCTTAGCGGTCCGACGGGGTCGGAGCCTCCAAATCCAATAAACTTGGAAGAAGTGTAGCCCCCTCCGAATTACTCTTGTCCTCTTGGCTGCACATTCCGGTTGACGATTCCGACGTTAGTCTGGATCGTGGGCAAAAATTAACGCGGATGAGTGAGATTTTCGACGTAGCTCATGTGGAGCCCGTCCAATCGGCTCTACCGCTCGCAGCGCCCCCATAAGTTAGGTGAAAATGTGTTTCTACATTCCAGATAGCATCAACCACGACAAAGATTGCTTTCTATTAGGCTTGCGACTCAGTTGAGCTCACAACGATAATTTGTTGACGTAACTGCTCCACCACGTAGCTGGCGACAAAAAAGCCCTGTTTGTGGTGGGTGCTTTATGGCCGGCAGGAAGGATTAAGAGCGCATGGAATTTGAAATTGCATGCTAGCTGTGCCCGTAACGCTTCATACTGACCAAAAAGTTTTCTCTGTGATGGAGCTTCAAGACAGTAACGATATAAGCGCGAGCGCGCGCTAAGCAACGGCACATTTAACGTGAATGCCGAACTAAATTTCATGATTAACACATCAATTTTATCCTTTTGATAACGCAAAGACTTCCTGCAATACAACCACGCTGTTGAAGTATGCTGGAAAACGTCTTTTTAGCGCCCGCAGGGCAGTAATTCAAGGCTATATGCAGGCGCAGCCGCGGAGCTTCCGCAGCACAGAGCCTCCAGTGAAACGCCCGCACCGCAGCACGCCAGTCGGCGGAAAATGGCCGCGCCCGAGAGCGGCTCTGGATTCTGGTCTATAGGCCTAGCGATGACCAGGGCAGTTAGGCAGCAGCGCAGTTCGTCACCTGGCGTGACCGCGGCGGCACCGTTGCGGAAAGCTCGCTGATCAGGAGCTTATAAGGCCATGAAATACTCCGGGTAGCCGAATACAAATATTTAGGGGTATGGGTAAAGGACGGGCAGATGTACACGGAAAAGTACGAACAGCCTCTCATAGCAATAGGGCGAAGAGATGCCGGATTAATGAAACATAAGGCATGGGGGGGGGGGGGGTACAACAGGTATGAACTACTGAGAGGTATTGGGAAAGGAATAATCGTGTCGCGGCTTAATTTCGGGAATGCGGTTCTGTGCTTAAGGGAGAAGTTCAGTCGTGATTAGGACATCGGACAGCTGTTGGAAGATTAGCACCAGGTGCTCATGGGAAAACCACGAGCGAGGCAGTACAGGGGGATATGGGCTTGGCATCGTTCTAAGCAGGGGAAGCTCAGTAAAATACTCTACGAAGAACGCCTGAGGAAATTGGACGATAACAGGTTGGCAGCTAAGGTATTGAAATACCTATATAGAGAGAGCATTGACACACACTGGCGAAAAATAACTAGGAAGCTAACCAGTAAGTATGCCAGACACGAAGATGGAGAAGGAAAGAGCATTAAACGACACGTTAAAAACGCGGGAGGTAAAAATAGGATAAATTCAATGGCAAAGAAGCACAGTAAAGAGCCATATCGATACTGGAAAAGGCAGTTGAGGAAGAAAGCGTTTGATGCAGTGCCCTGTTCTTTGAAGCTAGGTCACGATGTCTTAGAACGCGCAGCTGCAAAAAGAAATTTAACGAAGAAGATGACACTTGGGCTGCATGTGGCAAATCTTTAGAAACAATAGAACACCTCATAGCAGTATGTGATGGCATCCATCCCGATGTCGATGCAGGCATAGTCACTCTTCCTGAGGCCCTAGGCTTTAGAGATGCACATTGTCATGTAAATAAATCTGCGGTGGAAATTAGCAAAAAGTGATTGGAAGATTTGTGGCTCAAAAGCAGAGAGGTGACATAAGGTTAAATGTGTACGAAGACGTATTTAAAGAAAATGGCGAATTTTAAGAACTTAAACACAATGAAACAAAAATCAAGGGAAGAAAAGGTAAGCATGGTTGCAACTACCATCACACCGTTTCAAAGGGGATGGTCCTACATTCCATCCATCAACCGCTACAAGCATGCTTTTTCTCTGCTCCTGTATAGCAGGCGTACTTTGTGATATTATGGCTATTTTGTCTTTTCTGGTGCGAACTTCAACACCAAGCCAAGCAGTCAGTCTCTGCTGCGCGGTGGCGAAGCGTACGCTTTCAGCTCGAGTGCTTGAGTCGAGCGGCACAGCGATGCTTGCTGCTCGTGTGTCCCTGCTTGCAGTGGGGCTGCAGATCGCAAGCGGGGACTGGTGCAGCCCGCTGGCCGAGTTTTCGCACGTGTCGCCTGCTTTACTTCGGTCGCGAGTGTCACCCTTCAGACTGCTTCTTATCTACACTTCTAAAGCCGACGATTATCTCTGTTCTCTATGGCGTCGTTGGTATAGCAGTTCGTTCTCAATCCGGATGTCCCTACTTCGAATCCGCGTGGTTGATAATTTGTTATTATTTTAGCATTGAATAATCTATCCAGTCTTGTTTACCCGCGAGCGACTGGATTTATATTTCGAGCAATGCCTTCCTGACCGAGCAATCAGTGCCGCTCACTATTGGGCTGCACTCAATCTAGCTTCATATTCACAAATAATAAAGGGTTTGTTTTACCATAGTGGGATTTATTTAAAAGAGTTAAAATGAAGCGTCCCGGGCCATGAATTTTCTATAGCAGGAAATGACAAAATAAGAGTGAGAACGAGAGAGAGCCATGTCGGCGGGAGCAAAGTCGCCTAATAAGACTCCGTTTGTGAGCAGCCTAGGCGCATAAGAAGAGCCCTAGATTGCGCGATTGAGTCGAGTATTTTCATTGACGGTAAGCACAGAGTTTCAGGTAAACACTTCGTATTAGTAGGTGTAAAACGCAGAACAGATGACGAACTGGACGTCGTCGACCTGTGTATGCAAACGTCCTCGGTGCAAGAGGAACCCCACGCGATCGTTTCCCCTCTCGTAAGAGCTTTTAGCAGTGTCAAGTTCGCCAGTAATGAGTGTTCCTACATGACGGGAGTCAGAAAAATTCAAGCACGTCACGGGCTTACTGTTGCAGTGCTTACGTAAGCAGGGCTTTGCGAAATTATTCCATAACGCTGAAAGAAAATTGTTCGCAATGGCTTCGCTTTCCGCCGTCGTGTGCTTGGACTTGATTTCACCAAGCTGAACGCCTCTAGCATTTGCCTGTGGACATCACTTCATACGAGCAAGAAACGTATTCGTGTATCCATTATGGAGGAGGCTTATATAGAGCGCTAGAGTAGTATGCAGCGCAACAAATCATGTCACGCGAGAGCTCTATTAAGTGTTATGTGCTCGTTCATTGCACGAGAGGGTCGCAGCTATTTTAATTATGCTTAATGAGAGGTACAAGCTGAAGTTTGTGCAAGCCTACGCGCGTACATACTGTCATGATGACCAGATTGTTGAAATATTCTAAGAACACGTGGAAAAGAACAAAATAAAATCACATCACACAATACTAATGGGCAACTTCAATGCGAAGGCAGACAAGAAGCAGGCCGGACACCATGCGGCAGGAGACTATGGCATAGGCTCCAGGAATAGCAGGAGAGGAAACGAAAGAACAGCAAGTGGACGTGCAAAAGCCCCAATGGTGAGACAAAAGATGAAATAGATGTCATAATATGTGCTCACTCTGGTATCGTGCACGATGTGCAGGTCTTTCGAAGGGTGCGTTGTAGCGACCACAGAATGGTTAGGTCTGGAATTAGCGACGCCTGAAGAGGGAACAAAAGGAATTAGTGAACCAGGAGCCCATTAACGAGTTAGCGGTAAGAGGGAAAGAAGAGGAACTCAGGATGTCGCTGCACAACACATATTCGGCTCTAACTGAGGAAGACGATCTTAATGTTCAAACAAGGCTATCATTATTTTATTTTTCTCCTATCATTACGGAGTGCAGAATAGATGTAGGCGGTATGGTTGTTCAAGAGGACACCGCGAAGATATCTCAGAAGACAAAAAATCTGAATAAAAAACGACAAAGCACGAAAGCGTCTAACACTAAGGACAGAACAGAACTGGTTGAGCAATTCAAATTTATTAAATAGGCGAAATGTAGTCCACATAAGAAAGATCAATATGGAGAAAACCGAGCATGCTCTTGTCCGGTAGTGGTGACGGCAGGCTGGCGAGCAGGAAGACAGGGAAAGGGACTTTCAAACGAAATTTTTTTTTTGGGCTGACATGCGCCCGCAATGGACTGAATCACTCGGCGTCGGCGTAGCAACAATGTTCGGCGGTTGTCGAACAGAATGCCTTCTGCTCTCAGCAGCACTGAATTTAAAGCACGTAGCGAACTTTCGATATACGCGTGCAAAGTTACCACAAAATTCTGGAACAATGAAGAATCGGCTCCGCCTTGATGCGATCAATCGAGCTAAATCTGGTCGCGCCGTGCACCACAAGCAAAGCGATAAAGCGGCTTGCCGGCAGATTTGAAGAATGAACAAACAGTACACAGATTTTCGGCATTACTCCCCTCTCAAAGGACCTCCGACAAACAAATAAGGTGAATACAAACAAATAAAGCAGACTGTGCACAATAAACGCCGACAATGGAAATGCAGCGTTCATTAATGCGCATAATAGGGCTTTAGACGAAGGACATAGACAACTTCTGGTCGTACGCGGGAATGCTGGGAAGCTGACTTGCCTTTCGTCATAACCGCAATACTTTATAGTGTCATGCCGTGTTTCATCTACGCCGATCATTCTGGTCATGTTCCCCACTGTTTTGCGCTATTTTTGCTTCCTTCGTGTAACGCCCATCACTCAAATGGAATCACGTCTCAGCACCATAGCCCATAGCCTTTCACATGAGGCGTTGTTTAATCAGCAATGGTATACATAGGTTTTCTCATATATCTGATTTTTTTGTTGTTGTTCACCTCTACTGGTGCATTTGAGCACAGGACCAATTCTTTCGCAGTTATGTGATTGCAGTGATCCTTCGCGATGCTTTAATCATTTTTGACTGCGCATACTAAGACTTTTCCTTTCACTGCCGACTCATACTGAGCTGTTTGCCGCTGCGATCTGGCAACCGGAATGTTTCCCTCACCACGTATTCCTCACCACAGGTGCAGCCAAATATTACGGAGCATGCTTCGGCGTTTGAAATTTGTCTCACGTGTTCGGTAGAGGAGATAAGAGTGTGTCTTCTGTTCATACGCGAACTCGCCAGTCTAAGAAGCTAAGCTGTCTAAGCAGTATGTCCTATTTTGCGTTAGGTAAGGTGTGGGGGAGATCCATTCACTGAAGCGTGCTCCGTAATATTATGGCCGGGAGTGTACGTATACTAATAAAAGCTTTCTTTCGCGGTTACCATATCAGTCGGACGAAGGCCAGACCCTGGTCGTAACGTTAGAATAAAGACCGTTGTTTTCCCGCCATGTGTCAACTCTACTCCATTTATGTTCTTCCGGATCCATCCGTTCTTCACCTCTTGCTTTATACATATATATATATATATATATATATATATATATATATATATATATATATATATATATATATATATAGTGGAAGCAGTCAGGGTTGCTCAACGGGCCAGTGAAAACTTGCACAGTGAAAAGGTCACAACTGGTTCGATTATCTAGGTTTATTCACCAACGGTTTCAGACGGTGGACCGTCCTTCATCCGGGTAAAGTCGAATGAATACACAGATGTGCGCATTTACGGTCCTAAATGCAGAGGGAGAGGAGGCACTTTCTCTCTCTCTCTCTATGTCGGCGTCCACTAAGGGGAAAGGAGAATGGATGCGAAACAAGTTAAAAAAAGCTAGTTAAAATACAGAGGTGACAGACATGCAGCAGAGCTTAGAGGGATGGATTTTCGCCGAGAAGACTAAAGCAAGAAAGGTTTCCTTCTGCAGAAGCGAGAAGTTCGAGCACAAGGGGAAAATAACGAAAACACAGAAAACAAGAAAAGAACAAAAAGGAAAACACCAGAATACCCTGAAACAAAACACAACTGCGCACATAGCATGACCCGCTCCCCAGCGGTGCAGATGTTAAGAACTCTTGTAATGTAATTTACTGTCAGCTGTCAAGGCCGCATCATTACGCCTTGTTCAAGAGGCACCAGTGACCGTTGCGAGGGCGGCGTGTCGCCTCAGCGGCGGAAAAGCGGTCGTCCAGACGCCGTGTCGAAACCCGATCCCACAACTAGCCTCCGCAGAAAGCAACCACCAGCCGTTCGTCAGAGGGCGCCTGCGCCGCGCGTCCCACCGCTGACAATTCCGAGAAGGGAGCTTGGAGGACAAGGAGGAAAAAGGGAAACCGGCATGGAGTAAAGAAGAGGGGGGGGGGGCGCATGGTGAGCAGGATAAAAGGAAAACAAATGGAAAATAACAGACGGGAGCTTCTTTCTCAATTGGAAAGGTTTTTGAGGAAGGCAAAATTGCCCAAGTTCTCATTAATTCCGTGGGTTAATGTCCAAAATTTATGTATGAAATACGATTCCCTTTGTTCTCTTTGGCGGCCGGTTTGAAAACCCGACTTTAGGAGGATGACCCGGATGCTTTCAAATGACCGGGTAGAAATATAAATATATCGTGTAGTATATATCGTTTTTCTACGAATATGAGCGCATTAAGAAAGATTGAAGGGCGAAGTTCTTCGCTCGTGCCCGGGGCCATCAGAAAGTAACGGCGTTGACAATTTACTAACAGGCCAAAACCACGAGAATCGCGCGCAAGGTCCCGTCAGTGGGAGTAACGCACGCATGCCTGCCAGCGTATGGCAAGAAGCAACAATGCTCCAATCTCAAAAACTGCGTTCTGCATACTTTTTTGCTATGCGGACGCAATTATGTTGGCTGTTTTTATATGTCGAGCACACACACCGCTGTTGGCGCAGCTTACGTGATGTCCTATTTCTAACCTCCCCTCTCCGCCCCATGCGGCTCCTGTTTTTGTTTGGCTGGAGCAATGAGTGAAGGTGATGCCTTGATTTACCTTCGGCAAAGAAAATCTTTTATTGCCTTATGCCGGCAGACTTGTCCGGTTCATATCAAATTGGATTATAATATGCACAGTACGTCTGCGGGGCGTGCGCCTGGAAGGTACATCATACTGCAGGCTCACGCTCGTAGTCGTGCCTCTAATCCACGGTCAGCTAGATATCAGAGTGATAAAATTGTTACTCCCACTTCGACTTTCTAGGCTGTAACATTCGATATATTCCACGTTTCTATGCCACCAACTCTGAGCTTACGGGGGCGACAGCTGAACCGATGGCAGCACGGTGCGACGGGAGCACGCCGCCACTAGACATGTGACGTCACGCACGCCTCCCACCTGGCGCGCGCCACAAAACCTTCAAAATATTGCCATTCGCGCATAAACACATGAAATAAAGACTAGATACAATAAAGACTAGAAACAATAAAGAAATTTAAAACATCTCGCAAATTTAAGCGTGAATGCTGGATTTTCATATTACTGCCTGCATGATTTTTCTAGTGCGCGGTCTTGTGATCTTCTTTCATTTTTCTTTTCACTTCTTACTCCCACCCTGAACAGAGCATTCTTTTCACTGATTGCCTTTAAATTTACTAACCAACTTTTTTACTTTCCTTTAGATTTTTGCGCAGCACTGTTACATTATGTTTTTCATATGTACATTTTGACCCACTACAATATTCTTGACAATGTTGCTTGTTCTTGCATAACTGTTGCTGTGGAGAGCGACTGCTGACGCGCCACTGTTGCTGCACCGTCGGTGCCCTCCGAGGCCAGGGCCTAGTCAGGAGGATGTCTTCCCTCCTTTTGCCCTGCCTCAAGGGCAAGAACTATGTATTACCTCAATCAACCTCAAGATGATAAAAAAGGAAGGAGTTGTTAATATGCTCTTTATGTTGAGCGTTCAATCTTCGCCCCGCCCAGACGGAATCCCGAATGCTTTCCTGCATCGTTACGCTGAGGCACTAGCAAAATTTTTCGTAGTGATTTTTCAGACGTAGCGCCGATCCACTACACTGCCGCTGGACTGGAGGTCTACGGGAGTTCTACCAATTTTTAAGAAAGGGGACCCTCTTTCTGTCCATAACTGCCACCCTATTTCTTTTGTTATGCTCTTCTTGCAAAATGCCAGAACATATGGTTGCCACATACATCTCAAGCTTCTTGGAAAAAAGCAACCCATTACCATCATTCCAGCATTGTTTTAGGAAAAGTTTCTCCACCTTCACTCAGCTTTCAACGGTTGTCTATTTTGTTTCTTCTGTTCCTGATAAAGCAGTAAGTTTGATTTAATATTTTTAGACTTCAGTAAAGCTTTTGACCGGGTCCATCACGACGAACTCGTGCTGAAATTAAATCACTTCGGCTTCCTCAATTTCTAATCGCCTGGGTGTCTGCTTACTTGATCTATCCCACATAGTATGTTACCATTGACGATCAGAGTTGTCAAACTCTCCCAATCACGTCAGAAGTACCGCAGGGAAGCGTGTTGGGGCCACTTTTGTTTTTAATATTTTTAGTGACATCGTAGGGGTTATTAATCAATCCGTAAAAATCCGCTTGTTCGCAGACGATTTATTTATTATTTATTTACAATACCCTCAATCGTTGAAGCACAGAGCGGAGGGGGGTTGAAATCGTGTTAAATGAAAATAATTTTTATACGTGGAGACATCGCTGCAGCAGTGAACATTTGCGAGGCAGCTTGGTCGAAGAGTAGCAAGTTTAATGTAGAAGACTAGAAAAAAAGAGTATTAATAACCAGACTGCAATAACATAAAAGTAAACAGTAACAAACCATTAAAAGCACGACATAATATTCGCAACAAACAGAGCAGGATGAAAAATGTAAATAACAAAACGTGGAGCTCAAATTGTTTCTTTCACGAGTAGGAATACATAAGGGAACATTGCCATGAAAAAAAAGAGGAAAAAATAAAAAAAAACATAAAGCATATCATTTAATGACATAACAGGATTGCAAACAAGTTCAAAACGTCGTGACTTCGTTTGAGCAATATAAATAAAAAGTCGTTACAATGCTTAGGCCACGCCATCAACCAATAGAAAAGCGGATAAAGCTTTTCTGAAATGGACATAATCGCCGACGCATGCGATATCAGCCAGGAGGGGGTTTCAGTCGCCGCATGTACGTGGTAAAGAAGAGTAAAAGAATGTGTGTGTGTGTTACAACGAATATATCCAACCTTGTGTTTGTGGTGAACTCCTGACGAACGATAAGCGGGTTCTAGAATGAAACTTGCAAGGGTGGTCAAACGGGCTATTTGGTAGCTCATATCTGGAAAAAACAGCGCACCTTTAGACACAGAGAGAGGCAGATATAACGACACAGCGCTGACTTCAACTAGTTCTTTATTGCAGAGTGACACAGTATATACACGAAAAGTGGGCGGGAATACATGGAAAGCAGCTGCTATGTTTGCACGCGACAGAAAGATAACTGAGGTGAAAAGACACGAGGTGATAAAGTGCAACTGGGAGTGTATAAAAGGTAAGGGCTGGTAGAGGATGGCACCGAAAGGCAGCAACAGAATGACAAATGACAATGCCATAACAACATGAAAAAATAAGAAAAAAGGTAGTAAAAGCCAAAAGGGCATTACAAGCAGAATGAAGATAAAATGCATTAAAAGGTCCAAACCCGGCCGTTAAGAACAAAGACCCTTATAAAATCTTGCCCACACTCTATGAGCCAAAGCTTCAAAGCGCAAACCCTTCGGCTGGCAAAAGCTGGCTACCCTGAGCACTTGCTGATCTCAGCAGCTGGCTCCGTCTTCAAGAAACTCAAAGGAATAGTAGGGAGTGCTTGCCCAGACCACCAACATAATGTTGCTGTGGTGCCTTACCTGCACAACCTTTCGCACAGGCTCAAAAAGATTGGGCAAAAAGCAGGTTTCCGTGTTGTCTTCTCGGCGCCCGACAAACTACCCAAGCTCTGTCGTAGAGTGAATGCCCCAGCCTTGCGAGGGCCAACCTGCCCAGTTAAACACCAGGCACCTTTCGTTCCTTGCGAAGTTGGTGTGATGTACAAAATTGGTTTGAGCTGTGGCAAGGTTTACGTGGGCCAAACCGGGCGCTGCCTCAATGAGCGTCTTATGCAGCATTCAAATGTCTACAACACTGCAAAGAGAAACCTGGCTGCCCACTGCTTAAAATGCCCCTCCCGTTCTTGTGAGCCCTTTCTTCATGAATGCACTGTTCTTGCGAAGAATGCACATCAACTCACAGGTGAAATCATAGAAGCCGCCCACATTTTAAAGCTAGGAGAAGACTGTGTGAGCGCACTATCGATACCTCTAACCAAACGGGAATTAGATTATTTGAACCAGCTTGCCTTGGAGTAATTAGGAAGTCTTTTCCTAGCCTCGATGTCTTTTTGGGTTGGTTCTGAATCATATCCTCGACGTTTTTTATTGGATGAGTTCTGAATTCAACCTTTTGATCTTATTGGCGTATTCTAGTTTAGATCGTACAACTGAGGCCCTGCTGAAATTTCAACGTAGATACCCGCGCATGCGGTTAGCGTTGCAAATTATTGAACAGTGTTCGGTTGCCACGAAAATCTTGAGGTTATGAGTAGACCTAAGTACCGATACGATGATATGGCTTTCAGTTCAGTGTTATTCAGGTGGTACTTTTGAGGATGAGTGCAGCGGCGTGACACACGCCATAACTCGCATTTGTTAGTGTTAAGTTCCATTTTACACATTTTGCACCAATTTGCAATGCTGTCAATGTCCGACTGTAAAATATCGATGTCAGCTTCGTTGAAAACTTCCCGACAAACAACGCAGTCATCAGCGTAAAGATACATTAAACATGTAGCTTAATTAGGAATGTCATTAAGAAATATGAGGAAAAAGAACCTAAAACAGAAACCTGAGGGACACGAGATGTTACTTTATTTAGGTTTGAATCTTAGCCGTCAAGTGTTACGCATTTCCAGCGGTTAGTATCAAAGCACTCAATCCAAAGAAGAAGTTTACAGTCTAAATTCAAAAGAGACAGCTTAAACATTAGTGGCTTATGGTTAACCATATCAATTGCTTTGGAGAAGTCAAGAAAAATGATATCGATATCGGAGTCTTTGTCAAGAATAGTATGCAAACGATGTGTAAAGAACAGCAACTGCGTTTCACAGGAAAATGAACGTCTGATGCCAGTTGCGCAATAATGAGTTCACTTGGAAGAAGTTGAAGATTTGCGAATACAGCAAGTGCTCCAACATTTTGCAAGGAATGCTTGTTAATGAAATGGTCGGTTGCTTAGAGGTGAGTTTCTGTTACCTGATTTGTACTACCGAACCATCTTCCCGGTCTTCTATTGTAGGGGTACTTCACCGCACTGAAGAGACTGCTGAAAAATGGCTGCCAAAAAATAGATGACCACATGTTTGTTTGCTTTAGGAATTTTGAATTGGTATTATCAGGCCCTGATGATGATGACATTTTCAATGAATCAATTAGTTTTTCGATGCCATAAGGGTCAATGTTTACTAAGAACATCGGAGAACACTTTAAATCTGGAAATTCATCCGGAACATATTCTACAGACACGGGTGAAAATGCATTCGAGAATACAGTATTCAGAACACGAGGGGATTCATCAGGCAGAATTGGCTCTCTGGAATCATCGTGAAGGCAAATTGCTCTTTTATCCATCACGTTTACAGTGGACCAGAAGTTTTTTTAATTGTTTATTACATGTTTGGCAACGTGCTGTTAAAGAAGTGATCCTTGACATACAGGATTGCATCAGCGTACTTTTTTGAAACTGAGAGGTAGGCGTCCCATCGATCATGCGTGTTTCAAGCTGTAGCTTGACGAAAGAGCCGCTTTTTATTTGTTAGGAATACGGGCGAGTGATCTACTGTCCCATGGGGTTCTAGCATTGATCATAATACATCTCACTGAAATGAATCTGTTGCAGTGCTTAGTAGCCTGCGCAGAAAATGAATCCTAGTTTTGCTGCACAGAACGCAGTTCAAAATCTTTTCCGCACGTGTCCCAGTATCGACAAAGGTTCTCATTATTAGCGAAAAAATTAGCTCTACTGTAGTGCCGAACCTACTTAGCTTTTACTGGTGAGCGTGGGAAAGAAATTTTTAGATCGAAGTGATGCATATCGGTGTCCCTAATGCCGGGAAATTGGGTGATAGAAGAAAGCAAATCCGGGTGAGCCGTCAGTATTAAATCAGAGCTAGCGTATTAACACACTGTGAAGTACACCTGACTGGCTGCTTGACAAGCTCAGTCAATTGAAAACATGAGCAGAGATCAAGAAAACTCTGACCATGGGCCGATATTGGAGAAACAATTTGATACGGACCTTTCCAGCAAATATTAGCAAAGTTAAAGTCTCCTAACAAGAATATAGGAAAGTCAAGATAGCCACACACGATAATACTGCTAGCACCACGCAGTTCATCGATGAACATTGCTCCGGTGTTCGGAGGGCGGTGACAGACGCCTAGTATTATTCTGCTATTTTTTGGAGTGATACCAACCCATATGGCTACCACGTCTATGGAAAACGAGGGGATTGATCTTCATACAGCGATTAGTGTTCCACCATCGTGCCGGCTTTCTCTTTCATGACGATAAGTATCGAACTTCTTTTCAACATCGAAAATTTCGTTACTGTGGATTCTTGAATTAAGCCACGTTTCGGTTAAAATAATTATATCGGTGTCTGTAACCGAAAAACACTGACCTAAGTTGATCGCGTTTCTTTGTTATGCTTCTTGTATTAGAGAATATTACTAAAGCCGCCTTGGACGCCTGACGAACGCCACAGCCCCTCGCTAACTGTTAAGTTCCTGTGCCTTGCATTTCAATTGGAGACGATGATTTCAGTTCCTTAGTACGCGCACAAGTGTGAGAAGCCAGTCCACATTTTGTATGGTTAGTCGGGTCGCCGTGCACGTCTCCAGTGTCAGGCTGAATTTTGCTGTTTATCACCTAGTTGCTATCAGTGTGCTTGGCGCAGGCATACGTGCTGCAATTCACAACAGGTTCATCATAGCGAAGCTGGAACTTGGGCGTCCCTGGTAATGCCTTGGCAAGGTCAACCAATTTCTTTAGAGCGTGGCGAGTAGAAAAGAAACATCCTCTGAAACAGACACATCGCTGCTCAGTTTCGAACTTTGTGTTAACAACATTTGCTTGAACTTAAAGATACGGAAGAGGAAAATATGCAGCACAAAAAACTCACGGACGACCGAAGAAAGACAAACACAAGCGCTGACTGTCTTTCTTCTGTCGTCCGTGCGCTTTTTGCGCTGCATATTTTCCTCTTCTGTGATGAACCAACAGGCCAAATTACCACCCTTCATCAGTTAAAGGTACAGAATTTGACAATCACAGACCTGCCTCGAACTTCTGCATAACGACCACCGGGAGGATGCGCCA
Source organism: Amblyomma americanum (assembly GCF_052857255.1). Lineage (NCBI taxonomy): Eukaryota > Metazoa > Arthropoda > Arachnida > Ixodida > Ixodidae > Amblyomma > Amblyomma americanum. The sequence continues at coordinate 199,226,611 of NC_135498.1, forward strand.
GCTCAACCGGATCATGAGTGGTACTGGCGTCAATATGCTCTTTTATTAGGTCAATGGCCTTCTCTCTTTCATGCCACGTTTCATCGCTATCAGCAACGCCGAAAAACAACAAGTTGTAGCGATTACTTTTGTGTTCAAGTGCATCAAGCTTTAATTGCATATCGCAGTTTTCCTGAGCAATTATTTGAATGCTCTGATTTAGGATTCACCTGAAAATGCAAGGCAACGAAATTCCGGAAATAGACATAATACGGGTGCTTGGAATGCTTATACAATCCAACAGATGCTAAAAAGTAAGGCTGGACAGGTTGACGACCTCGGTCCAGCAGACCATACGGCTCATTATTATTATTATTATTATTATTATTATTATTATTATTATTATTATTATTATTATTATTATTATTATTATTATTATTATTATTATTATTATTATTATTATTATTATTATTATTATTATTATTACTGTCTGCCGCAAGGCCGTTACAGAGCGGATGCATACAACTCAAGAAGCACGCACAGCCACAAGTACAAAATGTATACAAATTTATATGAAATCATCAATCACGTACAGACATCTTGCCAGCAGATACAGCCACAAGCGCGTGAGATAGGCAAGTGTTCATAATAATATGCTCGGTTTCAGACCACCCAGGATCGGAACCGCAGGTAAAGAACATAAGAAGTGACAGCAATGCAAGTGGTTTCTATTGGCTTAAATAACGGGAGAGATAAGTTTCAAATTGGTGTATATTGTCTGCTTTAAAAAGGTCATGAGGCACGGAATTCCATTCAGCTATGGTTCTGGGGAAGAATGAGTATATAAAAGAATTGATTCGGGCCGTCATGGGTGTAACCTGATCTTTGTGAGAACAACCCACAGCTCTAGAGGAACGCTGTTTCAAGCAGATGCTGGTGTTTAAGTGGTTATTATATAAGACAGAAAACATTTTTAACCTGGCAATCTTCCTTCGCTTTGAAAGTTGAGGCAAGTTTAGTTCACGAAGCATGTCAGTCACTGAGTCTGTAAATCTGTATTTTGACAAAATGAAGCTAGCCGCCCTTCTCTGAGCTTTTTCGATCCTGTCAATTTGGTTTTTCTGTTGCGGATCCCATATGACGCTCGCATATTACAGTGTCGGTCATACCAGCACGAAACAGGCTGTTAGTTTTGTTTTTGTGGAATCAAGCGTCAGTTTTCTTCTTATCAACCACCGTTTTGTTTCGGCCTTCTAGCATATGTTATTGATGTGTGTATGCCAGTTTAGATTTGAAGTTATAGTGACGCCTAGATATCTGAAATGGAGGACTCGAGTTATATAGTGCCCTTGCATTTCATAATCGAAAGAAAATATATTTTTGGTTTAATTGGAAATTGTAACAAATAAAGTTCTTGCATAATTGATTTCCATTTTGGATATTGTGCACCAATGATTGATTTTGCTCGATGCCGAATTTAGTAGTAACTGGTTTTCTTGGTTTGGAACTGAAAGAATAAATTAATCATCTGCAAAAAGCCGGACTTTAACATGGGGCGAAATGGAAACTGCAATGTCCTTAAGCCTGAAAAACAGCGCGAAATTGAACATGGACAGAAGGAAGACAGACGGGCGCTGACTTACAACTGAAATTTTATTGCTGGGAGCAGGGAATTAAATAGGTGCTACCAAACAACAAAAAGAGGCACAACACTCACAATTCATTCACATCACCGAGGAAGCCATCGCTATGTCACTTGCGTGTGGTTAAAAAGTCAAGTTCTTTGCATGAAATTGTCAATGAGGGGCTGCTGACACATGTATCTGCTGATCTGGCGATTTTTTCGGCTTTGATGATTTCACGGGTTAGCTGATTCGTGTGCTTACTTATCACCTTGGTCTTCTTGAAGTTGGGACGACAATTCTTTTCGCAATCTCTACAATAAATGGCCAGATGCCCTTTCACGGTGTTATACACGTTGTTGTTGTGTTTTCTGAGGCGTTCGTTAATGCATCTGCCTTTCTGGCCAATATATTGTTTGCCGCATGTTAGCGAAATGGCATACACAACACCTTCTTGGCAAGCTACGAAACGGTTCTCGTGATTAATGGTACATTCTTTCTCGACGTAGGGTGCATTAACTTTTTTACAAATCTTAACTAGCTTATCGGGAGCCGAGAAGACGACTCTAACATTTCCACGCTTGCCAATCTTTTTCAGCCTGTGTGCGAAACGCTGAATGGGTATCCCAAGCAACTGCTCGTCGCTATATCGGAATGCATCCTTCTAAGGTTGTTAGAAAAAGAAAAACCGGCTAATCCCGTTAAAACGGAAAACGAAAAGACTACCGTGGTTCCCTACATTCTGTCCGTGTTCACGTTCGCGCTGTTTTTCAGGAATATGTCGTATCAACTCGCCCAAGCATCTGTTTTAATGTCCTTAAGCGCGTGCCCAGGAAGCACAACAGCATTGGGTGAACACTGGGTGATCATTGGCAAAAATTGGCATGTGCGGTGGTCCTACTTTGGAATTTAGGCAATGCGCTACCACTCTGACACATTGGCCGCACTCTAAGGCTAGTTCTGCACAAACGTTCGGTCGATCGAGCGGACAACGCAAGCCTGGCGTTCGTTCCGTGACATAGGCCAGTAACGGCCTCTGACTGGCTTTCCAGCTTTCGGAAACTGGCATAGAACTTTCTTACATTGTTATGCAGCTTTCAAACACTGGCATATTCAGATTTCAAACATTGATATCCAACTTTCAACTATTGGTATCCTGCTTTCAAAAACTGGCCTATGCAAAATAACACCCACTGGCCAATGAATGGAACTGTGGATGTACCATTCAACCCGGTAAAAATATTCATAAATGAGGCTGCCAAAGAAATCAGGAAAAAACGGTTTATCGCATCGAGTTACCAGGATCACTCTTCTGACACATGCAGGATGGCTTGCGCTGCTATCAGCCATCTTCGGAATTAAGAGAATGGAGGACCCAAGAGCATGGTGGCAGATGCTCTGGGAAAATCATTTCTTTTCAAGTTTGCGTCGTGCCGATTATTCGGGTTGGACAAAGCAGCTCGGCAAGCTGTTTTGGCAAGGCAAAGGCAGCCATACAGTGCTTAACCGAGGTGTCCTCCAGTAAGCTAATCAGTCATATCAGAAGTAATCGTCGCACTCCTCTTGCAAGAAGACTTTTGCTCTCATTCAAATTCTTTGTCCAGCTGTTGCAAGATGACCTCAGGATGCGTCAAGCCTGCAAAGAGATGCACGATGTTATAATGAGCCTAAATATAGCCGTCACAAGACAGAAACAGAAATAATTAAATAACACTGACTTTTTTGATGCACAGTCTGCGTGAACACACTCGCAACACATTTTACTGGATAATGTTTAACAACTAACGGCTCAGTAGTTGCACGAGGTGAAATTTAATTCGCCTTGTACCAAATATGTTCGATTTTTAGCTAAATGCGCCGTGTCACACTTCAATGTGACCAAAACAAATAAAATTATATTGAAAGGAAATTAATGTATTATTTTATGTTACGTATCATAACTGTGTATCTCTAAATTCAGAACTCATTTTTTATTCACGTAAAGATGCACAGGTTGGAGGCCCTTCTCCACATGGACGTAAAAACAATTTTTGAACAAATGTCGTTTTTTTTTTTGATGGGGTTAAAAATAAAAACGCGGGACTGAATGAACTCAGCACACCTTTGTATTTTCTTAAATCCAACAGTTTATTATAGTCGATTTCAATGCATGTAATATGGGATTCGAAACTGACTTCAAAACCACACAAAAACACCCGTCAGACAGTCCAGAGTAATGCCTTCTTTTTCATTCAGAGAAAACTTGGGCTAAAGCTTCAACCAGATGTTGCTGGCTTTCTGTTGCACCTGCAAGTGTGGAAGCGAACGAGAAACGGTACAGGAGTAGTACGCATATCCTTACCGAATGGTCTTCAGTGGAACACTAAGCAGTTCTGATTCCTATCCTGCATAAGCGGTACATGACATAGGTCATCCTGAATACGTCGGATATCAGGTCACAGTAATTCAAACCCGCTGTTCGACAAAGCAGTGGATGTTTGTTGAATTTATCGCACCGAAAACTAAAAATAAAGTTCTTTTCAGATCTGCACTGCCCACGACGTCAAGCCAGACGCTTGGCAATGAGAGTAGGTACCGAGAAGTCGTCCTCGTGCTTCGTCTCCTTCTCATTTCCTGCCGGAAACGGTGCCAGCTTGAGTGTGCATGCTTTTTCTTCGCGCTGGTTGTGCGGTAGCTGGCCGCCATGCCAGACATGGAAAGACCCCTCCAGTCAAAGATGTGTCTAAGTGATGCATCGCGCTGAGATGAGCGCCAGGATAGACGACTGTGGTGGGGTGGGCGGGGGGGGGGGATGTAGGGGGAAAATCGTTGTCTTTTGTACAGATTCTGCAGTCACGAGAAAAAGTTTCCAGGTGAAAGGTGCAAAAAGGAAGATCTTGGAGGGGGGGGGGGGGGGGGGAGGTGCACGAACAGCGAAGCGCGTTGCCCTCGGGGGAAGCAGCTAGGAGAAGGTGAGTACAATTACAAAGTAAAAAAGCGCTTCGCGGGATAGGAGGTTAGAGCACTACTTGGAAAAGGACGCGGCCGGGAGAAGAGTTGAGGAGATACGAGAAAGAGAGAGGGGACAGGGGCCGAAATATGCGAAAGGGGTTTCGAATTCTCGGTAAATGAGCCATGGACAGTTCAGAAGGCAATACCTATAAGAATCAAGAGTATGGGAAACGCGGAAGCGTCAAAATATTGTTGCAAAGCTGCAGGAGAAGCATAATGTTCGGCGGTCGAAGACTTTAAAGCGACAAACGTGGAGCTTCGAAATGGTTTCGCCAAAAGGACACTCGCGTATTTTGTGGCGCCGTGTGTTAGTTCAAGATGGCTTAAACTGTTAGCATAAATTAACAAAAATATAAAGCAATAATTAAAATATTATGCAAGCGAATTCGCGCTCTTTCATAGTAATATTACGGACATGTGACAAACAAGCTAGGTTAGCATGCGACTAACAACATTTGTCAGTAGATTTATTCGCTAGTCGTCGAAGAATCTTCAAATTTTGGTTGGTGTAGAAGTTTCACAATAAAAAATCAAGCAAAATCATGTTGAATTGTGATTCGCAACAATTTTCGATGCTTTTCATTTGTAAAGGTAACGTTCGAAATTAAAAAAAATAATAATTTGCAAGCAAATAAGCAGAGACGTGAGCAAGAGCTATAGCCCTGAATCAAGTTACGCAAAAGAACAATGAAATTCACAAAAAACAATTTGCAACATAATGATAAACAAAACGGAAAGAAAAAGCAAATAAAGACCATAGAGAAAGGCGCGAGCGCAGGGAACGACGTGCGGAGGGTCAGGAATCTCTTAGCGCGTCGCCGCGTGTGTTTATGAAGCGGTTACCTAATATATCGCGCGCGCGCAACTTATAATTGTAAATTACGAGGGAACTGCTTCGTTTCTGGACGTTGCTAAAATTGCGCCCAATGTCGGCTTTGCGAATGCATTTGCTCTAAGCTATTACGTTCGATTTAGGGTCTCCATTAAGCAGGCACCCGCTGCGCAGTGTGGTAGTGAATGCTCTAGCGTGAAGCAAAAAAATTGCTTTTTAATTGAAAAGATTTATGAAATTTTAAGTATGCGTTTTTTGGCTGGTTTTCAGATACTCGCGCCAGCAGAGAGTGCAAAAACGTTGTCAAATATATACATTCCACGAGAAATAGGCGGGTTATTATGCCCAGAAATCGGAAAAAGGCAACAGCGTGAGCTCTGTTTGTGCACTTCCCAAAAAAATGAATATATTTTGTTGATTACCGGCACGGAGAGGCCACATATTTTTACACGCATCATTACCACTGGGTCACGCCAGCGCGCATTCGTTAAATACTAAAGTTACGGGACCTTTTAAAAAATTTGAGAGGTTAGTTGCATCCTGTCCTAGTTGCCCAGTATTAAGGATATAATTCTATAGATCTGTAGTTGTTGGTCTGGATGGTGTCGTCTTCGGTCTTATGCGACAGACCGGTTCCTCTGTGGCGTAATATGCACAGTCTCCCGGCCACCACCGAAGTCGTCGTCACGTCGTTGTACCACTCATAATCAATGAACAGACAGTACAAAACTCGACGGCGGCAGCACCATTACTATACAGTGAGCCAATGTGTTTAGAATGCTTCCGAATGGTTTGGACATTGTTGTGAAGCAATTTATCAGTCCGTTTGGTCCGAATGCCATTCTAAGTGTCGAATACCATTTGACTCAAATGCCACTTAAAAGTACGCGCGGCATGGGTATTATGATAGAATTGCAGTAGTAGTAGTAGAGTAATAGCACCAGCGCTACTATAATACTGCTCAAATGCTATAATGCGCTCCAGGAACATGTGTTCTGATCTCAAGGATCAATGTAAAACATCTACTTCGGCCACGTATACATGCCAATTATAGTTAAACTGAGATGAGGCAGGCGTATACAAGTCTCAAACCTCTTGTTGTGAGCTGAAGTCACTTTTTGCGAGCTCGAAAAATTATAAACTGTCTCTCTCTCTGTTGTGGCAATATTGAATGATGCCATGTCGTTCTAGCTCATGGCACAAGGTTGACCAGCGTTTGCCAGCATACTTTAACACTGGATGAGTGACGGGAAAGTTAAGCCTATATGAAAGCTTTCTAGAATGGCATAGCCAGTTCTGATAAACAGTGGGGGAAGTCCGGCTTACATGGCACGTGATAGCCATGACTCCAAGATGGCAAGATGGCACAGCAAACAATGGCAATGAGTGGGAGAATTCTGGCTAATGTGGCACACGACAGCCATGATTTTATGAAGGCACAGGCAGTACTGGGAAAGCAATGAAGAACCAGAGCCATCATTGGATGTGTTAGTAGTGGTTAAGCCAATATTTGTTCATTTATTTATTTGAAAATATTGCAGCCCCATTCTAGGGGCTATAGAAGGAGTGGTTACATATGATGTGGTACAATTCCATGCATAAAGAGGTACATGACAAGAATTTACAGATATAAACGCTGCACACAACACCATAGAATGCTACGACTCAATTGCCGACGCAAAATCCGAAATTGGTAATGCACAAATATTGCCATGCAAAGAGTTCTAACTCTCCACGGTACGCGGAAAAAAGTTGTATTTCAAAACGTTAGTACGGGCAAAAAAAGGTTGGATATTAAGATCGTGATGGCTCCTGGTTACAGACGGTTTTGAAAACGAGATATGTTTGCCTTCTGAAAGGCAATTCGCAGAATGTACTATTGAGTGAAGAAGTTTTAAGGACTCAGTTTTCCGAAGGGATGCAAGCAGATTTAAATTTAGGGAAGACATCGCAGATGAGGGATAAAATTGAAAGTCGTAGCGGCGGAAAAAAAAATCTTACAGCTTTTCGTTGTAAAGATAATATTTGGTCAATTTCACACTGCTTATATGGATTCCAACCATTTGAAGCGTATTCAAGAATAGGGCGAATTAGAGTTTTGTACATGAGCAATTTTGTCTCTTTAGGAGCATCCCGTACTGTGCACCTCAAGTAACCTACCTTTTTAAGAGCTTTAGCTGTGATGTGATCGATGTGTTTTGACCATGTCATATTGTTACGGTACGCAGTCGCCAAGCGAAGACGACGTTGTTGTGTCGCTGAGTAGTCGACGAAGACGAAGACGCTGCGCTAGTGCTTGTGTGCTTACTAAGGTGAAGAAGTGCTTGTGTGACCCGTTTCGTGGTGTGTCTTCTGTGTACGACGTACCGTTTCTGCTGCTGAACTAGCCTCGTAATAATATTTTGGGATAAAATAACGCCGAGATATTTATATTAATTTACCCTTTTCAGGGATGAATAATCGTAATTAGAAGGTGATAGGCGGTTGCTGAAAGGCGTGACAACTGTTTTGCTGAAATTGATTTTCATCTTCCACGTATTGCACCAGTAACAGAACATACCAAAAGACTGATTCAGGAGGAAGTTATCATTGACAGAGTTTATAGTGTGGTACAATACACAATCATCGGCGTATAGACGGATCTTTGAGGTTATACTGTCTGGCAAATCATTAATATAGAGTAAAAACAAAGGGCCATGGACAGAGCCCTGGGGAACACCTGAGGTTACGTCAGCTAATGAAGAATCGAAGGGAACAGACTGGGAGCGGTGCGAGAGAAAATCCGCAATCCAATCAACGAGTTGAGACTTATTGAGAATGACTTTTAGTTTGCATAAGAGTTTAGAGTGCTAACCGTGATATCAGAGATAGAACGATCATGATTAGGAAGACTGAAAGATGGAATCATGTTATTATCACGTGCAAAGACAGAATGAAAGTAAACATTAAATTCATCAGATATTTGAGCAGGGTCAGTGACAATTTCTCCATTAATAACTAATGAGGTGGATGAAGTGCCGGAGGGTAGATCAGAGCGCCAATATTTACGAGGGTTATCTCTAAACAGCCCTTGGAGCTGAAAGCGAAAATAGAAATCTTCAGCAGAGTGCATTTTATCACGAAGTTCATTTTTCGCAGCTTGAAATCGAGCAACAGCATCAGGTTTATTGTTACGTGTCATGCGCCTCAGCCGAGACACACGACGTGACATTTGCAAAACTTCGCGATTAATCCAAGGGAGGGTAGGATTTATTTTCCTCGTTTTGACGGGAACAAACAGTCTAATGCATAGTCTAACAATCTTTTCAAAATATTCAACAAGTTCATTAACATCACGGTCACGGCTGAGCGCGCAGGAGTCGAAGCACTCGTCAAGTTCGTCGATTACGGTGTTACCGTCAGCATGATGGAAATCCAGAACTGATGTGAACGTGCACTGTGGGTTACAAGTGAAGCGGGACAGGGTAAGCAGAGCTGCTTCATGGTCGGAAATACCATAGACAACCGTACACTGAAAGCCGGTCTCTATCAGATTGGGGCTTAGGAAGATTAAGTCTAGCAGCGAATTTAGTCTGGTAGGAAACGTAACTATTTGTGTGAGTCCAAGAGAGAGCGAGAGCAACTCTTTTGCTAAAGAAGCATCGCGGCCACAACAACACAACGATGGCCAGTGAATACCAGGCACTTTGAAATCACCCATGAAGATGATGTTTGATACTGAAAAACTATGTATGAACTGGCTAACAGAGTGCAAAACATCAACAGAGGTTCCGGGAGGTCGGTAAAAAACGGCAATAATAACAGTCTGGTTTTCTAAATAAATCTTGCACCGAACTGACTCAGTGTTGCAAGGAGCGGGTAGGATGGAAAATATAAGATATGAACGAATACGTAAAGCTACACCACCGCCTTTGCCGTTATGCCTGTCGGCACGAATAGCAAGGTAACTAGGTGGGGTAAATTCAGTCATGGTGCAGCCAGATTTCAGTGATGCCAATAATGTGAGGGTCATGGGAGGAGACAAGCGCGAGAAGATTGGGGAATTTGTTTGAGATGCTTCTAGCGTTAAGATTCAAGACAACGAGACTGGTTGGAGAGCTAGGTAACTGTCAACGGGGTGACGAATGAAGCTCAGTAGGTTCGCTTGCTTCGTCAAGGGGTAACGAAGGAGGCTCAGTAGATTCGGTAGCCACGTGACTGGATAACGAAGCAAGCTCAGAAGTTTCGGACACATTGTGATGGGAGCCCCGTTTCAAGCCACTCGAGGCTTCATCCTATGTGTACCTGACACCATCAATGAAAGCATGGTCGTACCGAAGCTTCACCTTTGCACCACCGGCACGAAGCGAGGAAGATGCATTCCATATTTTCTTACGAAGGGCTCGGACATTCGCTGAGAAATCCTCAGTGACGTAAAAATATTCCCCTTTGAGTTTTGATAGGTTCTTCATGACAAGAATCTTCTCACTGAACTCAGTGATCCTTAGTATGACAGGATGTGTACGTCCATCACTGGGTCTGCCGATGCGGTGACAACGCTCAATACGGAGACATTCTATACGAAGCTTGTCAGTAAATATTTTGCAGATTTTGGACAATAAACTGTTGCCATCTTCATCAGGACTCTCTAGTAGACCGTGTACTACAAGATTGTTTCGCCTTGACCGGTTTTCCAAGTCTTCATTCTTTAAAACCAGGTTGGAAATTGTTTTTTTAAGATGTAATGTCCGAACGGAGGTTAGCGTTCAAAGACTCAGAGGCTGAAGGAGTTGCAGATGATTCAAGTGATGAGACACGAGCTTCAAGATCATTACGACGAGCGGAAAAATATTTCTTAATATCTGTAATGTCTCTAGCGATTCGTTTTTTACCAGCAAGCAGTTGCGTGTGCTGAGAAAGCACGTCTGCCTCCCCCAGAGCGGAAGACGAGTCAGTACTGACGCTCGTTGCCCGCTTCCCACTAAGATGTTTAGAGGATTTAGCTGACAGTGACCGTTTAGAGGGGCCAGGATTTTGTTCAACGTCCCCGCTCTGTAGAAGGCGAGAGAAGCAAAATACAGCATTTGAACAACGGCCAACAAAACTCCGTGGGCAAGAAAACAGCAGCAAACAACGATCATCAGATCGAACGCAGTGAGCGTTCTCGAGGTAACATACCTCCATGAAGAACGTGGAACGATTAGGCATCCTCTAAAGGCTGCTGCCGTCCTGCCCACTGAAGCGGTATGCCGGTGTGGTTTGATTTATAGTCCGAGGAACAGCTGACCTAGTCCAAGGGCCGATGGTGATTGGACGATGCAGACTGGTACGTGGGAAGCCGTCAGGGGCCCAGGGGAGCACGCCAGGTATATCACCAACAAGGTTGACATGACATTCCATAGCCAAACTGATGGTCCCATCCACGCGCCGCAAGCTAGACGGCTGCACAGGCGCACTGGAGTCGAAGTTGCAAAAAAGCAAAACTGCAACAGCCGCGAGGACCTATACGAAGAATATAGAACCATTAGGCATCTTGTAAAGGTTGTTGCCGTCCTGCCCTCTCAATCAGATGCTCACTGGGAATTCTGGGCCTACCTAGGCCCATGCTCTGCCAACAGATTTCTAATATTGGCCCGCTGTAATGTGCAACCTGGGTGGCGACTCGCTGACAGGGCATGAGAGAGCGCAACACATGCCGGCTCGTTCAGGCTTTCATATTCGGTCGGCGTGTGTACGCCACCCTTCACCTGGATCTCAAGTGAGCAGAGAGCTGAACTGCCTGAGAAGGCAGGCGTACAGGGCGGCTCTCGGCCTCCCCAGAAACACGTCAATCACGAGACATCTTGCTCTTGCGGTCCAGAGCACCGTTGAAAAGATAATTGAGGCACAACTTGCATTGCAAGAACAGCGGCTCAGGCAGACGGTACGGGGCTATAAATTTTGAGAAGCTTAGGCATACAGGACGAGGACCCTTCAGGCCAGATGATTACACCTACAGAGATGCGCGAACGCATTCGGGTCAAACATATCCCCAAGAACATGCAAGCGGACCGTCACGAAAACCGGAGGAGAGCCAGGGCGAAGACGTTAATCACAAAGTATCGAGGGTACGATAGTGTCATGTATGTTGACGCGGCAGATTTTAAAATACAGGTAAAGACGCTTTAGCTGTGAGCGCCGTGAGCATCTCCTGCAGGGTAGCGGCTACGGTAGTCACGGACCGAGTGGAAGATTCTGAAGGGGTTGCACTAGCACTAGGGATCGTTAAGGAAGGCATAGGCACAATTCTGAGTGATTCCAAAGCGGCCCTTCGCAACTTCGCGAGGGTACGTATCTCCGCCACTGAATGAATACAAAATTATTCGTACGATGCCAAAAGATAGCAAAGAAGTGGATCTGGTGTGGGTCCCGGCCCACACGGGTGTTCCAGGGAAGGAGGCCGCTCACCTGTATGCTCGAGGTTTTTTCAGCCGAGCCGATGAGGGGGTCTCGGACACAGCCGATGAGGGGGTCTCGGACACGCTAATTACATATCAGGCCGTAACCAACTATCACAGGGTGATTAGAGCGAGCCTGCCTCCTCCGCTCCATTCGCTAAGCCGCGAACAGGATACCACGTGGAGGCGGGTACAAACGCGGTCACAACCAAACCCGCGGACCTATTCGAATCTCTTTCCCGATTTGGTAAATCCGTATTGTCAAGTGTGCGGCGAGCCTGCCACCTTAGACCGCCTAATCTGGGACTGCACGGAGGATCCGCCTCCGGCAGACCTAGTCACATCTCCCTACGCCCGAAAAATGGGAAGCTGTTCTCGCCAGCCCGGACCCGGACATTCAGTCCCGGCCCACGGCACGGGCGCTTAAACTTCCGACCACCTGGAGCGGCTGAAGTAACGCAAGGTCACCATCTTCCTGGCAATAAAGTTTTTCTCTCTTTCTGATTGGCAGCATAGAAATCCTTCTTTACGTCATCGAGAGCATCACACCTGGTTTCAACTGAAAATATTCTCTCATTCATAGCTGTGAATTTTGTTTCAAGGGATTTCAGTGCTATTCTCATTTCGTTAACGGACTTTATCAGTTCAGGTTGCCCCAGGGCCAAAGTGCCTGTCAGCTCTTTCAGCTCGCGTAAATGCTGAATCATCTCTTTCTGCCATTCACCTTCTGTGCGTGTAACAGGATTATCGCCATTAGACCTGTTCGGACCAGGGTTGATCTCGACGTCGTCACAATACATCAACAGGATTCGCAATACATCAAAGGACTAATCGAAAATGTCTCAAAGAACGTGTGAACATGGGAACACTAATAACAAATGACTGCCTGAGCGTTTAGCTTATAACGAGTGCTGTTTACATACCTGAACTAATCGAAGATATGCGACGTCAAGCATCGTTACTGCTGGACCGCTCCCATTTCCACTATATTTATATGGTATTAAACGCTCTGATATTCAATTCAATTTCAATTCAATTTATTTCTCATGTATACATGGTGAGGGTCAAGGAAAAAAGCCAGAAATTGTGGCTTGACATGCCCCTCAGCCCCTACATTGCAGGGCAGCAGGCAGCATACATACACAAAAATCATTAGACAAGACAATGAGGAAATGAAGCCTACACAATAAATGATAACAAAAAAGTAACAGAAAAATATACTTCACAGAAAAACATGTCATTGGTTATTCAAATCAGGTCAACACTTAATGGAACGAAAAAGATAAGGAAGCAGTGAACGCATGGTGAAATCTGAAAAGTAGCACATACATCCTGTATATTTTTGCGGCATGCTCGTGATACATCAACGTTTGCAGCATGAAACTTATTTAACTTATGTGCTGTTGTTTTCCATGACGCGGCTGTCCTCTTGTACCAGACTAACGTGTCATTGTGGAAAGCACTGAAGCCATTTACAGCCACCTTGTGGTACGTCCGGGTTCTGTTGGTGACTGACACGGGCGCAATGGGTGGCTGGTAATTTGGTTCCATGTCGTAGAAAGGGCAGCATGCCGGGCAGGTCAGGACCTGAACAAATCGAAGATATGCAGCCTCAAGCACCGTCACTGCTGAGCCGCTCCCATGTCCACTCTGCCATCTTCATTGAAATTATCTCCGAAACTGATCATATTTTACTAAACTCAGTCTTAAATGCTATAAGCGACTGGACGAATAAATGGGGGCATGAAATTAGAATATAACTTATCGCAGATCATGGGGAGCGCTTCCCAAGCTCCTAACGCATTTTCGAGCCTATGCTGAGAGCGGTGTCTGCCGCTCATTTCGGGACGGACAGAGCAACCGGTGGATACAATCTGAACGTGCTCGGCAGCTCTACAATATGGATGCGCAAGATGCGCTTCGTTCTCATGTTTCGCGGGCTTTCTCCAAATGCTGGGAAAAAGGCCCTCGCAGGAGATACGTCGTTACAAAACCGGAATCGGTTGTTCATAATTACCTCTACAAATTAACGAAACGAGCCTGATCCTAAAGCGCGCAATAAACATTTTGCATGATTATTCTCTTCAAGTTAAGTTAGTAATCATAATTTAGGGACCTTGAGGAGCACGAGACAACGGGAAACAAAACGTTACTATCCTTGCCAAGCTCTGGCGCGCTGCTTTCTGTTTTTAATCCTTAACATCCCGTATATATAACCACAGTCTTGTACCTCTCCTTGTGCATTTTTCCAGGCACGAGGATAATTCTCTCATCCTTTGTGTGCAGGGAAGAAGGCGGTGGACAGCTGGTACAGCGAAATCAAATTCTACAAATATGGAAACAACTACAACCCTAAGGCGGGACACTTCACGCAGTGCATCTGGCGTGGCAGCCGCGTCATCGGCACGGGTGTTGCTCGGTCGGGAGACGGCAAAGTGTTCATCGTGTCCAACTACAACCCCGCAGGAAACATGCAGGGCGCCTTCCGGGAGAACGTTCCACGGCCCCAGGGGAGCATGCAGCAGCAGCGCATGATGACAAAAGGATAGGGCCTACAGACAGGCCCTAAAACAAACGGGAAAGCCGTCCGGTTGAAAGCCTTTGTTTCTGCTTTTCTATTTAAAATTATATGTTTGGCAATAAAACAATGCTTTGGGCTAAAAATACTGGCCATACATCAGGTTTCCACCAATCGTATTTTGTAACAAGGTTTTCACAAAATAGAACGCCGCATAACAGTGTTCCATTCAGAAGTGGCCCGCCATAGGCTATGTTTGTATTCGAGGTAGGTGTTTACAGCCGAGACATGTGTACAATCTCAGCGCAGCTCTGTGCGTATTCGTTACCTCATTCTTATAATTTTCGCACACACGACAAATAGCCCATGAAAAGCCTCTCCATTTCATGCCCCCCATTTCATGTCTCATTTGTTCTATACGCAAAAAATTCGAACAATCAAAGAATCAGCACAATGTCAGTGCGGGCTGATATTGTGCTGGAGCGCCTTTCATTGTTTTTGATGCTTTCCGGGGATGTTGAGCTAAACCCTGGCCCAGAAAGTGTCGAGCAAATTTTTAATAAACTCATGAAAGGGCAGAAAACGCTAATCGAAGATGTCAGGGAAATTAAAGAAAATCAGAGTTCTCTTTCTAAGTAACTAGAAAAAGTAAGTGCAAAGATGCATGAGATTGAAAATACATTAATGAACATACATGAAAATGAAGAACGACTAGATTCGTTGGTACATTGCATGGGAGCCACTCTCCGTTCACAGCAACAGAAAATAATTGAGCTGGAAGATAGAAGTCGCCGAAATAACCTTCTTGTGCTCGGCACAACCAAAACAGATACCGAAGCCACCGATGAATTCAAGAAGAAAGTGCTGCAAGACGTCTTCCAAGAACGCCTTGTTCTTGAAGTTAACACAGTGGAGCGGGTACACAGACTTGGAAAGAAGCGTATCGACATGGCGCGTCCAGTGGTAATTAGACTTTTTGACTTCAACGAAAAGATGAAATTATTTGATAACTGCGAGAAATTAAAGGACAGCAAATTTTTGTTATCACATGATTATTCTCAGGCAACTTTAAAAAAGCGTAGGAAACTGTGGGATAGTGCGAAACATGAAAAGGACAATGGCGCAAAGGTTCGGCTCGAACGCGATAGGATTTCCATTGAAAAAGAAGGTTTCTTCTGGGATGACGAAAACAACAGCCGTGTCAAGGCAGAACAGGTGCTCGTAACTGATAACAAATCAACGTGACAGAGTGGGACGGAAGAGAGGAATTTTGTTCCGATAAATGTCAATGCGTGCAGCCTCCTGAATAAAACCGCGGAACTCGAACACATTATCATGATTCATCGGCCAGACGTCATTGCAGTTGTGTAAACGTGGTTGCGTCCTGAAATTGCTGATAGTGAGATCATACCGCCCATATATAGGATGAGGGTGATTGAGATAATACATAGTTCTTGCCCTTGAGGCAGGGCAAAAGGAGGGAACACATCCTCCTGACTTGGCCCTGGCCTCAGAGAGCACCGACGGTGCAGCAACAGTGGCGCGTCAGCAGTCGCTCTCCACAACAACAATTATACAAGAACAAGCAACATTATCCAGAATATGGTAGTGTGTCAAAATGTACATATGAAAAACATAATGTAACAGTGCTGTGGAAAAAGAAAACGGAAAGTAAAAAAAAGTGGGTTAGTAAATTTAAAGGCAATCAGTGAAAAGAATGATTCGAAAGGATCGTGGTGGTGTAGCTACAATTTTTAGAGAAGGAATTGGATTTGCTCCTATGAAAGATTGCCCAACACAGAGAGCATCTGGTGCAGGCTAAAACTTGGCGTTTCTTTCTGTGTCATTGCAGCGGCTTATAGGCCCCCTAACGCCCCTGCCATGTTTCTTGAGTCGTTGCAAGACTATCTTTCAAGTAATGTACCCGCCAATGCAAGAGTAATCATTGCAGGTGATTTGAAATTGCCACACGTCCGTTGGGAGTCGCTACACACAGATAGAACTGATGCTAAACACTGTGATGCTTTGCTGGACATCGCTTTTATTAAACATCTCACACAAATTGTTAAACAAGCAACAAGGATAGGTGTGACTAGAGAAACAATATTGGACTTCGTTTGTTTAAGCAGTAAAATAACCTTATATGAAGTGTCTATCCAAGAAGGGCTTTCTGATCATAAGCTTGTCTTGGTCACACTAAAACAACTTAGACCTCCAAAACATGAAAAAAGGCCGACTATGTTTGATAAATTCTTCAAGAGCTGAGGATGAAAGCAACTAACACTATTTGGAAATGTCTTTAGAATCATTTGATGTCCAGGATGACGTCAAAACATTATAGACAAAGTTCAAACGTATTGTCAACTTTTGCCTGAAAAATTTCGTTCCCCATCGAATCAGCTGAGGATGAAAGCATCTTACACTATTTGGAAATGTCTTTAGGCTCATTAGATATGCAGAACGACGTCCAAACATTGTGGACAATGTTTAAACGTAATGTCAACTTTTGCCTGAAAAATTTCGTTCCCCATCGAATCAGAAGTGTCAGAAAGCAGAATCCTTGGAACAATCGTGAAATTATTCAACTATAGCCCAAGATAAAACGTAGAAAACACAATCGAGAAAAGAATCAAAATGAAGTTTCGCGCCTCTCCATGATGCTTAAACAGATGTTTATGAGGGCGAAAGAGCAATATTTTTCAGAAACGCTTACAAAACTTATGAAAACTTCGCAGCGTTTTCGGCATCGCCTTTCACCCTCGTATGAACAAATGAGGTTTATTGAAGTGGATTATCAAGTAAATTCTGATGAATCAGAAATTGCTAACAGACGCAATACTTATTTCCACTCTGTGTTCAGCCACCCTACATTTTCGCCTGAGAATTCTAGTAGCGAGAAGTGCATACCGCCGTCAGACATGGCAGATGTTACTTTGTCTGAGCAAGGCATATTTTTCATCCTGCTTAATTTAGAGAGGAAAATGTCTTCTGGTTCTGATTCTATTCCAAATGAGTTTCTTAGACGATATGCCGAATGGGTAGCTAAATATTTACTTTTCATCATGTTTAAGACATCTCTAGAGCAACATTCTTTCCAAAATGGTTGGCTGCAGGCTAGGATAGTACCAACACACAAATCTTGAAACAAGCACATTCCCAATAATTACAGACCCCTTTCTATCACTTGTTACTCTTGCAAGATACTTGAGCATATCTTGGCAAACTGCTTATCCGACTATTTTGAGGGCAACAACAAGCTAAATCCCAATCAGCATGGTTTCAGACGGAGGTTATCCACTGTTACCCAGCATGTAGAAATGGTGCACGATTTTTCTAAAGCAATAAACAACAGGGATCAAGTGGATGCAGTTTGCCTGGACGTGTCTTAAGCATTGCACCGTGTCCCACATGATGAACTTATTGATTGGCGGGTCGTGCTTAGCATAAACAGGAATATTGTTCGGTGGATACAGGCTTATCTAAGTAGCAGATCCCAGTTCGTGGAAATAGATGGCGCTAAATCAGGCGTCCTAGGAGTACCCTCGGGAGTCTATCAGGGGTCTGTGCTGGGTCTCTTTTTATTTTCATGCTACGCCAATTTTGAGGGCAACAACAAGCTAAATCCCAATCAGCATGGTTTCAGACGGAGGTTATCCACTGTTACCCAGCATGTAGAAACGGTGCACGATTTTCCTAAAGCAATAAACAACAGGCATCAAGTGGATGCAGTTTGCCTGGACATGTCTAAAGCATTGCACCATGTTCCACATGATGAACTTATTGATTGGCGGGTCGTGCTTAGCATAAACAGGAATATTTTTCGGTGGATACAGGCTTATCTAAGTAGCAGAACCCAGTTCGTGGAATTAGATGGCGCTAAATCAGGCGTCCTAGGGGTACCCTCGGGAGGCACTCAGGGGTCTGTGCTGGGTCTCTTCTTATTTTCATGCTACGCCAATAATACCGCAGTTTCAATTCCGCCCCATGTTAAAATCTGGGTTTTTGCGGATGATTGTTTAATTTACTCTGTCATTTCAAACCAACACCAGTTACTACTGAATTCGGTATTCAGTGCCATCAATCAATGGTGCATATTATTCAAAACGGTAATCAATTATGCAAAAACTTCATTTCTTACAATTTCCAATCAAACGAAGAATATATTTTCTTTTAATTATGACATAGATGAGCACTGTAAAACTCGAGTCATCATTTCAGATATTTAGGCGTCACTATAACTTCAAATCTAAACTGGCATACACAGATCAATAACATATGCTCAAAGCCCGAAACAAAACTGTGGTTGATAAGAGGAAAATTTAAGCTTGCTTCACTGAAGCTTGCTTCCACAAAAGCAAAACCAACAGCCTATCTCCCTGCTGGTACCACGGACATTGGAATATGCGAGTGTCATATGGCATCCGCATCAGAAAAAACAAATTGACAGGATCGAGAAAGTTCAGAGAGGGCGGTAAGATTAAATTTGTCCAAATACAGATTTACAGAATCAGTGACTGACACGCTTCGTGAACTAAACTTGCCTAAGCATTCAAAGAGAAGGAAGGTTGCCAGGCTAAAAATGTTTTATCTGTTATATATTAACCACTTCAACCTGAACACAAGCAACTACTTGAAAAAGAGTTCCTCTAGAGCTGTGAGATCTGACAAAGATAAGGTTACACCCATGATGTCCCGAATCAATTCCTTTAAATACTCCTTGTTCCCCCGAACCATAGCTGAATGGAATTCCTTGCCTCAGGACCTTTTACAAGCAGACAATCTACACTAATTTGAAACGTATTTTTTCCGGTATTAAAGCCTATAGAAACCATTTGCCATTGCTGACATTCATTATGTTGTTTACCTGCGGTTCCCATCCTCAGTGGTCTCGAACCGAGCGTATTATTATGAACACCTACCTATCTGACGCAGTTGTGGCGTTGTGGCTTTATCTGCTGGCAAGATGTTTGATGATTTCTTATAAGTTTGTATACATTTTGTATTTGTGGCTGTGCGTGCTTCTTGAGTTGAATGCATCCACCCTGTAGCGGCCTGAAGGCTCACAGTATAAATAAATAAATAAAATAATAAACAAACAATGCACTCACAACGTAATGCTTCGTTCAACTAAAAAGGGTTTAGTACAGGAATGTATTTAACGGCTACAATTTGTGGGCACCTGCCCCGGTGTTCTCTGTGGTTGGCTTCCCTGCAATGCGTACCTAGTTAGTTACCTTAACTAACAAAAGAGGGCGCCGGTGTCGCAGCTACCTGACTACCCGGAGCTACCCGGAGGAGGAAAAGGTTGAACACTTTTTACTTTTCTGTAAAGGGCTTCACCCTACAGTGGAAAGCAGCGGGGCTGATTTATCCAAGGCAATGAGGTTTAAGGACAGTGAAGGGAAAATATATTTTAAGCGGGTAGAAGTAACCAAGCGAAGGTTGTCTGATTGGTGGCTAAAATCAAGACAACAGTAAAGTTTCACAAGTCACGGCTAGGTGGCTTGAGCCACCGCCCGATTTAAGGGGTTCAGCTGTATCCATCAATCCGTCGATCAACCCCGAGCGACACGGACGGCGTGATCGCTATTCGGCTTTTGGCTCGTGACGCTGTTGGAGGAGGACGTTTTTTTCGGAGCTCCAGCGACTTCGTCTGAAGCTAAGTGCTTTTTGCTTTTGCTCTTGTACATTCTGTAGGGGCGGAAGTTTTAAACCGTGTTAAGGGTAGGAAGGCTAGCGGAGGTGTGTGTGTGCCGAAGTTTTTTGTGTAAGAATTTTGGCGAGCTTTTTTGTTACATAGTCGGCCGGATGATGTGTCGGCAAGCTAGGAAAGTGAATGTGGACGGGGAGCTAGTACAGTGCCAGGAGTGCTACCATTGGTGCTATTTAGACGAGACCGAGTTCAGGACCTTAGCCGAGGCAGATGGGTACCTCGCGCGCAAGCTATGTAAGCGTTTTCAGGAGGCCATTCGGACGTTGAAAGGGGAATGGGCAGCCAGGGTTAAAGAACTCAAAGAGGATCTGAAGGTGGAACGAGAGGAAAGGGTTAGGCTAGAAACTCAGGTCGCCGAATCGCTTAGGAGGGAGGGGCTAATGCCGACCTGTTGAAGCGAATTGTGGGCATGCTGAAAGAGGAGCGGGAAATGCGCACCCAGCTAGAACAGCAGGTAGAAGCGCTCAAGTCGCGGCCGGGAGGGAAGATTGGTTTAGAGCAGTGTTCGGTAAGGGACGAGGCTCGTCGGTCCTACAGTGCTTTAACGCAGCAAGCTTTGAGTGGAGAAGACCGCGAGGTAAAAACGGGCATAGTGACGCGCGACAGTAGCGTACGGCGGCGGGAGAGACAGCTAGTGCGATCCGGAGGGCAGCAGTCGTGGTCACGAGGTGAACGGATAGAGAGCTGACGGGTTCTGCTAGTGAGTGACTCGAACGTACCAAGGGTTGATGGAGGCTTTTTGACGACAGTGATGGCTGACAAGCGGGCGCAGGTGAAGGACCAGTCAGGGAAATGCATGGTAGATGCAATTTCCAATGCCCAGGCAGTGGTAGGGAACAACATGGATGGCGAACACCTTGTCGTTATTCATGCTGGTCTCAACGATGTGCTGAAGGGTAGGAGCGAGAATCTCGAGAAGCAGTTAAATTGGGTATGCATAGGTTTAGAGAGGCCTCTGAGGGTGTTCATGTGACCATATGCACAATCCCAGAGGTCCAGAAGCAGTCTAGCGAAACGTAAAGGAGGGTCGTTGATGCTAACCGTGTAATTAGGTTAATGAGTCGTCGACTAGGATACGGTGTAACAGGAACGTGTACGAGGTCAGCTCCCACCTTTTTGCACAGGATGGCATTCACTGCAGTGGTGCTACTGGCAAGAAGGTGGGTAGTAGGTAGGTGGCCAGGCAACAGATTTTTGGTGGACCCAGACCTCTGAGGGAACCAGTGTAGACCAGGAAGAACCAAGGTCAAAGAGACCATGGAATCATAGGAGAAGAAATAGACACAAGTGCCAGGGCAAAGTTAATTCAGATATAGGTTACATTAACATGCAAGGTGGCAGGAATAGGCTGATTTGTGAAGAAATAGACGCACAGTTAAGACAGGTATATGGTTTAGTGCAAACGCATCTTAGAGACGTGGAGCAAACACACTGTAACCCAAACAACGCTTGAGAATATTGCAATACAACAGAGGGCAGCAGAAAGGGGGATGGAATTGGGGCTTTCATTCATAAAAGTATAAATTTTCAATGGGTTAATTTGTTATGCAAGGAACATTTATGCCTAAAAGAAATGTGGCGGTGGAGCAAACGGTCCTTGGCTTAGTATACTTGTGGACAGGAGCTAATTCCAAAGAGGAAAACAGGAAAATGTTATAATGTACTCCAACCGACATTAATGAGCTGAGGAGACAGGGGGAGATAATTATATTAGGTGACATGAATGCCCACAAAGACCTGGATGGGTACACAGATTCGACAGGAAGAATGCTGCTGGATATGTGTGGCAGGCATGATTTAGTTGTATGCAACAGTACCGAGAAGTGTGAAGGCTCATAACATGAAAGGCAGGGAGTCTGCACTCGACGATAGATTATGAACTTATGTCACATAGGATGTATAATAGATTAGGGTTAATGAGCGTAAGTGAACATTATTCCAGAAGTCTAGGTAGTGACCACAAACGTATCAAGTTGAGTTTCAGAAGAGCAACCAATGTAGGACTGAAGTGAGAAGAACAATCAGAGGGGAATTTTTACTCAGAAAAGCAATTGGAAGCAGCAGCCAAGCAAATTGAGAAAGTAATTTTCGAGGATAATGAAGCAGAATGGACTTATACCAAATTAACTCGATTACTACCTAGATTGCGGGTCAAGCAAAAAGGGAAAAGACACAAACCTTAGAGTTGGTGGGATGAGGAGGTCCAGAAGGGGATAGAGAATCGTACTTAAAGTAGGGAATTGCTCTAAAAAAGACACGGACGAGAAAAGACAAGGACGGGCGCAAACTCGCGACCGATTTTATTCAGAAAGAACACAAATATATATATATACCTAGATTCTTATTCAATCATTGCCTAAGCGCACATGCCAGGAACGTTTTCTCTTTCTTATACAAATTGATACTAGAATCGCTTACGCATTCATCACCTGACTTATCAATGAAAAAAGCCTCTGCGAGCTCACGTGCTACCTGGTTACGACTGCGCCTTAAGATTTTTGTTCTAGGCAGCAAAGGCTGGCATGCTTTATCAGGCGTAGCCAAAGGGCATGCGCCGCAATGTAAGGGCAAATTTGACCCTTTTCCGTTAACCATTGAAAGCTTATGTTCCCTTAGTCGTTCATGTATAAAACGGCCCGTCTGGCCGATGTAAACTTTTCCACATGTCAGGGGAATTTCATACACAGCCCCGACAGAACACCTGACAAACTGGGTGGCGTGACGTTTCGTGCAGTCTCGCACGCATTCCTCGCCGGAGACTATCCGGGGGCACAAAGAGGCCAACTTGCGCGGGGCAGAAAATACCACCGGCACATCGTAGCGATTGGCTACATTCTTTAGGTTGTGGGACACCCTATGAATATAGGGGACAACCGCCGGTCTGGTCTTCGGTTGACCGCCACCTTCTTGAGGTGTTCTAAGTTTCAAGCTTTGCAGAAGCTTCTCTGTTACAGCAACCACAACGGAAACGGGAAAACCAGCTTTCTGTAACCTGCCAATCTGATTGTTGAGGCTGTCCTTTACCAGGTGAACACATGATTTCTGCAGGGCTTCTTTCAGGCACAGCATACCAATGGCGCGTTTAACCGTCTAAGAATGAGCAGACTCAAATGGCAACAGGTCTTTCCGGACTCGTGGTGAGTATATCCAACACGTGTGATCTGGTGTTAAAGTGATGTTAATATCTAAAAACTGCAATCTATCTTGTTCAGGTAATTCGTGGGTGAAGGTTAGACCCCTCCCGTGTTCGTTGTGGAAAAGTTTACATCGGCCAGACGGGCCGTTGTATAAATGAACGACTAAGGGAACATAAGCTTTCAATGGTTAACGGAAAAGGGTCAAATTTTCCCTTACGTTGCGGCGCATGCCCTTTGGCTACGCGTGATAAAGCATGCCAGCCTTTGCTGGCTAGAACAAAAATCTTAAGGCGCAGTCGTAACCAGGTAGCACGTGAACTCGCAGAGGCTTTTTTCATTGATAAGTCAGGTGATGAATGCGTAAGCGATTCTAGTATCAATTTGTATAAGAAAGAGAAAACGTTCCTGGCATGTGCGCTTAGGCAATGATTGAATAAGAATCTAGGTACTAATATATTTGTGTTCTTTCTGAATAAAATCGGGTCGCGAGTTTGCGCCCGTCCTTGTCTTTTCTCGTCCGTGTCTTTTTTAGCGCAATTCCCTTCTTTAAGTATGTACGACCGACTCGCCCAACAACGTGCTCTCGGAATAGAGAAACGTCAGGAAGCATCCAGGGAACACAGATATTCTAAGAGGGAGGAACCAGAAGCTGAAGTAAGCAGAAAATGGGATACCTTCATAAAGCGTAGAAGGGCAGTATCCTTTTTGATCAATGAGA
This sequence comes from Amblyomma americanum, assembly GCF_052857255.1. Taxonomy (NCBI): domain Eukaryota; kingdom Metazoa; phylum Arthropoda; class Arachnida; order Ixodida; family Ixodidae; genus Amblyomma; species Amblyomma americanum. Next base: position 199,250,537 of record NC_135498.1, read on the forward strand.
AAATTCGAAGAAAGGGTGCCGAATGGATGTCAAAATTAAATAAAGGGATTAGAAGAGCAGCTCGGAAATTCTGGAAACTTCTAAATACAATGAGTAACAAGACTAGGATAGATCAAAGTTTATTTTACAGATCAGGGTATTCGACTAGAAGGGAAGGAAGCAATGAAACACATACGAACAAGGATGACAAAAAAATTTAAAGAAGAAAACGTTTATCGAAGGAGGATAGACCGCTTACTGCATTTGCCTCACTTGAGCAAAGAGAGTGGGAAAGGGTAGAGACGAAGGTTCCTAGTAGCACGTCGACGGACCCACATGGTATTCAGATTATGTTAATAAATAAGCTAGGACGAAAATCGGAGCAAACATTAATAGAGGTAGTGAATAAAAAGATAGTGGATGGCAAAGCCCCTAATGAATGGCGGTTCAGTAGAATGAACATGATACATAAAAGAAAGGGGGACAAAGCTGACGTAACTACCGTCCCAAGACAGTGACATCTGTGGTTTACAGCGTGGTGATGCAGATTATAAAGGACAGACTACAGGCTTGGGTGGAGAACGTGGGGGTGCTAGGAGAGTTACGAAATGGGCTCCGTAAACAAACGACGTAGGAGGACAATCTGTTTTCATTTACGCATTGTATAGAGATTGCTGAAAAGGAGCCTGCCGACAACGTTCTTCAAGAGTATTTGTGGGACATAGTGGCCACATTTGATGTAGAAGATGGAGGTAATTTATCTTTTAACAGATATATATATATATATATATATATATATATATATATATATATATATATATATACATAAAGAGAGAGAGAGAGAGAGAAAAGCGACAGAGTGCTTATAAAATAAAAAATGTATCATTGCATATATAGATAGAGCGGGGCTTAGGTAATGATGTCCTCGGTCTCTTTGTAGTTAATGTTGTACCTGCAAGGGTTAGAGACCAAACGAGAGGAGCGGACTATGCTTCAACCGTTCTTTTTTCAAGCAACGGGAATGGATTAAACAGTCATTACTGGGATTAATATACGCGGATGATAGAGTGTTAATGGCTGACAACAAAGAAGATTTGCAGAAATTGATAGACATTTGTTGTACAGAGGGAGATAGGTAGGTTTCAAGTTTAGTAAGGAAAAATCTTCAGTCATAATATTTAATGATAAGGGCGGCGAGCATAGAATACGAGTTCATGCTAGTGGATGAGTACAAGTATCTTGTGGTGCGGATAAATCACTGTGCTGAGTATCTGACAGAGCATGAAAAATATGTAATAAATAAAGCTAGCAGAAATGCTGCTGTTATAAAAAAATAGGGAACTGTGGAATTACAATAGGCATGGAGTAGTAAGAGGGATCTGAAAAGGGGTGATGGTTCCTAGCCTGACATTTGGCAATGTGGTCCTGATGTCAAGCAAGGTAAGAAATCAAACAACGCGGCGTAGGGGGGCAAGTTTTGGGCGCTCATGGCAATACCCCAAAACAGGGGGTACAGGGTGATATGGGATAGGCGCCGTTCGAGAGCAGTGAAGATAGCAGTAAGATAACATTTGACGAGCGATTGAGAAAAATAGGAGAAAAGCAATGGGCTAGTAAAGTTCTTCAGATACCTGTACATCAAGATTGTTGACACGAAATGGAGGAAGCGATCAAGAAAATTGACAAGCAAATATCTGGACAGCAGTAGGGGGAAAGTCAGTAATTATCGGTTAAGAAAAAGGTTAAAGAAACAGTGGGAGCTGTGTGGAGAACAGGGATGCTTAAGAAAATCGGCGCTGGGAACATAAAGAAATGTTTAAGCAGGAAATTGCCAAAGAAAATATCTGATAATTGTAGGGGAAGCTGTTTGTTGTTTGAGGCCAGGACGGGAGTTTTGCGGACTAAGACATATAGAGTGAAGTATCACGAGATAGACACGGCGTGCGTTGCGTGCGGAGAGGAGGAGGAAACGGCTGAACACTTGATACTTTTCTGCCAAGGGTTCCACACTACAGTGGGAAGCAGCGGGGCTGATTTATTCAAAGCATTGGCATTCACGGCAGTGAAGGAAAAGTAGATTTTAAGCGGGTAGAAGTAACCAAGCGAAGGTTATGTGATTGGTGGCTAAAATCAAGTCAACAGTAAAATTTCACAAGTCATGGCTGGGTGGCTTGAACCACCACCCGATTTGAGGAGTTCAGCCTTAGCCATCCCATCCATCCATCCATCCATCCATCCATCCATCCATCCATCCATCCATCCATCCATCCATCCATCCATCCATCCATCCATCCATCCATTCCATCCATCCATCCATCCATCCATCCATCCATCCATCCATCCATCCATCCATCCATCCATCCATCCATCCATCCATCCATCCATCCATCCATCCATCCATCCATCCATCCATCCATCCATCCATCCATCCATCCATCCATCCATCCATCCCATCCATCCTGGGGAGGATCAACACGGGGTGACGTTCAGGTGCGGCGCTCCGCTCTCCACCAGCGGGCCGAGACCTCATGCGACGGAACGTTCTTCCACTTCTCGTCCGTCCGGCCGCGGAGTTTCCCTTGGCGAATCGAAGGCGAACATTCGCTCGTAACTCTGATGGTGAGTCAGACGATCTCGTTTCCTCGGCGTATTTTGTTGCTTGCTGGCGTTATTGTTGTTGCAGCAATACGTGCCTGTTAGTGTCAGCCAGAGTGTCGTCCTTTTGTTTCTCTTCAGAGCAAGGCTCAGCGTGGTCGGCGTTCACTCGGTAGCGTACGCGAACGCGGGGTGGGGTACGGTAGTTTTCAACTGTCAGCCGCGATTAAGCGGGTAAGCATATTTTTCGCCTGCTACAAACCGCACATCTGGCAGGCCAACGTGGGGCCTGCCCTTGGAACAGTGGAAGAGTGTGTTCGTTTCGAGTACCGTTCTTTGTCTGGAATTGGGAATTACTAGGCCTAGTGTGAATTTTGATCTCTAGGACCTGCGGCATGCTCTTGAGTGCGAGGTGTATTGCTCTGTAGCATGTTTGAACTGCCCGACATGCTCAGCACATTTGCAAATTTTCTCTGGAGCACATTCAGAGTAGAAGCAGTTGGCCAACATCGAGGGAGCACGAGGCCTAGCGCCCGCGGAGTTACCGAGCAGAAGCGAGTGAGTACGGAAGCCGTGTGGGTGGTCCGAGTTTTCGGTATATATATTTCCTTACTGTCTCTATTTCTGCTCTTGGAGTCGCGGCCCCGGGAGCTGGGCCGCCTGGCGCCACGGACGCCGCCACGAGCTCGCTGGTATTGCAGCTCGCACCGGGCGCTCCTACACCGTCTGATACGATGGGCGGCGACCTCTCACAAGCTGCTTCTTGCAGTGAGCGGAGTAGGACCACCTCACAAAGCAGATGCCGCCTCGCGGCTTCGCGCACGTAACCCTTTTCGGGTCTCCTTTTGTTTACGGTTGTCGTCGGAGTGGTAGTTAGGCCTAAATCTTTTCGGAGCTGCCTTCCCATGTAGGAAGAGACATGACCACTGGACCATGGTGTTGGGAGGGGGCGCGCATTGCTTCCCACCTTTTTGCAACCTCGCACGAACTGAGCAGTCTCGTTCAACTCTAGAAAGGGCTTTCTTCACTCAAATTTTGCGTTTGCACAGCCGCCGGACACTTTTTCCTAGTGAGTTTATCATTGTACCACGACGCCTTTAATGACGTCGCTTCCCCTCCCAAGACCTACGTTAAAGGCACGCCGAGAGCGTTCCGGCAATCTTGCAGATCAAGTGGAGCCTTCCAGGCTTGCTGTACTGTGCACATCGTCTCGCTGGCGCCTGCTGCGATGGAGCGGCATGCGTCCTGTTCGCCGCATCCATCCGGGGCAGCTGTGGCGAGGCCAGTCAGCAGTCACCTCTGGCTGCTGTTACCCTGGAGACTACTGCAGAATCCTGGTCTGCAGTTTCCAATCGGCCTTGTCTCCGCGAGCCTGCGTACACGTAGTCCACCGGCGAGTCGTCCAGAAGGAGACCTTTATGTCGCCTTCGGAGCACCGCGGATGTCTGCGTGGACGCTGCGGGCGTGACCTCCGCTGCAACTCATGCCTCAAGTGTATGAAGACGAAGAGACTCCTCCATAGCATGTACTTTCAGGCGCGTAGGTCTATTTATGGTTGGGTAGTTTGGGGACCTGCCCCACTGTTGCCTGTGGTTTGCTTCCCCGCGATGGGTCCCTAGTTAGTTACCTTATCCAGAGATGGGCATCCTCACGAGGGCAAGCCCTCATCACGGCGTCCTCAGCCTCACCTCATGAGGATTTCACTCGGTGAGGTGAGGTTCAGGGAGGATGGGCACATGAAATTTCGTGAGGGCGACAGTGAGAGAGGAAAGACATGGTGAGTTCAGGGTGAGGGAGGGAAGATATGACGAGACGAGGGCGAGAAAGGCAAAGAGGTCGAGGGTGGTGACCCGATCCGTGCTCCAGGCTAACGTTGCATCCTGTTATAGATTCCCAGTTCAAAGCGCTATTTCTTAGGGTGAAGCTTCCCGCGAAAGACGTAGTTTCTGCAGTCTGGAGGTACATGAGGCGAACACGGAAGGAGGGGAGACGCACGCCTTCTCCGTCGCGCAATGTAATACACTGCTGAGAATGCTATGCCGAAAAAGTGGTCTTCTAACACAAAAAGCCTATTTTAAAATTGTGTAAATTCTTAAGTGAAACACCCAGGGGGCACTAGCCGGGCCGTGCGGGTGGCCGCCGGTCAAACGGGAACTGTGGCACCGCAGTCAACATTTTCATTATCAGCCTCAATTTTCTCACAGTAAAACATGTAGAAACCTAGTAAGGTTGCTGAATTTCGAAGCATTGTTTCCCGACACGCAGTCCGATTTCAGCTCCTAGAGGTTTCAAAGAACTGTCTACGGCGCAAGAAATGCTTCTACGAAATTCCATTTCCAAATTAAATCCTGGTAAATGCTTTAGCGGCATAGGTTTGGAATTCTCTCATTCACACTGCGAGTAGTTCAGCACCGTCACATCTTTCTGTTTTCACTGAAATTGCAGTATAAGAAAGCAGTGCCGCGATGAGGTGGGCAAAGGCAAACACTCTAGTCTTACCATGAAACTAAAGCAGCATCTTAACCACTTTGTTCTGAATCATCCCTCGCTTTGGCTTGCATTGTACGATGCGCTAAAAAAAAAGTTGTACTGCTTTCCAAATAACAGGAACATCTCTTGGTTTATTTCTGTCCTGGTGAAACTTGAGGCCACGTAATGGCGCGCCTGATTTAAGGGCCCAAATTTCTTGCAATCTTTGAATAATGCGTAGATGTGGAAGCAAAAATTGACGGGTGGTTTAGCTCGGGGTTTTGCATGACCTGGTCTGGCTTACTTTGGTTGATATATCATATGCCGTAAGTTTCTTTGATATTGCATGATTTGAGGCTTGTACAACGGTAGAAGTGGTCATTGTCTACAATCACAGATCCCTAGGAGTCCTGATTCCGCTCCTAGCGCAGAGGTGCAGCAGTTAAACTGCGCGCCACTGCCCTGCGATGGCAGGTGCGGCCATCGGTGGGGCTTGTGAAACCCATGTTATTCCTGAGGAATCTCTTGCGACTAATAATTAATTAGCAAACTGCCACGATTGGTAGTTTGCTCACAATCTGGATGGGGAGAAGCTTTTCATGACGTCACAATGTCACTTGACCAAAGTGGCCCATGTGCTAGAAGCAGATCTCGAACATACAGACATCTTTTCGGCGGAGTTGAAGCGCTAGGGCACTAAAATGGCACCCACAGGAATCTTTCACTCCAGACTCGGGGAGTTAGTGGTTGTCATTATTCAGCCCAAATGCTGCGTTTCAGCGACCCGTTTGATTTTGAAGTGGCCTAATCATTGTTTTATTTTAAGTGATTGCATAGGAGCCTCACTGCAGGGGTGAAACCGGCATCGCACTAGGAGAAGACACTAAAGAAACAAAAAATTCATAGCTGGGGGAGCGTGATCCGAAACCTCGGCGGCGAAAAACAATTGTCCCGCTGGCCACTGCTTAAGAGCACTACGCCATCGCCGCAACTTTTTTTAAGGATGATATTTATTACATTGAAAATATATTTCATTTACATTAACAAATTATTTACACACAGTTTAGGAAATTGCACGAAACACAACGCAAAAAGACCGAGCAACTGAGCGCCAGGAGCGGGGTAGGCTGGGCACATCACCAAGACGGAGTGCCACTCCGGTTTTAAGTAGGTCGGTTCATACACTTCTCGCAGATGAATAATCAGTTGGTAGAAATCTTAACACTCTGCCTGAACGATCTGCCAAGCTTTCAAGCTGTGCTTGCAGTGTCGTCGTCTTCGTCACGTACCCGCGTGCATGCGTGTTAAACTGCAAAGCTCTCACGTTGTAGTTTGAAAGCGTGGTATTCATCATTTTCCATCCGTGCGCGTGGAAGTGTCATCAGACGAGCATGCAGCAAACCGCACGAAATGGCCCGAGATTAGAAGCACTGTAATTAAAAAGACCCAGTGCTATCGCAGTGCCATCGGGTGATATAAATTAGACCTACAAACTCTCCTTGTTCTGAGTATATTCTGTGATTAGTGCTTACTGTAATTGTCGTGGTGAATGCGACTGCATTGTTTTTAAATAATCTTGGCGTAGATTAGCTTTTGTACCAAGACACAGCAACGCGCTGACTCGTTTAGACAGTGTATATAGATAGCAATGAAATGTTATAAGTGCTGGGCACATGTATCCATGCAGTGCATGCCAGAGGTAAAGACAGAGAGAATTTTCGGGGCTCATCTTTTAACAATCTCCGTTTTGTCTCACGTATTAGCTCAAACAACACACGCACATGTACACGCACAAAAAATAAGCACCTAGCCTTTCGCCCAATTGTGCCTCGAGTGGTTGTCTTGTATATTTATTACTCAGTAATATCTGCAGAAGTTGACGGCTACAAATATTAACTAGACTTTTAAAACGACTATGAGTGATGGTGAGGGAGGGCCAGCAAACATTTTGAAGTGAGGGTGAGGGAGGGCCGGATAACTTTTCAAAATGAAGGCCACGGAGAGCGAGGGCCATGAATTCAAAATTAAAGGCGAGGGAGGAAAAATACAAATTAGGGCATTTCCCCACCTTAGCTAACAAGAGAGGACGCTGGTGTCGCAGCTGCCCGAGCGACGCGGAGGGCGTGATTGCTCGGTGCGCGTGCGAGGGAGACGACACACTCTTGACTGGAAAAGCTCGACGCGGTCTGACGTTCAGGCGCGGCCCTCCGCTCTCCGCCAGAGGGGCGAGGCCTCGTGGGGAGTAAAGTTCTCCGGCATCTAGTCCCGTACGGCCGCGGTGTTTCACCTGCCCTATCGAGGGCGAACGTTCGCTCGTAACCCTGCAGGTGGGTCGGACGATCTCGATTCATTAGCGTATTTTGTTGCTAGCTTGCGTTATTCTTGTTACGCAATAAATGCCTGTTTGTGTCAGCCAGTGTCGTTTTTCTCCCTTCAGTGCTATGCCTGCCGTGGTCGGCGCGCACTATGAAGCGTACGCGATCACGTGGTGAGGTCCGGCGGTTTTTGAACTGTACCAGCCGCGATTAAGCGGGTAAAACATATTGATCTCTCTGTTACATATCCCACAGTTTCCACCTCTCCATGAGAGAAATGTCTTTCCTATTCGTACGCCCGTCTGTGTTCACCATTTCAAAACTCAAGAATATAAAACGGAAGTGGAAAGGTACAGATTTCAGCGGGATATAAAGCCACACCTCATAGGTGGCAGTTGGTACCTCTAACCACCAGGCTATGTCCTCAAGCCCGTTTTCAATATTTCTAGTTGGTATTTATGCGAACCTAAACAGTTCGTTGTTCACCGGTTGTTAAAAGTTACGTTTAAAAGTGCCTGTTCTATTTCATCATGGCTCGCGTGTCCTGCAATGCTCCTTGCGACCCAAAAACACACAAGTGTTTTGAATCAGTAGGTGTATCTTAATGGATAATGCATGTTAGAGGGCGCAACAATTTTCTCCTTATTTTGCTTCTGCATTGAAGACCTGGTTATTGAAGACCTGGTTATTCACGGATGTTCTGCTTTCTTTTAAAATTTTTCACTACGTTTACATCCCAGCAATTCTCGACAAAAGCATTTTTCAGCGAGATATCATTGATGAATGCAATATATTTTCTTATAATCTAGGATTTCACTGTTACAATCAACATATCCCCAGATCACCTGACAGCAGCCAGGCATTTTTTTCTATTAACGTTTCTGCTATCAAAATTGTTCCCCATTGGCTTCCTAAAGCTGATATAACTGGTTGATGCAATCGAAAGAAACAGTTTAAAGGTATATCAGAAGATTGGACCTTACTTTCAATATTTCTATAACAGTATCTTACAAGTTTCAATTTTTCAATAATTTTTATCCGAGAATGTTGGACACGCACTGTGCTTTGCGACCTCCGAAAGCGTCTCACTGTAAGAAATGTCCTCCGTATCAACGAGTTTATGTGCCCCGCGAGCGTTTATTACATGTCGCTAGAGTAAGCGACAAATAAAAAAATTCTGAATAACACGGATGATTAAGAGCATAGTCCAGAACACTGGGTTGCTTCCAGTTTGTAGAAAGCATTCGTGTTTGTTGTTTGCCATATAATGTCCCTAAGTTATTTTCCTTTGCTTGGATGGAGGGGAGAAGCGCAATATAATAGCACATGGTGAGTGGCACATATGCGTAAGTGGCGTTGTGCAGCAGCACGAGCACAGAAGACAAAATAGCACGGTTCACTGCACTTGCATCGAATCGGCCAATATCAATTAGACGTGCAGGTAGAAGGTAGTTCAAAGAAAAGGTGGTCAGGCACCGAGGCCAAGTGATAAACTGTGAACGGTGGTGTTTGAAAGCAAAGCGCAATAAAAATTTCATTTTAGCTAGAATGCGTCTTGATAGACTGGGTTTATCGTGGAATGAATTGTGATAAAGCTTTACGCTTGCGAAAAAATTGGTACTGTTACAAGCGTTTGAAAAGTTTTGTTGAAGAAAACACGTGCACCTGGCTGCGTGTAGCCCGGTTGTGCTGGATACCACTTTGTGGATACCCTTAGTGGATACCACTTAGTGGATACCCTTAGTGGTTACCATTAAAGACGGGAAATCAAGCGTTATCTTCGAGCCACGGTAGTGAATGATTAAAGAGAGCTCCCCAAGGGCAAAACAAGTTTGGCATGAAGTCGGTCATACGTAGGCAAGCGTACCCAGCATGGGTCGACCTTACTGGAATACCCTGGGCTGGGGTTCCAGATTGACACCGGCCTTCCAGAGGTCGCCTTCGTCAGCCCGACGCGTTTTGCCGACTTCTTGACGTTGGCCGAGCAGGAGCCTGCATAAAACAAACACCAAATTTTAATTGTTTGGTAAGTGGCCCTATACCATGCTCCATTGCCAGCTCAAGTAAAAACCAAACACTTTGAGACCTCAGTCCAAGCTTCCGCCGACATTGTTCCGATACCCGATAGTTAGCTATATAAATGCAGCTATGTCCTTGGTTCCCCTCCTTTTTACTATTGTAAACCCCAGAGCTTCACGAAGAATAGTAAGCAGTTGCTACACACCCGCGTCCAGTGACGTATAGCTGGTTCATGGCTTGCTCGATATGCAAAGAATGTCAATCAGTATCCAGCAAGCCATGAGCCATCTGGAGGTCACTGGACGCGGGTGTGTAAGAAGTATTTAATATTCCCCAGAATCTTTTCCACTTGCATCAGTGCTTAAGATCAACAATAAAAAGAAATGGAACCTAACAGGCCGAACATCTAACTAACCACAAAAAGCTTTATTGCATGAAAAATACAGAATTTTTTGAACTCCTTTTATTTAGAGACGTAATGAACTCATATTAGTAATACTTGTTCACTCTATCACTTCGTTCATCCTTCACACATTTCAAGCGTGATTTTTTACACCGCAAAATAACAGTTCGACTGCACACCAGCATCAAAAGCCAGGCAGGACAAGGTCAAGGAGCAGGCACGCCATTGGACGCGACAACTTCGTGTGTATATTTTCTGACACAGAATAGTGGGAGCAATAATGTTTTATAAAGAGACTAACCCAGCAAACCACCAAAAGGCCGCTGCAGAGATGCTTCGCATATTGCACGCTGTTTTTGCAATTTCGGAATGCTCTTCTACAAATCGAAAACAGAGGCAAAGCTGACACTGGAGTGCTCAACTTTTTGAACTGCAACGCTTCTGACAGCTTTCGTGTCAGTTGTGCAAGAGCTCTATGCAGCTGAGCGCGAACGCAGGCGGCCATTAATGCTTTTGTTTTTCTGTACCACTACTCATTTAATATAATGTTAACGCCGGTCACTTGCCCAATACATGTCGTGCCACAGGATAATGAAACAGCACAGATATAAACAAATTTTAAAAACCTGTAACGGTGCTGTACCGGACAGACTGCGTGATGGTAAGCCGTTGTGGAGCGTAAAATAGGGCTTCAGGTATGACCCATTAGCCTCCTTTCTTTTTCATGGATGGATGGATGGATGGCTGGCTGGCTGGCTGGCTGGATGGATGGCTGGCTGGCTGGCTGGATGGATGGATGGATGGATGGATGGATGGATGGATGAATGGATGGATGGATGGATAGATGGATGGATGGATGGATGGATGGATGGATGGATGGATGGATCGATGGATGGATGGATGGATGGATGGATGGATGGATGGATGGATGGATGGATGGATGGATGGATGGATGGATGCACGGACGGACGGACGGACGGACGGACGGACGGACGGACGGACGGACGGACGGACGGATGGATGGATGGATGGATGGATGGATGGATGGATGGATGGATGGATGGATGGATGGATGGATGGATGGATGGATGGATGGATGGATGGATGGATGGATGGATGGATGGATGGATGGATGGATGGATGGATGGATGGATGGATGGATGGATGGATGGATGGATGGATGGATGGACGGACGGACGGACGGACGGGCGGACGGACGTACGGATGGATGGGTGGATAAGGCTTTTAAATCGGGCAGTGGTTCAGGCCACCTACTTTTCCTTCACTGTCCTTAAACCGCAATGCTTTGGCTAAATAAGCCCTGCTGCTCTCCACTGTAGGGTGAACACTATTACAGAAAAGTATCAAGTGTTCAGCCGTTTCCTCCTGCTCTCCGCACGCAACGCTCAACGTGTCTATCTCGTGGTACCTGACTCTATATGTCTTAGCCCGCAAAACTCCCGTCGTGCCCTCAAACAACAAAGAGCTTCCCCTACAGTTATCAAAGATATTTTCTTTGGAAATTTCCTCCTTAAAGATCCTGTATGTTCCCAGTACCGTTTCGTCAGCATCCCTGTTTTCACAGAGCTCTCTCTGTTTCTTTCACCTTTTTATTAACCGATAATTGCTGATTTTCTCACTGTACTGCTGTCCAGATGTTTGCTTGTCAGTTTTCCAGTTCGCTTTCTCTATTTCGTGTCAACTATCCTTATGTACAGGTATCTGAAAACTTTCCTAGCCCACTGCTTTTCCTCCATTTTCCTCAATGGCTCCTCAAATGATATCTTACTGCTAGCTTCACTGCTCTCGAACGACGCCCATCGCATATCACACTGTACCACCGATTTGTTGTATTAACATGTGCTCCCAAAGCTAGCCTCCCTACGTCGCGTTGTTTGATTTCTAACCTTTCTTGAACATCTGGTCTAATGCAGAGGACCGCATTGCCGAAAGTCAGACTAGGAACCATCATACCTTTCCAGATCCCTCTTACCTCTTCATACATAATGTAAATCCACAGTGCCCTTTTTTTCATGACAGCTGCATTCCTACTAGATTTAATAATTACATATTGTTCATGCTCTGTCAGATACTCAGCACCCTTATTTATCCCCACCCCACGATACTTGTACTCACCTGGTGTGAACTCCTGTATTCTATGCTCGCCGCCCTCACCATTAAATATCATGACTGCAGATGTTCCTTTACTTAACTTGAAACCTAATCAATCTCCCTCTGTACCACAAATGTCAATCGACTTCTGCAAATCTTCCTCCTAGTCAGCCATTAGCACTATACCATCCGCGTATATTACTCCCGGTAATGACTGTTTAATCATTCTCCTTGCTTGAAAAAAGAAAGGATGAAGCCTAGTCCGCTCCTCTCTAGTTTGGTCTCTAAACTTTGCAGGTACAACATGATGAACAAAGGAGACGGAGGACATCCTTGCCTATAAGCCCCCGCTGTATATCTATAGGCCCCGATACATTTTTTCCCATTTTACAAGCACTTTGCTATCTTAATATATATCTCTTAAAAGACTAATTACTCTATCCTCTACATCCAATGTGCCAAGTATGTCCCACAAACACTCCTGAATAATCGTGTCGTAGGCTCCCCTAGTATCCAGAAATGCTAGCCATAGGGGTCTGTGTTCTTTTTCAGCAATCTCTATACACTGCGTCAATGAAAACAGAATGTCCTTAAACCTATTTTGTTTCCGTAACCCATTTTGCAGCTCCCCTAGCACCGCCTCATTCTCCACCCATGCCTGCAGTCTGTCGGTAAAGGCAACAGAATTGTATTATAAATTATCAAGGTAGGTTGTAGTGCCGCCCACAGTCACATGCGATTTCAATGCAGTACTATTAGATCGATGCGTCACGCACTGTCATAAAAGAAGCGAACTCCAGCCGCGATGTGCAGCACAAATAATTGGTTTTTGGGGAAAGGAAAGAGCGCAGTATCTGTCTCATATATCGTTGGACACGCAAACCGCGCCGTAAGGTAAGGGACCAAGGAGGGAGTGAAAGAGGAAAGGAAGAATGAAGTGGCGTAGTGGAGGGCTCCGGCAGCACTAACAGGGACGTTTTTAGTGTGGCCTTAACGCTCCGGCTCTCTGTAATGGGACTAGTTTCAACGCGTCGTAATGTTCGCTTCGACTGTGAACTGTGGTATGCCACATCTCAATTTCGATGCTCTCCGCGGAGAACGGTGGGAGCAGGCGTTTTAAACACCCACGCGCGAGCCGCCAGGCGGCTCAAGGAGCACCGGTGGTACTACTCCTCTCCCGAAAATGGCCACCGACGCGAACCACAACGAGGCCGCGAAACTTTTGCTGCAAAGAGCAAACGCCAACGATCGCAAGACGCCGACAGGCGAAACCGGATGGCGAACGAGACAACTCACAGCAACGGCAGCGACAGCAACTCTTCTTTCTTCTTGTCATCTCTCCCGGTCGACCACACGACCAGAGTCAAATGGCAGGTAAGAACTTTACCTACCCTAAGGCGAAGTTCGGAGGGAATTATGATCTCTTACACTTTACTCTAAAAACGCCATTGCTCGGAAAATATTTCGAAAGCATATATTGAGTGAACACATTACATTAATTTGCTTACCTACATATCAAAAAATGTCTGATGAGCGCCCACAGTTCGCAGAGAGCGGCGCCATTGTTGCACGTGAACTCTGGGCAGTCGTACTCGGTATTCTTGCACCTACTGCGCGGCACACTAAGCAGATCAACCGGTGGGAACGTACTCACAACATTGTTGCTTTTCCGCCACTCTTCACCTTCAGAAACGAGCACGCCACACAGCACACGCTTGAAACGAAGGCAGACACGACGCACAAAAGAGACTGCTATGGCCGGTGGCTCCAACGGTTCTGGCGATAATAATAATAATTGGTTTTTTGGGGGAAAGGAAATGGCGCAGTATCTGTCTCATATATCGTTGGACACCTGAACCGCGCCGTAAGGGATGGGTAAATGACGGAGTGAAAGAAGAAAGGAAGAGAGAGGTGCCGTAGTGGAGGGCTCCGGAATAATTTCGACCACCTGGGGATCTTTAACGTGCACTGACATCGCACAGCACATGGGCGCCGAAGCGTTTTTCCTCCATAAAAACGCAGCCGCCGCGGTCGGGTTCGAACCCTGGAACTCCGGATCAGTAGTCGAGCGCCCTAACCACTGAGCCACCGCGGCGGGGCCGGCTCTGGCGATCAAACCACGTTTTCCTGCCAAAATCACTGAATCACTGAAGCGAGCACCACCTTTCAATGCCTCGGCATGAAAAAAGAATAAGTAAAAGGAAGCCACAGCAGCAAATCAGAAACGAGCTACGGCCGCGTCGCCTGTCTCATTTGGGGATATGTATCAGGATATATATATGCGTGATGAGGAGAAGGGAGATCGGCCGCACGGGTTTTTTTACGAGCGTGATGTTTGCGGTCCTCACACAAAATCTTGCATCACCCGTAAAGGAAAGCGAGTGGGGATTTCCTGAACGCGCGTCAAGCTTGTATGGACGAAAACAACGCTTATTTTTAGCCACGTGGTGCTCAAAACGGAGTTCATGCCGCCGAGGAGCGCGTTTCACCCATAAAACCGGTCCGTGTAGGGCTCCATGCGTGAAAATATTTAGTGTAGCGTTCGGCGTTCGTGCTCACGGTTCAGTGCTGATGAAGTCTTGCATGGGTCCAGTCAGTGGCATCCAGGTAGCCGGCGTCGAGGAGGTGTTCGAAGTGCTCAGGCTAGCGTCGATGGCAGCGTCGGTGGCAGCGTTGCCGAGGTGTCGGTCCAAGTGCCCGTGCATGCGAGGCTGGTGATGTTGGCGTTGTGGGCACCACCCGGATGGGTTGCAACAGCGCTGGAGGCACCCCTGGCCGCTGCAGGTGGTTCCGTCAGCCGTTGACTCCCCGGAACATGTTCAGGAACGGCAGGAAGTCCACGGTGCGACGCCGTAGAACTCGTGATCACCGGAGCAGTAGCAGGCGTTGCTCTCTTCCAACCGTGGTGTTGCTGACCCAACGGAGCCTCCGCTTCCCTGCTCTCCCCCCTCCCCCCCCCCCGTGCCACGCTCTCCCTCGCGCTTTTATAACCTTGGCGTTGGTACACGTCATCCTTGCCGTCGTCGTCTTTGTCTTCTCTTCTCTACCAATCATCTCCTCCAACCTCACCAAATACTTCTTCATCTCCGTTATTCCTTGGTTAATACACGTCACGCTAGTCGTCATCCCCGTCGTCTTCTCCAAACTTGTTTAGTTCATAATTCTATTTCAAACTTCCTAACACAGGTGACACACCAAAATATTGTTCGTAACTTTTTTACTATTTTTTTCTTGCTTGTACCAACTTTGCTTAATAAAATGGGCAAGAAAGGATTTGACCGTGGGGAAAGTTTTTTTTTGAAATATTTGGGCCATCAAAGGCTTAACTACAGCACAAAAATTGGCAGGTAATGCACGTGCATATCTGGAGGTGGTAAATTGTGCCCAATAACGTAGAAGTGATCACGGGTGAAAGTGACTGCTTCAGAACTTTGTAGTTTCATGCAGCGGTCGACCGATAGCTCGAGAAATGCGAAGATGCTTACCACATGGTCACAGAAATATTTCTCGAAATTTGAGGACTCTACAAAATGAAGTCAAGAAATTTGAAGGGACACTTAAGCTACGCCTTTAGAGTATGTCGCGATAGCTTTAATGTGTTAGTTTGGTGACCTGCGGGCCTTTTTGTTTATAACTTCGAAGCCACGTACACTGTTTTTCTTCCACCATCACATAAGGCTTAACCTGCTTTTAATAGTAGAATGCGATAACTTTAGAGATCCCTCCCGCGCAAGAACCCTTTCTCTGTCGTGCAAGTTCTACCTACATGCCAATATATGCAGAAATGGTCGCTCTCTACTTCACAAACATAGATCGCGGGGAGTCCTCTTTCCACTCCTGGCGCATCTGTGCAGCGGTTAAGTGATGCACAACTGCCCGGCAGGTGGCGCTTTCAAACAGCTCATGAGACCAAAAGTTGCTCTTCACGAGTAACCTTACGCGCACATTTTTTTAGGTGCCACTTGGCGCCGTGGGCCGGTTGTCATGCCTTCATTAAGTCTTGTGGCCTAGGTGGCAGATGGGTCAGTTCTTTTTCCGCTCACAACACCGCCCCCGACGAAGACGACGCTCGATTTTCTCTTAGCGCTATCGTGTTAAGAATTTAAAACGTAAGCGCAAAATAGAAATAAAGGCATAATGGGAAACCGAATCATGTGGCACGCGTGGAAACACTTCCTTAAATCGCGTTAAAGGAATAACGTAGTTATGTTCTGCGCACGTGAGCTCCTTGAAGCTGGTGTGGCTGACTACAGTTCTGTGCAGTTTACGGAAACCACCTTACCCTTCGACTGCTGTGCGACGGACGGTTGAACTTCAGCTGGTTGCCCTACTAAGAGGCTTGCTTACTCGTCACCAAACCCTACGAAAGTCGCTCGCCGGAATTAATAATGACTATTAAAATACTTTACCACCGC